>NW_006408552.1:15933249-16043940 GCF_000296735.1 Chrysochloris asiatica | reverse complement strand
TTGATGATGCATGAGGGGATTGTAATCATTGCAATGAAATGAAATACAATAGGATGAATGTAAAACTGATATACCTCACAATAAAAACATATATATATAACAAAAACAATGAAACAGCCAAAATCCATCTGATATCAGTAATGATATCCCTCATTCCGCATCCTCTCTGAATCCGTCTTGAATTTCTAGCAGCTCCTTGTCAATGTACTGCCACAACCAGTTTTGAATTATCTTCAGCAAAATTATACTTGTGACTGATATTATTGATGTTATTCAATGAATTCTGCATTCTGTTTGATTACCTTTCTTTGGTATGGGTACAGATATGGAACTCTTGCAAATTTCTTGACATAGATGAGTGAGTGCCTCCAGTGTGTCATTAGTTTGTTGAAAGATTTCAATTTGTATTCCATCAATTCTTGGAGCCTTGTTTTTCACCAATATCTTCAGTGCAGTTTAGCTTCTTTCCTCAGTACCATTGGTTCTTTATCATATGCTACCTCTTGAAAAATGGTTGAACATCGACCATTTCTTTATTGGTGCACTGACTGTATATTCCTTCAATCTTCTGATACTTCCTACATCATCAGTAAGGAGCCCTGGTAGCATGGTGGATTACGCCTTGGGTTACTCACTGCAAGGTCAGCCGTTTTAGTCTACCAGCTGCTCTGTGGGAGAAAGATGAGACTTTCTGCCCCCCCATATAGATATATAGCCTCAGAAACCCTAGACAGAGGCCCATGGATTGGAAAAAGTAGCAGCAGCAGCAGCATCTTCCACATTTTGCCCATAGAATCTTTCAATTTTGCAAATCAAGGCTTGATTTTTTTCTTCAGCCTTTCATCTTAAGAAATGCTGAGCGTATTCTTTCCTTTTGGTTTTCTAACTACAGGTCTGTACACATTTCAATATAATACTTGACTTTGTCTTCTCTCAGTTCTTTTACTTCCTCCTCATGTATTCCATTTACTTTAGCTTCTCTATGTTCAAGAACAAGTTTCTGAGTCTCTTCTGACATCTACTGTTCTTTCTTTCCTGTCTTTTTAATGAAATTTTGCTTTCCTCATGTATGATGTTCTTGATGTCATCCCACAACTCTTCAGGTCTTTCATCATTTGCATCTAATGAATGCATCGAATCTGCTCTTGAGATGGTCTCAAGGGGTTCTGAAACTGCAAATGTTTAAGACAGCAGGCAGTGGCTGCTGGGTTTGAACCGCCAACCTTGTACTTAATTAACATCCCAATGCCAAACCTACAGTGTCACCAGAGCTTCTAAAATTGCTAAAAATGCATTAAAGTGTGCACTTCAAAAGGGTGAATTGGATGATATATGAATGACATCTTAAGGTATCCTGGTGATGCAGTGGTTAAGCTCTAACCAGAAGGCCAGCAGTTCGAAGCTACCAGTGACTCCACAATTCTTAACAATGGTACCCAAAGAAATACTGAAAACCAGCGATGGAAACGCGAAGGGGGACATCTAAGTGAAGTTTACAGTTTTCTAGTGCAGTTTGACTGGCTTGCTGGTATCTCTTAGTGGATTATGATCAATTATAAGGTGAACTGAGGCCTTAAAAATCAAGAGAAACACATGAGGAGCCTCGACGAACGGATTAGGGAGGGACCTGTGGTGGAGCGACTGGAGAGAGAGAATAAGGACCTCGCAAATGGTTTTGTTTTCAGTGGAAGGGGAATTTAGTTCTGAGAATTTAGGATGTCAGGCTGCAGAAAATATTGAATTGCCAGCAAAATAGAGGACACATCAGAGTTTGTCTTTATTCAGATCTTAAAAACATCAATACTGTGTAACTTGATGGCACATTGTTTCCTGATGGGATTTGCATGAGTTTGGATGTTTAACAGAAAACAGTCCTGGTCTTATCTCTCCTTAAACATCAGCCAGGTTCAGAAGCACTGGGTCATCGTTGTTGCCATGATCCGTTGTCCTGGTTCTTTGGGGGCATGAATGGTCCCTGCAGCAAATAAACCCACTGCTGTAGCTGATTCACAAGACCGAGAACTGTCCCATAGGGTTTCAAAGCCTGCAAATCTTTATAGAGGCAGACTGCCACATCTTTCTCCCTCGGAGCGGCCAGCTTTTTTGTTAGCAGCTGAATGCTTTAACTACTGCAGACCATAGGACAGAGCAGAACTACTGTGTACAGCTTCCTAGGCTGTAAATCTTTTCAGAAGCAGAGAGCCTCATCTTTTTCCCTCAGAGTAGCTGGTGGGTCCAAACCACTGACCTTTTAGTTAGTTAGCAGTTGAGCGCTTTAGCCACTGTGCCACCAGAGCTCCTTCCTGAAACACATAGATGCCCATATGGCCAACTCTTAGAGAAAACCAGCTGTCATTTGTATTGAGAATTGGGCACTTTAGCATTTCAAAGACAGACCCACAGGAAGCAGTGAAGAATTTGAGACCTGGGCTGGCTGGGTTGACAGTGACCCTCATTTTCTACCCAGGACAGAGTTTCCAGAATGCTCCACCAATATCAAAATGGAGAGTTTATTTGAGGGTCTCACCTTTTTCTAAATAAGCTGGAAAATCAAGCCACCTTAATTGTAGGTTTGTTGCTGATGCTGTTGAAATTCTCCTTTTATTGAAATTCTAATTTTTCTCCTGCAGTGGGCTTGAGCCACCAACCTTCTAGTTAGCAGTCCAGTGTTTTTCCTGCAGTCACACATGCAAATCTGTGTACCTCTACCGTTTGAGCCCTGGTGTGGCACGGCAGGATAAGCACTAGATTCTGGGTTACTGCTCTGGACTGCAAAGCCAGTTTGAACCTCAAGGTTGACAGTTCAAGTTCACCAGGTCAGAACCGACTTGAGGCATTTAACAACGACTAACCGCAAGGTTGGCGGTTCTAACCCACCAGCTGCTCTCAGAAATCCTGTACAGGGTTGCTAGGAGTTGCAACAGACTCAATGGCACCTAACAACGACAGTAACATATAATATATAAAAACATAATGTTTTATATATTAAAATTTCGACTCCTAGTGATGGCTGTGTAGGGTCTCCAAGGAGTGGCTGGTAGGTTTGAACTGTGGTCCTTGTGGTGAGCAGTCCAGTGCTTATCCTTTAGCACCACACCAGGACACACTCTTCTTTCTTCTCTTTCTCTCACAGAGTACAGTGGCTCTGTAGGATAAGTACTGGACTGGGAACCACAGGGTTGACAATTCAATCCCACCAACTGCTCTGTGGGAGAAAGATGAGACTTTCTGCTCCCACAAATATTTACAGCCTTGGAAGCCCTTTACCGGATTACTGTGAGTGAGAACCAACTCTACAACACTCAACAATCATGTGTGTGTGTGTGTGTGTGTGTGTGTGTGTGTATGTATATATATGTTGTTGTTGTTAAGTGCTGTCAAGTCAGTTCTTACTCATAGCAACCCTGTGTAGGGTTTCCAAGGCACGGCTGGTGAGTTTGAACTGTCGACTTTGTGGTTCAAACTGACCTTGTGGTTCAGTGCTTTATCCCACAGCACCACACCAGAACTCTCATGTTTGTATATATATACATTTGTTGTTGTTGTTAAATGCCATCGAGTAGGTTCTGACCCATAGCAATCCTGTATAGGGTTTCTGAGGAGCAGCAGATGAGCTTGAACCGCTTACCTTGCAGTTTGAATCAACTTTGCAGTCTGGCACATTAACCCACAGTGCCGCACCAGGACCCCATATGTATACATACGTATATGTGGTAGCATAGTGGTTACGAATCAGGCTGCTAACCTCAGGGTCATCAGTTCGAAACTACCAGCTGTTCCGCGGGAGAAAGATGAAGCTTTCTGCTCCCGTGAAGATTCACAGCCTCAGAAACTCTGTACAGGGTTGCTATGAGTCGGAACTGACTCCACGGCACATAACAACAACAACACATATAATTTAATAATGGACTCCTGGTGTGGTGCCGTGGGTTAATGCACAGGACTGCAAAGTTGATTTGAATTACAAGGTCAGCGGTTCAAGTTGACTAGCCACTCCTTGGAAATCCTAAATAGGGTCGCTATGGGTGGGAACTGAGTCGATGGGGCACTTAACAATAACAGTGTATAATTTGCATATAAGCCAAATCACCCAGTGGCCCTGCAGAAGAAAGATCTAGCAGTCTACTTCTGCAAAGATGACAATCTAGGAAACCCCACAGGGCAGTTCTGCCCTGTCACTTAAGGTCGCTCTGAATCCCCACGGGATAGAGATTGCCATTTAGGTAGGATCATCCTTCCCTGTCCTCTAGAACAGACACTGTTGATCACCTGCTAAGATCACGGGCACAAGAGTGGGTAAGAACGTAGGTGGGCAGAGTGTCCCTCTGCCACAGATGCCCAGCCAGGGCAGCTCCCAGAGCCCCGGGGCCCGAGGTAGAAGGTCAGAGTTCACATGGACTTGAATCTGACTCCTAAGCCCACCTGTGGGCTTCTCACTGCTATGTGTGAAGTGGGAAGACCTCCTGGTTCTAAAGGTGAATCTTCCACTGCATGGAACACTCAGAACCTCTGCTCTTCATCTGCAGATGGACCGGCCTGCAGGGCTGAATGGGACCATGTGCCAGCGCTCTGTCACATGATACCAAAACCCACTCCCTGCCGCCCAGTCGGCTGACTCAGTGACCTCGTAGGAGGGAGTAGAACTGCCCTGGAGGGTTTCTGAGGCTGTAAATCTTTACCGAAGCAGACTGCCTCATTTGTCTCCAGCCTTTCAGTTAGCATGGGAGCTCTTTAACCGCTACACCACCAGGACCCTTCCTCATACGATTAAACCCAACCCAACCACTGCCATCAGATGAATTCTGACTCAGAGCAACCCTATGTGACACAGTGCTTCAGAAAGTTGATAAGAAATTTCCATCATCTTTTCGTTCCGCTTTCCCACCAACTTTTTGAAGCCCCCTCATAACAAGAACAGACTAGGTCTATTTTCTGATCATATTGAGCTTCTAAAGACCCCAGACTTATAGATATATTGCTAATATTAAGACATGTGTATGTCTGTTGTCCTTGTGTGGACTTTAATGGGACAACAGAGCATTCAGGACACGCTGTGGGTTCTAAGGTCAGCTTAGTTATCTGGGGAAAGATCGGACCTTTGTCGAAGATGCGGACACCCATCAATGACACTCTTGTTCTATTAGTGCCATCAGCCGCCCCCGGGAATGTGTCAGCCGAAGCCGTCAGCTCTACACAGATCCTTCTGACCTGGACTTCCGTGCCTGAACAGGACCAGAATGGACTCATATTGGGCTACAAGGTACATACGCTTCAGGGGCCACGTCTTGGGAGGCATTGCTACAATGTCACCTCTAACTAGTGGACTACTTGTCCCTCACAGCTCACACCATTGGCCAGTTTCCTGGTTTAGCATTAACGATTCTATCTAATACTGCTTCTTGTTGTTGTTAGATGCCGTCGAGTGGGTTCCAACTCATAGTGACCCTTTGTACAGCAGAACATAACACTGCCCAGTCGTGTGCCATTCTCACAATCATTGCTGTATGTTTGAGCCCACTGTTGTGCCCACTGTGTCAGTCCATCTCGTTGAGGTTCTTCCTCCTTTTTGCTGACCCTCCACTTTACCAAGCATGATGTCCTTCTCCAGGGACGGGTCCCTCCTGGTAATATGTCCGAAGTCTGAGAGATGAAATCTCACCATCTTTGCTTTTAAGGAGCATTCTGCTATACTGCTTCCAACACAGATTTGTTTTTCTTTTGACTGTTGATGGTACTTTTAATATTTTTCTCCATGCACCATAATTCAAATGCATTGACTCTTGTATGGTCATCCTTACTCATTGTCCAGCTGTCACATGCCAATGAAGCTATTGAAAATACCATGACTTGGGTCAGAATCACCTTAGTCCTCAAAGTGACATTCTCATTACAGTCTGGGGGTTAGGCCTAATGACCTACTTCAAACAAATCAGACACCAAAAACCCTATGGAGCTCAGTTATACTCTGACTCTAGAGCATTTGGCTGGCTGCTTCTAGCCTAGCCCCCAGCCCTTCATCCTCAGAGGCTGGAGCTCACGGCTCATATGGAGAACAGCAGGTCTTGAGCCATGAACCCCAGGTCCAAGAAACCTAGGAAGCCATGGGCTGGCCAGCTCTTTTCTAGGAAGCTGAATCTCCCAGAGTTCAGAATGGAGCCCTTGACTGAGAGGTTATGTTGGCCTGACCACAGCTGGGACCTCAGATCTTGCAGTTGACGGATTGGCAGCCAACATGCCAAGCCATGGGCAGGATTGTAACTCAAGCTCCCCTTTTTCTCTGGGGTACAAGTGCCTCATCACCATCCTCTAAGAAACTATGTGAGGAGTTCTTCTGGTACAGTGGGTTGAGCATTGGGCTGCTGATCAAAAGGTTGTCAGTTTGAACCCACCCTTTATTCCATGGGAAAAGGATGGGATGATCAACTTTATGGAAGTTGATCACCACCATCGAGTCGATTCTGACTCACAACCCTCCAGAACAGAGTAGAACTCCTCCATGGGGTTTCTGAGACTGTAAATCTTTACAGGAACTGCTGGAGGGTGCAAACCACCGAACGTACAGTTAGCAAGCACTACTTAACCCACTGCACCACCAGGGCTCCTTTCTGCAAAGATTACAGTCTTGGAAACTCTGTCCTCTGAATCAAAGTTGATTCTATGGTAATGAGTATCTGTCTGTATCTCTCTGTTTGTTGAGATTACTTTTTTCATATAAACAATCACGTAAATAACACGCACATGCATAGGACACACACAGGAGGCTCACGGTGTGGCTTTCAAAACATCCAAATGTCCGTATAACACACGCATTATTTGCATAAAATGTGGTAGCTCCATAATCCACAGCTGTCTCCAGGGAGAAATCAGTTGATCCTTGGCACATGTGATGGATCCCGCCCCTCAGCCACAGGCCCGCCCACCTCCTACTTCTGTCTCATACCAGCCTAACCTCCACACCGTGTGTCCATGCCACAGATTCTGTTCCGAGCCAAGGACCTGGACCCGGAGCCCAGGAGTCACGTTGTGCGGGGGAACCACACACAGTCGGCCTTGCTGGCTGGGCTGCGCAAGTTTGTGGTCTATGAGCTCCAGATATTGGCCTTCACCCGCATTGGGAACGGGGTGCCCAGCTTGCCGCTCGTCCTGGAGCGCACCAAGGATGATGGTAAGCTCACCACCCCCTTTCTAGTCCCCCTTTCCCTCTGCCTGGTCCGCTCTTCCATACCAAAATTTGGGTGGCTATCCCTTTTTTACTGAATGTTTAAATCTTTTCTTGTTTTGTTGTGTTTTAGTTGAAAACAAAACAAAATTGTTTTCCAGTCACTGAACGTTGATATGGTCAATTTTAGTTTTGAAATTTTACAGCCTAAGAGGAGACCTGGTGTAGTGCTGTAGGGTAAGCCGCAAGGTTGGCAATTCAAAACCACCAGCCACTCCAAGGGACAAAGATAAGGCTTTCTGCTCTGGTAAAGATTTGCAGCCTCGGAAACTCCACATAGATAGGAGGGTTGGTAGGAGTCAGAACTGATTCAGTAGCACTGGGTGAGTTAATTATGAGCGTAGTTGCAATCACCTGCTATCCTAAAGGTGTGCACTTCAGTGGTGCTGTGGATGAAAGGGCTGGCAATCTGCCTCTGTGATGATTAACACAACAAGCCATTGCCACTGTGTTGGTTCAGACTCATGGCAACCCAGTAAGACAGAGTAGATCTGCCCCCTAGTGCTTCCAAACTTGTGATCTTCATGGAAGCACACTGCCTCATGTTTCTCCCCTGGAGCAGCTGGTGGATTCCAACTACCGATTAGTGACTAAGCACTTAATGATTGCACCACCACCACAGACAAGAAAACGCCCTGGAGCCATTCTACTGTTACTTTTCCCAGTTATACACCTGCCATTACCTGCAGGGGGCAGGGGGCAGAGGTACAGTCATGGCCTGGGGGGCTGGGGTCATAGCCTGAGAGTCTGCTCCATCTGTGTCAGCAAATTTATATAAAAAATCTGCCATGGACCACAGACTACAGCCTTGGTCCTCCTGGGGCTCCAGCCTCACCGTTTGAATTATTGGAGGAAATGGAAAACGAGTAGGCCACACAGAACTCATGCCTTTTACGAAGACTCACAGGGCTCCCAGACCCCCATGTCCAAAGGCCGGACTAGCAAGTGTTCTAAACAGCTTTGTTTGGATGCATAGCGTCTGTCGTTAACAAATATGTCTCCCCATCTGCAGATATCAGACACTTAAAGCTTAGCTCCTTTACATTTTCATTATTAAAGGGGTCTGCATCAGGGGAAAGCTTATCAACTCCCCTACCTCCAAAAGATTCCACTGTGGGGATTTAGGAAAATGGCCTCCCTGGTAGTGTGGGCAGTTGATGCACTCAGCTGTGCACCAAAAGTTTAGCGGTTCAAGTCCAACCAGAGGAGCCTGGGAAGAAAGACCGGGCAGTTTGCTTCCAGAAAATCAGATGTTGACAACCTTCGGAGTGCATTTCTGCTCTGACGCACATAGGGTCGACTCTGCAGCATCTCCCCAGGCTTCGGGGATCCCAAGCTATTGGAAAGTGAAGCAACTCTTCTGTTTTCTCTAACAGTTATCCTACAAGTGTGAAAATTCACCCCAAACATAGCTGTCATGGCTAAACTGAAACTCCCCTCTCTGTGGTTTGCTTGGGGCCTTGCTTGTCGCTGCTGGGTGCTTGTGAGTGGATTTTGACACACGGTGACCCCATGTGACGGGGTAGAGGTGCACCATCTTCTAGTGTATCATCTTTGTAGGGGCCAATCACCAGGTCTTTCTCCAGAAGACCCGCTGGGGTGTACCTGAACCACCAGCCTTACACTTAGCAGCCGAGTGCTTAACTCTTGTGCCACCAGGCTCCTTGGTTGTTTTGTTGCTGTTGCTGTATGCCGTCAAGCTTAGACGATGAGCAATGACACATTGTAGCCAGTGATGTTAACTCTCTGGCTGTCGACCCTGGGGATGACAGGTGCCCCTGAGAGGGGTCTGGGGCTGTAGGTGACTTCGTTGCAAACCTGTCTGGAGCTGTACCACATTCTGGGCTTCACAAATGACAATTCAAGGGGTGTGTTTGAAAAGCTGTTCCTCCAAGCCAGGTCCACAATGACAGTTTCTTCCTACAGCGTGTGTGGGCAAGTCAGAATTTTTATCACTCTTTCCTGTTTCTCACAGTCCTAATAGAAATGTGATTTCCTCCCTTTTCAGTGTCATTCAAATGACAGGCCTTAGTGATGCCAGGTGACAGCCAAGTGGTACCCAGGTGATGGCTATGTAATAGCCAGACTAACGAGGTGACAGTTATATAATAACCAGGTATAGCTAGGTGATAATCAGTAACCAGGTGGTGGTGGAGTCGGTTCCTACTTATAGTGACCCTGTATAGGGTTTCCGAGGCTGTAAATCTTTACAGAAGCAGAAAGCCTCATCTTTCTCTCGAAACAACTGTTTGTTTCGAACTGCTGACCTTGAGGTGAGCAGCCCAACCCGTAACCACTACGCTACCAGAGTTCCTAACCAGGTGATAGTCATATAATAACTAGGTGCTAACCAGATATAGCAGGTGAAAGTCATATAATTACCAGGCTAACTAGTGACAGCCAGATGATAGTCATCTAATAACCAGGTGGTAAGCAGATACAGTCAGTCGATGCTGAGGAAGTCTGACCTGGGAGTTAGTTTATCTGTGAACAGGGCCTGGCTCCTGACCCTGCTTCTCTCCTTCCTGCCTTGACTCTCCTTACTCAGTGATATCATCACACACCTGAAATTCAAATTCTGTTCTCAGTGACTAGCTAGAGGCAGATTTCAACAGCCCTCAAATAACTATAAGACACATGATTTTATTTTGTATTAATAGACCAATGGTCCCTGCCTCCTTCCTGGTAATCAATCAGTTATTAAGTTCCAGCAAGAAGTTCTGATACTGACCACTTATTTGCCTAATCATTTGAGTAAATATGCTGTACAAGAGCTGTGATCCTCTTATGGAGTGGTCCAGGAGAGATGACACAGAAGGGTTATGGTACGCATGGGTTTCTATGACAGTGTGTGAGAGAGGTGGTCTGCATAAGAGAAAAGCCTGAATATAAAAATGTGATTTTTTTTTCAACCTTCATAACTTTGATTTTGAGGGAGGAATGCCGAGACCTTTTTTCTCAACCATCTCCCTTTGTAGAGGTCATACACAGTCAAAAGAGTATGAGCTCAGCTGAGTGAAATCTCTACTTTCAACGTGGCAGACATTCTGTGTGTGGAGTCTTTTTGTTTTGACCAGGAAGCTAGTTTCATGCAATCTCTCTCACAGTTTCTAGTGTCGTTTTTGAGTGCTGCTTTTCTGACTTGGAAAACAGATGGCAGGATTAAAAATAAGGAGATCCTCAAAATCAGCAAGGAGCTGCATGGAACCAGTTAGATTCCAAAAGTCATCTGCCCCTAACCTAGAGTGTTTTACCAGCAAAGACTGTCATCCGTGGTAGTTAGCTGGGCTGTGGTAGGTAGGTTGTATGACAGACAGTTGGGAATTGTAGGTAGATGGCAGGTAGGTGGTGTGTAGTTGGTACGGTAGCTGGTAGGTGGTAAATGGCAGATGGCAAATGGTAAGGTAGATGGTAGGCAGGTTGTGGTAGATGGTATGTGGTAAGCAGTATGGTAGATGGCAGGTGGTATGATAGGTGGTATATGGTAGGTATACAGTAGGTGGTACAGTTAGTGGAGTTGCAGACACTAAGTAGCTAGGCTATGGTAAGAGGCAGTATGGCCTATAGTACAGGAGATAGTATAGAGTGCAGCAGATGGTGGGTAGCTGGGCTAGCTCACAGCGCCCTGTCACCATCATGTTCCTACTCTTCAACACACTGACATGGTACTTGATGACCAAGGCTATCTGTCTCCATCAGCCCCAGGCCCACCGGTGAGACTGGTCTTCCCGGAAGTGCGGTTGACATCGGTGCGCATCGTGTGGCAGCCCCCGGAAGAGCCCAATGGCGTGATTCTGGGTAAGGAGAGTGGTGATTGCTCTGAGCGAAGCCACACTTGGGTGGATTTTTCTCGTTTCCTCCTTTCATGTTTACGTCGAAGGAGATGTCACAGCAGACAAATATGTCTGAGCTCAGTGCCACAGTCTTCGGGGAATGGAACCTGCAGTCTATAACCCCGGAAGGTCTCCCATTTGTTTAAGGTCTATAGTAATACCGTTCACAATTGGTCTTCCATTCTGCTCTGAAATAACCAGGCCACTTTGATGATGTGTGTTCAGAAAGGAACACGTTAGTTTTTTATCAAAAACACCCACCTGGCTTTGTTGCTGAGGGCCAGGACATGTTTCTTTTGCTACTGGGCCCCTAATGCCACTAAGAAATTACTGAATTGGTTTGCAATGCATTAGGTCCGAAGGAATTTACTGACTTTCAACTTTTCCTATGAAGGAGCAACTTTAATAATAACTGATAAAAAAAAACCTTATTATTCCCAGTACCCCAAAGGCAGCAAATCATACTTTTAAAACATCAAGTTCTTTATTTATTCTCCCACTAGCCAAGACAAAAGGAGGAATTTCTATGTGCCGGGTACAAGTGCATAATGGGAACCATGGAGTGGATAAGCTAGGTTCACACTCAGGACTATAAAGGAGGTGACACATGAGAATTCAGCCTGATGTGATAGTTGTTGTTGTTAGGTGTCATCATGTTGGTACTTATGCACAACAGAACGAAGTGCTGCCCAGTCCTGGGCCAACCTTGTTACCATGCTGGAGCCCATAGATGCTGTCACTTTGCCAATCTATTTCTCTGGGGTCTTCCTCTTTTTCTCTGACCCTCCACCTTACCAAACATGATATCCTTTTCCAGTGACTGGTCCCTCCTTACAATATGTCCGAAGTATGAGAGACGAAGTTTGGCCATCGTGGCCTCCAAGGAGCACTCTGGCTGCACCTCTTCCAACACAGAACTGTTTGTTCTTTTAGCAGGCCATGGCACTTTTCAGTATTCTCCTCCAACACCATAACTCAAAAGCATCCATTCTTCTACGGTCTTCCTTATTCACTGTCCAGTTTTCACATCCATATGAGGTTATTGAAAATATCATGAATTGGGTCAGGTGCACCTTAGTCCTCAAGCTGACATCTTTGCTCTTCAACACTTTAAAAAGATCTTATGCAGCAGATTTGCCTAATGCAATACATGGTTTGATTTCTTGATTGCTGTTTCCATGAGTGTTGATAGTTGATCCAAGAAGAACGATGTCCTTGACAACTTCAATCTTTTCTCCTTGATAAGAATGTTGTTTATTGGTCCAGTGGTGAGGATATTTGTTTTCTTTACATTGAGATGCAATCCATACCGAAGGCTGTGCTCTTTGATATTCATCAGTACATTTTTTTAAGTTTTCTTCACTTTCAGCAAGCAAGGTTGTATCATCTGCATATCGCAAGTTGTTAATGAGTCTTCCTCTAATCCTGATGCCATGTTTTTCTTCATGTAAGCCAGCTTCTCAGATTATTTGCTCAGCATACAAGTTGAATAAGTATGGTGAAAGAATACAACCTTGTCGCACACGTTTTTTTAATTTTAAACCATTTAGTGTTCCCGTGTTCTGTTCGAACAACTGCTTTTTGGTCCAGGTACAGATTCCTCATGAGCACAATTAATTGTTCCGGAATACTCATACTTCGCAATGTTGTCCATAGCTGTCACGATCCACACAATTGAAAGCCTTTGTGTAGTCAATAAAGCACAGGTAAACATCTTTCTGATGTTCTCTGCTTTCAGTCAAGATCCATTGGACATCAGCAATAATATACCTCATTCCACGTCCTCTTCTGAATTCAGGTTGAACCTCAGGAAGTTCTCTGTCAATGTATGATTGCAGCTGCTTTTGTATTGCCTTTAGTAAAACTTTACTCACATGGGATATCAAAGAGATTGTCCGATGATTTCCGCATTCTGTTGGGTCACCTCACTTTGGAATGGGCACAAATACGGATCTTATCGAATCAGTTGGCCAGATAGTTGTCTTCCAAATTTCTTGGCAAAGATGAGCGAGTGCCTCCTGTGCCGCCTCACTTTCTTGAAAGATTTCAATTTTTATTCTATCAATTCCTAGTGCCTTGTTCTTTGCCAATTTCTTCAATGTACCTTGGACTTCCTCCTTCAGTATCATTGGCTCTTGATCATATTCTTGAAACGGCATTTCCTTCTGGTACAGAATCTCTGTGTATTCCTTCCATCTTCTTTTGATGCTTTCTGCATCGTTCAATAATTTGCCCAGGGAATCCTTCAATAATTAAAGTCAAGGCTTGAATTTTTACTTCAGGTCCCCCATTTTGAGCAATGCTGAGCTTGTGCTTCTGACTCCAGATCTTTGCAAATTTTGTTGTAATATCTGACTTTGTCTTCTCAAGCTGACCTATGAAATTTTCTGCTTAGCTCTTGTACTTCTTCATTTCTTCCATTTGCTTAACATCTCTATGCTGGAGAGCAAGTTTCAGTGTCTCTTCTGACATCCATTTTGATCTTTTCCTTCTTTCTTGTCTTCTTAATGACTTTTTGATGTCTGCATTTATGATGTTCTTGATGTCATCCCACAACTCTTCTGGTCTTTGGTCTTTAGTGTTTAATGTATTACCTCTGTTCTTCAGATGATCTCTAAATTCAGGTGGAATATATTCACTCTTCTGTCAGTTTGTCGTACTGTGGTGGCTTGTCAGTTGCTGTGATTCTGGAAGCTATGCCATGGGTATGTTAAGTACCAGCAGGGTCACCCATGGTGGACAGGTTTCAGATGAGCTTCCAGACGAAGACAGACTAGGAAGAAGGAACGATGAACTACTTCCAAATATTTAGTCACTGAAAACCTTATGAATAGCAGAAAATCATTAATGTGATAGAGATACCATTAAATGATCCAGAAACAATTCCTACTGGAGTCAGGGTGGTACACAGAGTGGAAGGTGGATTTGAACTGGATCTTGTTGGTAAGTAGCTACAGAAACCTGTGAGGAGGGAAAAAGGGGGTCTACTCATCTAGAATGTCGCTTGCTGTTAGGGACTGGGGTGTGGCCAGAATGTGACCCATAGGTTCAGACTTGTCACATCAGGTGTTTACTGGGAGACACGAGTGTCAGAATGCAAATACAGCATTTACCCAGCAAGCACTGGGCTGCTAATCTCAAGGTCGGCAGATCAAACCCACCACCCGCTTACTGGAGAAAGATGAGCTGTCTGCTCCCGTAAAGATTTATAGCCTCATAAGCCCTATGGATTCCTGGTGTGGCCCTCTAAGGTAAGCACTGGACCACAAGGTCGGTTTGAACTTTAAGGTCAGCAGTTTGAAACCACCAGCTGCTCCTCAGAAACCCTATGGAGGGTCGCTCTGAGTTGGAACCAACTTGCCAGCACTAAACAACAAACCAACCCTGTACAGGATCACTGTGAGTCCGAATTTACTTATGACAGTTTGGTTTGGTTTGGGAACCCACATGAGTTAGGCATTGAGTTGCTAACTGCAAAGTTGGAGGTTCAACCCCACCATCCACTCTGTGTGTTGGAAGGTTAGAGTTAATATTGAGACATGGATTTACATGTCCTTCTATTCTGACTCATAGTGATCCAGTTTAGGGATCCTGAGACTGTAAATCTTTATGGGAGCAGACTGCCTTGCTTTGTCTCTCTCCTGTGGAGTGGCTGGTTGGGTTTGAACTGCCAACTTTATAGTTATCAGCTCAACACCTAATCCACAGTGCCACCAAGACTCCTCCATACCTGTGGTGGAACCTCACAGATATCGTTCTGAGTGGCTAAATCAAATTATTGATATAGAAGGGCATTTAAAGGTGGAAAGGCAAACGCTAGGAGAAAGAAAAGTGATCATATGACCAAAATCACGTGACAGGAGAGGTGGAAGGCAATTAGAAAGGGAATCCCATCAAAGCCATCATCATTCACACAGAGCTTGTAAATGCCATTTAAAGAAACACAGGAGCACTGAACAACCAACAGACATGATGGAGCCTTCAGAGTTTTCAGAAAGGAACAAGGATGTCCAACTGAGCAAAGGCAACAGCGGGCATGGAGACAGTGACCAGAACTGTCAGCAGATGGAACGGGACCTGTTTCCAGTGGGTGGGGTGCCATGATGGGGGCACACAGCCCCTGGGAGGGAGGACAGGGGCATGGTGGTACCATAGTAACAGAGGAGGTGTGCTGGGCCCTCATGGGGCAGCCAATAGGGGTGGACAGTCCCTGTCTGCATAGGAACCCTCACAACTGTGTGATGACTAGCCACCCTTGGGACAGGCATTCACTCTAGGATGATCTGGCGTCCAGCGAGGCTCCTGATGTAGCTGGGTCTGTGACAAGGGCAGGAGCTGGGGGTCACCAGTGAGCTAGGAATTGGAAAGGAGGAAATGATCCCCAGGGGTATCCCCAGAGAAGACGGGACAGGTCCCCAGTGGGCAGTGCTGAACCAAAGAGACTGTGGCCCCGTGGGTAGCAGAGCCCTAACCCCTGCCTCCCATCCTGGCCTCTGGCCTCTGTTTGACTTGAGTGCTTTAGCTGTCATGAATCTTTGCACCCTGTAGCCCCCCAGCGGCTCTGCTTTAATGAGTGTAGAGGCTCAGCTGCCGGACACCACACTGCCTGGGAGTCCAAATGGACCACACCTGCACAGAAAGGTCTGATCAGCCACTGAACCCCAAACCCATTGTCACAGAGACCCCGTAGGACGGAGCAGAGTCCTGGTGTGAAGCTGTAGGATAAGCACTGGACTGCTAACTATAAAGTCAGTGGTTCAAACCCACCAGCTGTTCTTCTGAATCACTAGACGGGGTGGCTGTGAGTCGGAACCAACTTGGCAGCACTTAACAATAGCAGGGCAGAGTACAGCTACCCCATGAGGCTTCTGAGACAGTACACTGCTGCAGAAGCCAACTGCTTCATCTGGCTCCACTGAAGCCCTTTGGTTAGCTGCTGGGTGCTTTAACACTGCACCACCCAGGACTCCTTGATCAACCACAGGAACTGTGTGTCTGACCTTCGGAGCCTAACTAAGCAGCACCCTGATATCTCCACAAGAAGGGACCCACCATCAGGGGAGGGACAAGGATGCTGGGCTGGCAGGAAGGAGTCTCTGCCCTGTGCCGTCCATGGCAGCTCCAGGGGTGAGTTGTAGGCAGATGGGGAAGATGAGCATGGAAGGAGTGTGGAGAGCAGGCAGGACAGGCCGGTGGGGAACCAGGTGGCACCCCAGCCTCAAGAGCCCTTAAAGAACCTCCCAGCAGAAGGCAGCGGTGGCCTCCAGACTGGGCGGAGGACGAGGAGACCTACTTTCGGGCTGCAGCAATGTGTCCTGTCATCAAATGCCCACATCCGCACGAAGATGAAACAATGTGCATTTTGTTTCCATGAAGGATGACAGGTGGAATCGGCTTAACAGCAGGCCCTTCATTCATCACCAGGGGTCATCTTCCTTTCAATACCTGCTGTGTCTGCCCTTGAGGGTCACAGATAGATGACTACATGTGGGTTCACAGCACAGACATGGCTGGAGAAGACAGGCACGTGGCAGGAAGCAAAAAGGGAGATTGGTGGTGTTAACCCATCCAGAAGCACCTCAGAAGAAACGCCTGGTAATCAGCTTCTGAAAGGTCCCAGTCTTGAAAACACTGTGAAGCAATTCTACTCTACATATAACACACAGGGTCACCAGGAGACAGGATGGGCTCAGCGGTAACTGGTGGTTCGTAGGCATACGGCATTTCCTCTGGATGGCCAAGCAGTTGTGTGTCCCCTCTCTGTCTCCCCTCACCCCCACAGGCTACCAGATTGCCTACCGCCTGGCCACCAGCAGCCCCAACACCTTCACCACAGTGGAGGTCGGCGCTACCCTGCGGCAGTTCACAGCCACCCAGCTGACCCCTGAGTCGGCCTACATCTTCCGGCTGTCGGCCAAGACGAGGCAGGGCTGGGGGGCACCTCTGGAAGCCACTGTCATCACCACCGAGAAGAGAGGTGAGGCCTTCACCTGGGACCACAGCAAAGACAGGGTAGGGGTGGAACAGGGCGGTGGGGCCTTCTCTTCGGAGAAACAGAGGAGACAAGTCAGTCATTACACACCAGCGGGCGGGCATGGAGCTGGCTCACTGTCATCTCACTGCCACGTGGCCCGGCCCCACACCTGCTGCTCAGGTAGATACGAGCACCCTATAAAAGAGAATGACATCCCTCAGAGGACAAGCAATGCTTGGGTCCCCCAAATTCCACCCCTATCGCCTTTGAGTTGGTGCTGGTTTATGGTGACCCTAGTTGAGAAGAATTATATTTCCTAAATAAGGGGTCCTGGTGGTGCACTGGTTAAGCACTTAGATGCTAACCAAAAGTCAGCAGTTCAAACCCATCAGCTGCTCCGAGGGAGGAAGATGAGGCTGTCGGCTCCAACAAGGTTGATAGCCTAGGAAACCCTGTGGAGACGTTCTGTTCCATCCTGCAGGGTCGTCGTGAGTCTGAACTGATGAGGGTGGGGTTTGGATTTAGTTGGGGCATAAAGTCAGTCAATGAGCACATCTCAGTTCTCAGCACTGGGTTCTGTATCACTTCAACTTTTCACTCAAACTGGTCCTCTCCACAACCCAGCAAGAGATGCATTTCAAGCCCCCACTTTACAGACACTGAGATTGAGGCTCAGATGGACCAAGTAACATGGTGTTCAACCTAAGTTTTCCAGAGGAACAAAAACAGGGAGCTGTGTCATGGGTATATGCACAATTGGAGAGAGATTTAATTCAAGGAAAAAGCCAGCAAGTCCCAAATCTATGGGTCGGGTGGCAGTCTGCAGGCTTGTATTCTAGGAACAGGAAGTCAGGTGACAGGAAGAGTGCAGGATCCAGAGAGAGAGCAAGCAAACTTTGCCAGAACATCCAGGCCACACCCCCTAGGAAATGCCCCTTCCAACTGATTGGCTCCTCACTCCAGACACATTATTGAAGATGATTACATTATATCACATTACAGAGGAGTCCAGTGTCCCAATCCACTGAGAATCACAGTTGAGCCAAGTGGATACTTACCACTGACCATCACACATGCCCCACCCACCACAGTTGTTGGGCTAGGGCTGCACCCACACCCCACAGCCCCCAGGACTTGTTCTTTCTGTGAACACCCACCTCAGGCTCTGCCACACCTTTCCTGGGCTCCCTCACAGCAGGTCCCCTCCTCAGGTTGCTCTGGTCTATGAAGCCATGGTCTGAGGCCACACACAGACCCAGAGATTTGGGGAAGAAATGAGGGTAGGAAGGAGCACTTCAGGCCCAGTTCACCACAGGGGAAGACCTGTGGGAGTCAGAACATCCAACTGCTGTGTGGTTTTGAGCAAGGCCCTTCCTGCTCGGTGCTGTAGCTAGGGACAAGAGTAGGAGCCACCCCACAATGCTCTGACCAAGATGCTTCTGAGTTCATTCAGGACGGTGCCATTGAGGTGATACCCAGAGATGCCCTGATGTAAGTACTCAATAAACAAGATGGAGGTGGTGGATAGAATTCTTGCCTTCTGTGCGAGAGACCCAGGTTCGAGTCCCTATCAGTGCACTTCATGTCCGGCCACCACCTGCCTGACCATAGAGACTTGCGTGTTGCTGTGATGCTGAGCAAGTCTTGGAGGAGCTTCCAGACTAAGATAGACTAGGAAGAAAGACCTGGCAATCTACCAAAATCAGATGAAAACTGCATGAATTACAACAGTCCATTCCCACTATGCGTTGAGTCTCCATGAGTCAGGGGCTAACAACAACAGTGCTGTGGTGCATTCTGTTCTTTTTATTACAAGAAGGCTGTAGCTAATTTAAGGGAATGGTGAGTTGCTCTCAGACTCCTTGCCAAACCATATGAAGGATTGATCTTAAATTTACGATAGAAAGATGGGAAGGAAGAAGCTTCACTTTGTCCAGAGAGCCTCTGGGTTGGGTGAATTGTTAAGCACTTTGCTGGTAACCCCCAGAGGTACCTCATGAGAAAGGCCTGGCAATCTACTTCTGAAAAACCAGCTTGGAAAACCTGCTGGAGCACAGTTCTGTGCTGATACACAGGGCGGCTCCAGGAGTTGGGGTCGGCAGGATGACCATGGAGGAGGGAGGGGCGCAGAAAAACCCTCTCTGAGCCCTTGTCTGGGACCAGTGCCGACAAAGGGAGCCAGAAGGTCCCTCAGCCACTGTGGTGCCTCAATCAATTGCTGTGTTATTACACATCACCCTTCTTAATCAGAATCAATGGTCTTCCTGATAAACAATTAGACAATTATTCCTCCCTCTGTTGGGCTGTTTATTACAATCGATGGCTGGGGAGACGGTGGCAGGGGATGGGCTGCATTCAGATGTAGGTCCTTCAGGGGGACTCCCCACCACCCCCATAGATCAGTGACCACCCAGAGGGACCCATGCACCACACTGATACCCCCAAAAACAGCCAGGATGGATTCCTTTAATACCAGCCTCAGGCTGACATGGAGGGAAAGTGTTCAGATGTGCCAAGCCAGAAATTAGAAGATAAGAGGGCCCAGGGGGAGCCTGCAGGTACCTGCGAGAGACCCCAGCCCTGTGACCTCAGGTGCCCTTCAGAGACCCCTGTACCTGAGTCACGGAGCAGGTCTGGACTCACTGTGGGTCCACCTGTGTTTTCACTTGCAGGAGATAGGTCTGAGTGGCCCTTACAGTAGTGCATTCTGGGACCAAACAAGGTCGTCACAGGTTTCATTGTGTCTCCCCCCAGCAGAAGTCAGCTTGTTTGGGTCCTGGTTCTCAGTGCTTTGGCAGTTATAGAATGATGTAATTTGGCAGTTATGGAATGATGTAATTTGGCAGTTATTAGGATGTGATCTGATGTGATCAACCCATCATTTGTAAGGGGGCTAGGGGAGATGCAACTTCCTTTCTCAGATCACAGCCCTGACCCATGGAAACAGAGTTTTCTTGGGGGCGTGGCCTGTATCTTTCAAGAGATATGTTGTTGTTAAGTGCCATCGAGTCGGTTCTGACCCATAGCAACCCTGTATAGGGTTCCAAGGAGCAGCTGGTGAGCTTGAACCACCAACCTTGCAGTTCAAACAACTTTGCAGCCTGACACATGAGCCCACAGTGCCACACCAGGAAAGAGAAAAAGCAAAGAGAGGGGTCCTACCACCACCAAAAAAGAAGACCCAGGAACAGAGGGCATCCTATACTGGGACCCTCCTAGGCTCAAGGGCAGATTGATGCCAAGACATAGGCCCACAGTTACTGAAAGGAGACCAGGGTCTTCCCCTAGGGCCGGAGCCCTGAATTTGGACTTCTAGCCTCCTAAACTGAGAGATGCAACGTCTGTTTGTTAAAGCCTCCCCTTGTAGTGTTCCTGTTATAACAACACCAGGTAACCAAGATGCAGGTTAGGTGGCTCACCAAGTGTGGCACCTGTGGCCAGCTGTGGAGAGCACAGGGAGGGCTTCATGGCCCTGTGACCCGAGGTTCCCTGTCACCTGTAGCAGCCAGGTGTGACTACGCATAGACACCTTTTGGGAGGAGCTCTTTCTCAGTGCCCCTTGGCCTGTACTCTTTGGTTTCAGAGCGGCCAGCACCTCCATGTGATCTCCAGGTCCCTCAGGCTGAAGTGACTGCCCGCAGCCTCCGCCTCCAGTGGACCCCCGGCAGTGATGGTGCCTCCCCCATCCGCTACCTCACTGTGCAGGTGCGAGAGCTGCCCACCGGAGAGTGGCAGACCTACTCCTCATCTGTCAGCCACGAGGCCACTGCCTGTGTAGTCGAAAGGTACTGTGGGGAGTCGAGAACTGGGGAAGGGGGCCCCCTCCAGCCAGCCCCACCTTCAGGCAGGAGTCTGTCCTCCCTGAGTTCTGGGCTGGTGAGGAGGCAGCTCTGATGTGCGGGCTGGGGTGCCCATGAAGCAGGTATAGGGAAAGCAGAGGTGTGGGTGAAGGGCATGCGGAGGTCTGGGACTAGCTAGGAAGGAGAGATCTTCCTCTCCGGCTCGCTATGGTGGCAGTACAGCAGACAGACCCCCAGCTGAGGCCCCTGCGTGTAATGGGAGGGGAGCCCACAGTCAGCTGAGACATCCACTCGCTCCATTGTGTCCCTGGCTTTCCAGCACGAGCCGTCTACAGAGGGTTCAGCATTGGCCAAGGTGTGTGTATTCACGAGTTGGCATTTAGAAACTGAGTTAACTAATCAATCATTGTGGTCAGTCACCATCCACCCCACACACAGCGAAGCCAACTGCTACCTGGTCCTGTGCCACGCCCATGATCGGTTGTGGATTTGACTGCTGGGTTCCATAGGGTTCTCACTGGATGATTTTTGGGAGTAGATAGCCAGGACTTTCTTCCTGGTCCTTCTTATCCTGGAAGCTCTGCTGAAAACCTTTCAACTTTACAGCCACATGCAAGTCTCCAAAGACAGACAGACGAGTGGTGGCTACACATAATGTGTACTGGCCGGAATCAAACCCAAGTCCTCTGTGTGGGAGGTGAGACTCCTACCCCCCAGTCAATAGGAAAATGAGGCTGGCCAGAGAGGGCCTTGGTTTTGACATTCGCATTTGGGACCTTTTCCATAGTGATCTAGTCAGCTGACTTTCAGATGGTTAAAGCTGTCTGCCATTCACATCATCAGCACTATTTCACCTTGGAGAGACTGCCTGCGGATTCCTTTGCAGACCATAGCAATTGAGCAAAGATCACAAAACAGCGGGCGTTTCCCAGTCAGACGACAGTGATGTGACACATCTATGAAGTGTGCAATAGAATTCAAATTGGAACTCTTGCGAGAATGCCTAAAACATGACCCAGAAACACCCAGCGGGCCCTCCTTGTTAGAGATACGGCTCCAATAGACTTGCCCCGATGTGGGGTGGCCACAGACTTTCAACATATAAAGAGTGCTCACTGTCTTGTGAAGTGCATTAAAGCAAAGCTCAAATAAAACCAGGTGCAGCATTCTAGAACATTCAAAATCATTCTCATATGGTGTTCTACGGTGTGTTTCTGACAGTCCATTTTGCAGATGAGCACGTTGAGGTAGAGATGCCTTAGGTGATAAAGCAAAAGTATGCAGAGCCTTGATTTCTTCTCCAACTGGGAGAGGAGATCCCCAAAATCTTTCGAGGCTATGGTGCTCTGTGGGCCTGCCGCTCAAAACTTCCTGGGCACAGATCATTCCTTTTTAGCTCCTTTATGAAGGGCTGACAACAATGACTAGTGCGATCGACGGTAAACCTTAAGTTTGGCGGTTCAAACCCACCCAGCAACTCTGCAGAAGAAAGCCTTGGTGATCTGCTTTTGTGAAAATTCCCATGGCCATCAAATCAATTCCAACTCACTGCGACCCCCAGGATGGAGTAGAAGCATCTCTCGGGATTCCTAAGGCATCTTTACAGAAGCAGACTGCTGACTTTACTCTCAAGGAGCAGCTAGCTGGTGGATTCAAACTGCCGACCTTCCGATTAGCATCTGGGCACTTAAGCACTGTGCCACCAGGGCTACTTCCATGAAGATGGCAACCTTGGAAACCCTACATTGTGGTTCTGCTGTGTCACATAGGGTCACCAGGAATCAGGGTGGACTCGAAGGCACCAGGGGGCGTTTTTGGGGGGTGATGTAGTAGAAAGAACAGCGTGTGAACCGCGTGAATGCTACAGTTTCATATGGCTCTCCTTGTAACCTCCTTCCTGGGGAAAGTCGTCTGCTGTGAGCACCCGGGCTGTGTGTTCTCATCCTTGAGAAGATGGGCTGAAGGGCAGTCAGGCCTCTCAGCCATTCTAATTTAGACCCACCTCTGGACCTGGCCGGCCTGGCAATCCATTGTCCCCTTCATAGCGGCCAGGACTCCATTCATCCTCTGAAGGGCCACTGTTTTCTTTCTTTTATTTTATTTTTATAATATCATCTCTTTATTTATTTCACTACACCAAACTTTTTTGGTATGATCGATTATTCTGAAAAATATATGTTTCTATCGGTATAAAGTTAAGTTTAAAATAAGGCATACAGAAAAGAAATACAAAATTGCTGCTGTGTTGTATTGAACTGCAATTTTTTTTAAAGTTTTTATTATGAATTGAGTGAAAGTTTACAGGGCGGATCATCAGTTTTACATTCAACAAATCCTAGACTTTGTTTCATTACAAATGATGATAATCCCTTCCATGTACCATCAGTTAGCAGTATTTCTCTCTATTCACTTTAGCTCTTCTTTTAAAAAACACTTAGGTATGTATATATATATATATATATATAATAATTGAAACCACCAAAGGGCACATTTTGCAAGCCTGCCTCCTGGCCACCAGCTCTCAGTCCCTCTCTCTCCATGAATCTAGAACCCTCAGCTGCTCCCTCTCTCCATGTCCCCATCTCTGCCTTTGTCTCTGGTGTTGCTCCTTCTCTGGGTAGCGTCCTGGATTCTGCTTGTGCTCTTTTCCCTTGATAGTCCTAAGGTCCTCTGGTTCTGGATTTTAAGATTAACTACTCCCCTGTTTTTGTTATAAAACTTCTACCTTTGCAGTTGTGACAGTCACAATTAGTCATGATAACAATTACTCACTATTGAATCATAAGAATCTTATCCCCATCTCTTTTCACCAGACCCATCTAGATAAGATGAAAACTATTCAATGGGAACTCCTATCTTCCCTCACACACCATTAAACTAAACTCCTTGAAACCTTGTAAGCCAGTCACTTCATGCCTTTATCACCCCCTCATTTTAGGTAGCCAATGTCTAAGTTGCCCATCCCTATATACCCTGTGTACAGAGGGGATTGTAGGATTTAGTCTATATGACCAGGTTTTGGAGGTGGATGGAGAATGAAAGTAGCAGGGGACTCAAGATGGTCAATTAAGAGTAACTTTATTACTTATAATACAAGTTTAAGTTCAATTTTAGGCAGGAAGCGTATCCGGGTACCACAACAAAGCTAAAGTTTATTATTAACTAGATAACAGGCACACATGTTTTCTCCTCATTTTAGACAACTCCCCCAGCCCTCTCATTAGTGTGTTCTGTTCCCATAATTTTTGGCATGCAAGGTTTTCCTTGCAGTTCTCATCAAGGCGTTGCTGTTCTTGAGAACTGCCTCAGAGTGGGTTTCACACATGGCACGTTTTTCCTACAGGGGATAGCATTGATACTTGATGTGAAGACTCCTTCCCTCTCAGTTGGTATTTTGAGCTACTATATCCATAATATAGGTCAAGTTCATCAAATTGTAGCAATTTACCCTCATTTCCTTTATCAAATTTTTTTTTTTTTTGGTCTTCTCTAGTCAAGTTTTGAATGTCAAGCCATTGAGGCCAGGTCAAATGGGTACTCTCTGCAAGTTTGGATGTTGTTGTGCATCTTCCCTCACTTCTTATAAGCTGGATGCTTCACTCTCAGCTCTAGCCCTCTGTGGATATGTCCTTGTCCATGGGCTCAGGTGTCCTCAGGTCTCACCACACTTTTGACCAGCCAGCCCTTCCTCTTCTCCCTCTCATCTCCAGGTCAAGGGGAGTCTATAGAATGTAGTTGAACTCAGCCCATTTCTTCATTGCTGCCTTTCCCCCTCTTTCACTAACCAGTAGACCAATGTGGTCACCAGCAAACTTACATGCCTGCTGATGTGTTCCCTTGGTGTTTCAGTCTTAGAGAGGGGTTTGTTCTGAAGGGACTTGATTGCTTGCCTTGATGGCTTTCCAGCATACAACTTGCTTGTTCTTGTAATAGACAATCAGACTGCTATTGGGTTTTTCTGTTGATCTTTCTTTGAAGATGTGTCTTCTGTTGCTCTAGCTGTTCCAGGCTGGTCTGCTTATCATTTCTAATGAGAATGTTCCATCTCGGAAGGTTCTGGATGGGGATCAGGATTCTGGCCACTGGTTTCTTGTAAGACACCCAAGATTTCCCTGAGAGTGCCAGGCAGACCCAGCCAGCCTCACTTCATAAACTGCAGGCCTCTACCCTGAGCACATTAATTATCAATGAGCTCATGTAGTCCTTAGGTGCATCTGAGTCTGTTTACCATATGCACAGCATAACAAAACAGTTCCCAGTCTTGAGTCATCCTCACAACTATTGCTACACTTGAGCCCATTGCTGCTGCCACTGTGCTGCTCTGTCTCTTTGGGGGGGTCTTCCTCTTTTTCACTGACCCTCCATTTTACCAAACATAATGTCTTTCTCCAGGGACTGGTCCCTCCTGACAAGATGTCCAAAGTACAAGAGATGAAGTTTCACCATCCTGGCTTCTAAGGAACATCCTGGCTTCCAACATAGAGTTGTGTGTTCTTCTGGCCTTCCATGGTCCCCTTGGCTTATAGCTGTGTGCCCGTTGGCATCAGTAGCTTCACTTCTTTGTGTGACCATGAGAAAGAAAGGAAGGCGGCTCCTCCAGGATAGAAGCTTCAGAAATCAGACTAACTGTGTGCTCTGGGCTCCACATGGGAGCTGAAAGGACCAGGATTCAGGGCACACGGTGAAAGCTGGGGTTGGAGAGATGTTCATCAATTTGCTAATGGGCCACAACTAGGACAAATGCTCTCTGTGCCTATCAGTAGGAAATGTGTGCCCGGCAGAAGCCTAGAAAAGCCATATTTTGCACACTGTCAGGATGTGGTCTCTCTTCCTGTTTTCTAGCTCTGACAGCTAAGTCTTGACCTTGATTTCTCATTTTACTTTGAGCAGCTTTCTCCATTTGTTAGTGACCCAAACCCCAAGGAGCTAAGCTCTCCAAGTCTAGTTAGTTGCTGTGTCTTGGTGGATGTTGTCGGTGACCCTGTGTGATCCCGTGTGTGTCAGGGTAGAACTGAGCTCTGCAGGGTTGTCAGTACTTGATTTTTCTTAAACAGATCAATCACCAGGACTTTCTTCTAGGCGTCTCTGGGTAGACCCAACCTTTCAGTTAGTAACCGAGCGCTTTAACTTAGGATCAGACATAAATATGAGTCTAGAGGAGGCATTCTCGAGAGGGACCAGTCTCCGGGAAAGGACATCATGGTTGGTAAAGTAGAGGGTCAGTAAAAAAGAGGAAGACCCCCAATGAGATAGATTGACAGAGTGGTCCCAATGCATCAGACAGAAAGGAGGTGCCTCCAGTGAGCCTGTGTGTGAGGCCTTCTTTATTTCCTTGTCTGTGTGATTTTGAAAATCCGGGTGTCGGCCCCCCTCATTGTTTGTGCTTCGCAGATAGCGTATTCTTTTGTCACCTGAGGTGTGTGGCCACCCTGGGTCAAGCAAGTCCATTAGCGCCACCTTTCAAATAGCCTGTCCTCTTCTCAAGCCCCTGTGCCCTGCACCGTTCATCCTCACCGTATTCGAAACGTTTCCACCGTGCTGTTCCACATTTGACAGACTGCAGTCTGGTTTCAGCCTCCCTCCTCTCTGCTCTGGGAAATCAAAACATGCGTGTGACTCCCTCAGTTGCCATCTTTGTTTTATTACAGCGAACCCACCATATCACTGAGCTCTGTCTGTACACTGTGGCTCAGGTATTCCTCGTTCTTTGTATAGATCATGTTGTTGTTGTTGTTAGGTGCCATCGAGTCATTACCAACCCATAGCGACCTTATGTACAGCAGAACAAAACACTACCCGATCCTGGGCCAACCTCACTTCTAGTTGCCATGCTTGAGTCCATCGATGCTGCCACTAGGCCAATCCATCTTGTTGGGGGTCTTCCTATTTCTCGCTGACCCTCCACCTTACCAAACATGATATCTTTCTCCAGAAACTGGTCCCTCCTGACAATATGTCTGAAGTATGAGAGGCGAAGTTTGGCCATCCTGGCCTCCAAGGAGCACTCTAGCTGCACTTCTTCATGAGTTCTTAGTAAATATTCCCAGTGCGCACAATAGACACATAACAGCAGCAGTGGGTAGCTTCCCAAGTGTTCAGGACCCCCTATATTTTTTTCCTGTCATAACTAGAATGAAGGTTAAACATACAGAGTTCTCTCTCTTGGCAAGTGTGTGCATTTCACACAGAGGAAGGATGTCAACCTGTCAGTCATGCCCACCCCGTCCCCCCGGGGGTAGAACTCTTTGGCTGAGGAGGTAAATTTGCATCTATGAGGAGGCCGTCCAACATAGACTTGCATCCAACTGCATTTGGCACCCAGCTCTGAACTGTAAGAGTTACGATAGCAAGTTTGGATGATGTGGGTTCTGTGTTGTCCAAATTCATTAGACTTCTGCATGTTTGATTACAAACAAGAGTTCAGGTAGAGAGGATTCTCCCAATTTCTTTTTCTTTTTTTTAACCTAACCCTATCCTGTTTCTGAGTCCAGATCATGAGAATTTGGAGGATTTTGAAAAGGGATCCTTGGGTGGTACAAGTGGTGAACACACTCAGCTCCTCACCAGAAGGTTGGAGTGGAGGTTCATATCCACCCAGGCCTCAGACGAAACGTCTGGCGATCTACTTCTGACAAATCAGCCATCAGAAAGCCTACAGAGTACCGATCTACTCGGATACACATGGGATGGCCAGGAGACACGAATGTGAAGAGCATCCAGGGAAGCTGCTCATCATCAGTGGGCTTCCTGGGAGAAAGCTGAGGCAGCTGGGGCCGAGGGGTCAGGGGCAGCTTTCGGGAAGATCGGAAAGAGGAAGTATATTTATGAAGTGCCTATTAAGTGCAAGAGCTACTGGACCTCATGAGGGTAGACTCTATTGTTTAATCTCCGCAACAGCCCTGGGGAATACGGGTACTGTTTGAAGTACATGGGACTCAGAGGATGGATGGACGAATGAATATATGGATGGGAACCTGGTTGGGTTAGTGAATGGTGGATGGGTGGAGGACTGAGTGACTGAATGGATAGATAGTTCATTGGATGGATGAATAGAGGGAGGGATAGGTGGATGGGTGGACAGATGATGGATGGATGGATGAGTGAGTATGTGGATGGGTGGGTAAGTGGGCGGATGGATGGAGGACTGAGTGACTGGATGGAAGGATGGATGGATGGATAGAAGGATAGGTAGATGGGTGAACAGATGGATGGATGGGTTGATGAGTGACTATATTAATGGATGAGTGAATAGGTGGATGGGTGGGTAAGCATATGGTGGATGGGTGGAGGAATGAATGATTAGCTGGATAGAAGGATGGATGTTTGGATGGATGGCTAGGTAGCTGTATGGACAGATGGATGAGTGGGTTGGTGGGTGTAGATGGATGGGTAGGTGTGTGGGTGGATTGATGGATGAATGAATAGATGGATGAGTAGATGGATAGATTGGTGGATGGATGGATGGATGAATGAGTGAGTAGATGGGTGGGTGGATGGATAGGCGCATAGATAAATAGGTGGGTGGGTGGATGGATGGGGGGGATGACTGAGTGAATAGATGGGGTAGGTGGGTGGGTGGATGGATGCATGGAAATAGGCATGAAGTGGTAGCACCAAGTGTCCCTAAAATCTCCATTGTGGACATGTTTTCATATGGACAATTAGCATCATCATAGTCTTCTGTAAAACAATATACAAATGTTACTTCACTCCTCTCCCACCCCAGCCTCAGCCATTTACCGGTTCTCTGGCAGTGGACAATAAACCAATATGGCTTGGTGTCAGTCTTCCCATGCATCAAATGGGGAGACAGTGACTGCTTCTTCACCAAGCTGTTGTGAGGATCCAATGGAACAATGCACAACTTTGGACTCAATAAGTGGTAGGGAGTGAGGGCCTGGTGGGCTCTGCCTGTCACTAAGGTACAGGAGGAGTGGACCACAGAGAGGAGGAGCTGGAGAATGCAGCTAGCAGGGCCCCGTCAGTGACAGATGTCCACACAGGAACCCTGAGGGGTGAGAGATAGGGACTCATGTTCCATTCTGAATCAGTGCAAAGGCTGATTTCATTAGCTTCTCCCAGGGAATCTCAATGACGAGGAGGTGTAGCAGGGTCCTCAGGGGTAGCCCTGAGAAGACCATTGCCCTCACCCCTAATTGGATCCTCTCTCCCTGGGTGTCACTCACCAGACAGGTTCCAGCCCTCTTGAGAGTCCTGCTCCCTGGGCTGACACCAGAACACCTCCACTCTGCTGAGTAACTTGTCTGGGAGTTGACCAGCAAGCCCCACAGTCGCGTAGCAGGATGCTCTTCTCCTTACCTTGGTTCTTGGGCTCCTGAGGGGTGTGGGAGGATTGATGGATAAATGAATAGATGGATAGATTGGTGGATGGATGGAGGGAGTTTCCCAGAATTCATTGGGTCCCTTCTGTGTTCCAGGCTGAGGCCTTTCACCTCCTACAAACTACGCCTGAAAGCCACCAATGACATCGGAGACAGCGACTTCAGTGTAGAGACCGAGGCAGTGACCACACTGCAGGACGGTGAGTGGACGCTCACATGGAGCAGCTTCCCCAGGGGCAGCCACTTTTGAAGGCCAAACACTCACCCCTGAAGGGAGGCCCACACTTTGGTCTTAGGCAAGTAGGAGTGGTTTAGGGATGAGCCGTGGTGAGGAGGGAAACTCAGTGATGAACAGACAACCTGGGGTGTTCCTGCAGACCCGCTGGCCGTAAATCAAGACTTCAAGGGCTTCCAAATGGAATGGAACCTTCTTTGATTGACTTCCAGAGCCCTAGCTCTCCATTAGCATCCCAGACATTGAATAATTTATAGAATCATTAAAAATAGATGACAAAGGGCAGCTGGGTTTTAAGAGGTTTTCCCAATTCTTCTCACTCTCAGCTCCTTCTGATGACAATACACTTCAGTAATGAATGGACTGTGGGTGCAGAGAGGTCTCCTGAGTGGAGTGGGGCCTGGAGATGCCAGGTTGGGGGGATTTGTGATAGGAACCTAGAGATAGCTCCATCAAATGGCCGGTGCGGGGACAGCCTGGCCCAGAGGATGTAGGAGAAGGAAGGTGTGATGTAGCAGATACTGCAGCTCATCAGACCCAGGGCTGACAGTCTGACCGCTGACTCCATCCAGCGGTGCTTCAGGACAATCGTCCCTGCCCTCCTGCTCCAAGGCTACTGCAGAGTGCTATCTTTTTCTAATCAGCACATACTCAGTCATTTTTTAAAATAAAACGGATTCCAGCAGACTTACCCTGTGACCCCACAGCTTAGATCTGGCTTCTTTTAGACCTTACATGTCTAGTGTCTCCTCAGATGAAAATAAGGACCAGCAAGGGGATTAAAGCTAAAGGTTTCTAGATGGTGGTTGTGAGGTGCCATCAAGTCAGTTCTGATTCACAGCGACCCCATGTGCGATTAAACAAAACACTGCCAGTCCTGCACCTCCTCACGATGGTCGCTATGTCTGAGCACATTGGTGCAGCCACTGTGTCAATCCATCTCATTGGGGGTCTTCCTCATTTTAGGTAACCCTTTACTTTATCAAGCATGGCATCCTTCTCTAGGGACTGGTCCTTCGTGATAACATGTCCAAAGTGTGAGAGAGACCAAGTCATGTCATTCTCTTTTCTAAGGAATATCTCTGGCTCTACTCCTTCCAAGACAGATTTGTTCATTCTTCTGACAGTCTGTGGTATATCCAATGTTCTTCACCAACACCATCATCCAAAGGCATTAATTCTTCTTTGGCCTTCCATAGCCATTGTCTAACCTATGTATGTGCAGAAGGTGACTGAAAATACCATGGCTTTGGCCAGACTTACCTTAGTCCTCAAAGTGACATCTTTGCTCTAGAACACTTTAAAGAGATCATTTGCAGCAGGTTTGCCCAGTGCCGTGTGTCATCTGATTTCTTGACTGCTGCTTCCATGGGCATTGATTATGGATTCAAGTGAAATGAAGTCTTGAGAACCTTAATCTTTTCTCTACTTACAGTGATGTTGCTTACTGTGAGGATTTGTGTTTTCTTCACGTTGAGTTGCAATCCATACTGAAATCTTAGATTTTCATCAAAGTAAGTGCGTCAAATCCTCTTTACCTTCTGCATAGTCGTGCCTTAGCATGTTGCAGGTTGTCAGTGAGTCTTCCTCCAGTCCTAATGCCTCATTCCTCTTCATAGGTCCTGATTCTTGGGTTATTTGCTCAACACACCCATTGAAAAAGTTTGATGAAACTATATAATGTAATCCCAATGCACACCTTTACTAACTTTAAACCATCCAGTATCACCTTGACCTATTCAAATACCTCTTGATCTATGCACAGGCTCATCGTGAGCACAATTAAGTATTCCAAATTTCCCTTTCCTCACAATGCTCTTGTATCCTCTGCTTTCAGCCAAGATCCATCTGATGTCAGCACTGATATCCCTTGTTCCACGCCCTCTTCTGAATCTGGCTGGAATTTCTGGCAGATCTTTGTCAGTGTACTGTTGCAGTCGTTTTTAATTATCTTCAGCAAAATTTTACTTATGTGTGATATTGTTTGATAATTTCCTCATTTGGGGAGTCACCTCTCTTTGGAGTGAATCTCTTCTAATCGATTGGACAGGTAGCTGTCTTCCAAATTTCTTGGGCTAGATGAGTGAGGGCCTCCAGTGCTGCATCAGTTTCTTGAAATATTTCAGTTTGTATTCCATCGTTTCCTGCCTGAGTTTGTTACCCTGCTTCTCACAGGCATCTCCTGACAAAGGTACCTAATGATAACTCTACAGGAAATTTCTAAACAATAAAATACATGTACTAAAAAAAAAGAAAGAAAGAAAAAAGGAAAGGGCTCCATGCAGCTTGAACTTCTTGCTTCAATACTAATCAGTTCTTGATCGTATGCTGTCTCCTGAAATGGCTGAACATTGACCAGTTCTTTTTGGCGCAGTGACTTGGGCTATTCCTTCCATCTTCTTTTGATGCTTCCTCTATTGCTCAATATTTTGACAGTAGACTCCTTCAGCCTTACAACTCGAGTCTTGAATTTTTTCTTCAGTTCTTTAGCTTGAGAACTGCCAAGTGTGTTCTTCCCTTATGGTGTCCGTAACTCCAGATCTTTGCACATTTCATTATAATTGATTTTGTCTTCTTGGGCCACCCTTTGAGATCTTCTGCTAAGCTTTTTTATTTCTTCCATTTGCTCTAGCTTCTTAAGTTTCACAGTCTCTCTTAACAAACATCTGGATCTTTTCTTTCTTTCCTGTCTTTTTTATGACCTTTCAGGTTTCTTCATGTGTATTGGCCTTGATGCTATCCCACAGATCTTCTGGGCTTTGGTCATTAGTGTTCAGTCCTTCAAATCTGTTCTTGAGATGTTTGTTAAATTCAGGTGGGATCTACTGAAGGCCATACTTTGGCATTCGTGGACTTGTTTTAATTTTCTTCAACTTCAGACTAAATCCACAGTGGGTCTCAGGCCTTATGCTAAATGATGCTATGAAGGTTCTCCATTGTCTCTTTCCACAGACATAGTCAGTTTGATTCCTGCATGTTCCATCTAATGAGGTCCACGTGTATAGACTGCCTTCTATACTGTTAAAAAAAAAAGGTGTTTCCAATGATTAGACCGTTGATCTTACAAGATCCTATCATGAGATTTTAACATTGTTTCTATCTCTAAAGCCAAATTTTCTAACAACGGTGGACTGTGAACCACAGGGTCAGCAGTTCAAACCCACCAGCTGCTCCTCATAAACTCTATACAGAGTTGCTATGAGACCGAACTGACTCAACTGCATTTAACAACAACAACAACACTCATATTCTAATCACCGGTAATTATCAGTGCATCTTGCATGTTTGATCAATTTCAGAGTGAGAAAGCTGGTAGAATCCTTTTTTCTTCATCTTTGGCATTAGTGTTTGGTGTGTAAACTTGAATGATAGTGGTATTAACTGATCTTCTTGTGGTGGTGGTGGTGGTAGTGTGCTGTGGAGTCGGTTCTGACACATAGCGACCTTGTATAGTGTTTCCGAGGCTGTAAATCTTTATGGGAGCAGAAAGCCTTATCTTACTCCTTTAGAACAGCTGGTAGTTTCGAACTGCTGACCTTGAGGTTAGCAGCCCATCTGGTAACCAGAGCTCCTTGATCTTCCTTGTAGGTTTATGGCTATTAGCCTATCACAGACAGCACTGTACTTCAGGAAAGGTCTTGAAATGTTATTTTTGACGTGAATGTGATGCCATGCCTTTTCAGTGTATCATTCTCAGCATAGCAGACCATTTGATTGTCCAGTTCAGCAGGGTCAGTACCAGTCCATTTCAGCTCACTAATGGCTCAGGTATCTATCTTCCATTTCATTTTTGACAACTGCCAATTTTCCTAGATTATCCTTCCTGCATTCTACACTCTGATTATTGATCATTGTTTCCAACCTGTTCTTCTCATTTGCAATTCTTTGAGGTGTTGAAGAAAATTACACCAAACAAGGTCAAAGAAGGAGGGGGTGGGAAAAATAAAGCAAGAACAATTAAAAAACCTTACCTGTCCAGTCTGTTGAGAGACTGTAATTCAGCAACTGCTATTGCAGCGAGGGATCAGGGCCAGAATCAAGTAGGAACACAAGTCCTTTGAAATGAAAGATGGGGTTGTTAAGCGGCAGCCTAGTGGGAAAGTCTCTTTTCTTCTTTCCTTCCCTTACTTTGATTTAAGTAGCTGCAGAGGGCAGTCAGGGGCCCCCAAACCAGGCACCTGAACTACTAAGGGCAGAGGACCAGAAAGGATGAGCGGGAAATCAAGGAGGTGAGCTCCACCCTGGTCAGCCACCTGGACAACGTAAGAGTCTAAACGGGTGGCTCCGTACGTAAGAGCTCAGCTACCCACATGAAGTTTAGTGGTTCAAACCCACCGGAAGCACCATGGAAAAGAGATCCAATGATCCGCCCCCATGAAGATTAAAACCCGCTCTTGTCAAGTGGATTTCGACTCACTGGAATCCTGTAGGACAGAGTAGAACTGCCCCAGAGGGCAGGATTTCTGAGGTCATGAATCTTTACGGAAGCAGACTGCCACATCTTTCTCTCACACAACTGACCTTTCGTTTAGCAGTCCAATGTTTAACTCACTACACCACCGGGGGCTTCTTCCATAAAGCTGGCAAACAAGCCAATGGAGCACAGTTCTACTCTAACACACACGGAGGTGCCACGAGTTGGAATTGACCTATAAGCATCTGCTGTTTTGTGTGTCTAGTCTCCTGAGCACAGAGCTGGGGAAAGCCAGCAAGGGGGTCAGAGGCACTGCCCTTAGTCCAGACGTGGTCCCCGGGTATCTCTGAGGGAGCTCAAGATTTAAGGTGAGGAAACCAAAGTTCAAGCAAACCCCAAAAGTTCTGAGACAGCTCACTCAGAACCAGAATGCCTTTTAAATAAGTTTCCTCAAAGTAGGGGTCAATTTCACACTAAAGCCAAACTTGACTCTGACCATCAGATGGGATTCCAGCTCACAGCAACCCCACAGGACAGAGCTGTTCTTTATAGCAGCAGGGTGCTACAAATTTCTCTGGAGGAGCAACTGGTGGATTGGTGGATTCGAATGCTCCACCTTTCAGGTAGCAGCCCAATGCTTAACCCACTGTGCAATCTGGGCTAAACCCACCCTTACCCCCACCCCACCCACCCCCAGAAAAGGTCCCATTGGTGCTAACACCAGGAACAAAAACAATGTAAATGCATTTGTATTTGAATCTTCCAACGACCATCAAGTTGAAGTATTTGCAACTAACACTCAGTCTTAGACTAGAGGAACACACCCCACCAGCTGATTTGGTCTTTGTGATATCTCTGAGGAAGTTTGTCAGAGGCAGGACACAGCTGCCTCTCTGTGACCATACACAGTGCAATCCTAAGGAAAAAGATGCCGAGAGACTCTAGGGCTCCCAGAAGTCTTGCTTTGAGCCTTTGATATTAAAATCACTCCCTTTGATGCACCAATCCCAGGAACTCACCTTCCTGTCCTTCTGAGATTGGTATTTCTCTTTTCAGCTGATTGGCATATTTGTATTGCGTTGTTTGCAGCTACCAGTTAGAGATTTGGGCTGGAAGGCTTTAGGGCAGGGAGCCCTGACTACATGTGGGAGGGGTTTTAAAGCAGGAAAAGGTGGCTATTGTAGTTGATTCCGACTCCTGTTGTTGTTGTTAGTGCCATAGAGTCCGTTCTGACTCATAGCAACCTTTTACAGGGTTTCTGAGGAAAGAGCGGGTGGTGAGTTTCAACCACTGCCCAGTGCTTATCCTACAGCGCCACACCGGGACTCCAGTCGGATACATAGTGACTCCATTTGACTGTGTTGAACTGCCCTGAGGGTTCTTGGTTGTAATCTTTACAGAAGCAGGCAGCCAGGCCTTTCTTCTGAGGAGTCACTAGGAGGGGGCAGGGGGAGCTGGTTCGAACCACCAACCTTTAGATTAGTGTTATTAGGTGCCGGTGAGTCAATTCCACTCATGCCAATCCCATGTGGCAGAGTCAAGCTGTCATCTTTACAGGAGCAAATTGCCAGGTCTTTCTTCCGTGGGCTTGAACCAGTAACCATTTGGTTAGCAGATGAGCGGTAATCACTGCTCCACCAGTGCTTCCTGAGCAATGGATATAGTTCACTAATAAACATTGTATCATCAACACAAGTTCACTCTGTTTCTGTGGTGGCTGGCGTGTCGCTGTGATGCTGGAATCTATGTCACAGGTATTTCAAACACCTGCAGGGTCACCCCCAGTGGACAGGTTTCAGCAGAGCTTCCAGACTCAGACAGGCTTGAAGGAGGACCTTGCCATCTACTTCTGAAAATAACTGACCAATGAAACTCTTACTGATAATAGCAGCAGAGCGTTGTGTGATATAGTGTGGGAAGACAGACCCTCAGGTTCGAAGGCACTCAGTGAAGTAGAGAGTCAGGAACCCTGGTAGCATAGTGGGTTACATGTTGGGTTGCTGACTGCTATATCAGCAGTTCAAATCTACCAGCAGCTCCAAGGGAGAGAGGGATGAGGCTTTCTATTTCTTTAGGGTTGCTATGACTCAGAACTGACTTGACAACACACTACCACCAAAGTAGAGGGTCAGTGAGAAAGAGGAAGACCCCCAACAAGATGGATTGACAGTGGCTGCAACAATGGGCTTAAACGAACAATTGTGACGAGGGCGCTGGACTGAGCAGTGTTGTACACAGGATCGTTATGAGTCAGAACGGACTCGACAACACCTAACAACATCAGCACAACTGCACAACTTGCACTTGTTGAGAACTCTCTGCAGTCTGTGTGGCCGGTGAAAGCTAGAAAAAGGGTCCACGTGGATGTTAGGACAGCCAGGACCATGGGGTGGGGGTGAGGGGGCAGAGGCAGCAGCAGCTGAGCTGGCAGGGAGGGGGAGAGCCTGAATTGTTGTAACCTTCGCCTTCTCCTTCTTTGGACCCCAGTTCCAGGAGAACCCCCCAGCTCTGTCTCGGTGACCCCGCATACCACCTCCTCCATCCTGATCCAGTGGCAGGTGAGTGCCGCGATCGTGGTGGTCACTTAGCCCCAGGTATCCATCTTTGGACTGCATGCTGCCCTCAGTGGCTGAGAACTTGATGGTGGGCTTGCAGAATCAAAGGGGAGAGGATGTAACAGTCTGATTTCCCCCAAATTAAAACTATGACTGTTATACAAACAAGGAATGGACATGTCCCCAACCCCTCAGGGTGGGGCCCAGCAGGACGGTACAGCTGACACAAAGAGCATTTGGGGAGCTGAATACTTGTTGGGTGCCGTGGAATCAAGTGTGCCTCCTGGTGACCCTGTGTAGCAGAGCAGAAGTGCCCCTTCAGGGTTCCTAGGCTGTCATCTTTACGGGAGCAGATCGCCAGGGCTTGTCTCCTGAGGAGCCGCTGGGTAGGTTTGAACCACCGACCTGCCAAGTGCTTAATCACTGCTCTACCAGGGCCCCTTGCCGTAGAAAAGGAAGGGCAAACTGGAAAGAAGCAGAATGCTAGGAACCTTTGAAGGAAGTTAGGGAATTTGTCTCCAGTACAGCATTCCCAGGAGTCCTGGTGTGGCGCTGTGGGTTAATGTACTGGACTGCAAAGTTGCTTTGCAATGCAAGGTCGGCGGTTCAAGCTTACCAACCGCTCCTTAAAAACCCTGTACAGGGTTGCTATGGGTTGGAACTGACTCTGCGACACTTAACAACAGCACTCCCAAGGAGCCCTGGTTGAGCAGAGGATTAAAGTTTGGACTGCTAACCCACAGCTGTTCCATGGGAGAATGAGGAGACAGTATGCTCTGGTAAAGATTGACAGCCTTGACATCAGAGGGTTTGAGAACATCTCACAAAACCCAAACATCTGACATTTGGCCCAGGTCAGGATAGTAACAATGAGTGGTGGTCCTAAGGCACATCTGGCTGGGACAGAGGAGCCTAGTAGGGCAAGTTGTAAGTACCTCCCAGCTCTGAGATCGCAGGCACACACTTGGACCAGCTTCCTTGAGGTGGACTTGGCGTTACTTGAGCTTCCCATTTGGCAGGCCAGAGAGGCTGCTTGGGATGGCTGGAAGTACCACTGTGGAGGTCATCTGTACAAGGTGGTGGTGCATTCTCCATCAGTGTTTCATGTCATGACCATGTTGTAGCTTGGTGATATCCATGGGCAGTAGGGTAGTCATGTATGAAATCTGACAACTTGTTTGTTTGTTTCTTTGAAAAATAATGTATTGTGTTTCCGGTGAAAGTTTGCCAATTAATTTCCAGTGTAACAATCAAGAGTGATATTGATTATATTTTCACTATGTATCAATCTTCTCATTAATCCCTGAACCACTCTTCATGTACGGAAGTGGCCAGTTCATCTGGCTCATCCAATTATCTCTTGATGTTGCTTCATCCATGGAGTGAAGACGTGGGTTCATAAACTGCTCTTGAAGCCCAAAACCTGCTTCAGGTATTGATATAATCATCTGGGGCCACCCCTTCATCTTGTCTCCACCGCGAAGTGAACTAATCACTTCTTAGAGATAATAGCAATCCTTCAAGGAGTTCAGAAGCCCCATCCAGAGTCTGAAGCTGGGGGCCACGTGGCGGCAGCTTTATGTAGTTTCTCACCTTGCCAGGGTAAAGGGGATACAATGGGGATATCAACAGAGTCAGTTTGGACTCCCCCCCGCCCCGCCTCCAAGTCTTCTGGCCACCAGCTTGCCACTGTGCAGCGGTGGCACTGAGGGACTCCGATCAATCTTCAGGTTCTGTAAAAATGGGAGGTCACAGTGTTCTCTGTAAGGTCAGAACATAGCAGTCCTTGTTATATATATAATATGCATATCATATATAATGTATAATATGGTGGTTGGTGGTTATGTGCCATGGAGTCAGCTCCGACTCATAGTGACCCTGTACAGGGTTTCTGAGGCTGTAAATCTTTACAGGAGCAGAAAGCCTCATCTTTCTCCTGTGGAACAGCTGGTAGTTTCGAACTGCCGAACTTGAGGTTCACAGCGTGATTGGTAACCACTACACTGCCAGAGCTCCTTAATTGTATAACATATATATTATAAAAGGACAGTACCGTGATTAAAAAACAGGCTGCTAACCACAAGGTCAGCATTTCAAACCCACCAGTTATGCCAAGTGAGGAAGACGAGGCAGCCTGCATCCATGAAGATTTGTAGCCTTTCCTCAGGGCAGTTGAGCTCTGCTTTGCAGGGTCCCTGTAAGTGGGAAGGGACTCCATGCTGTGGGTCTAGTCTGGTCTAAGGTCTGAATCAAGGTCCCTGGTATTACTGAAGCCCTTAATTTCAGATCCAGTTTACAGTAGGGGGTTAGGTGGGAGGCAGAAACCTTCATTAAATCAGAAAATGACATCCCCAAAGGCTTTAATTTCCCACCTCCCACTCATACGATGCTCCTAGTTGCTGTTGAGTCAATACTGACTCATAGAGACCCTGTGTGTCACGGGGGAGCATTTGCTTGTCAATTAGTGGAGAAAGAGACCTGGTGGCACAGTGGTCTCTACCACAAAATCGTGTTCTGGTCGACAGAGTGCCCGGCCTTCCTGTAGCCTAGCAAGTCTAACCAAGAACGGCAGTCACCGCAGAACCATCCGCCTGCCACCACTGTGGTGGCACAGCTCTGGGGAATGGCTTCTGTCTGCACCCAAGGAGCTTGCGCACGTGTCCATCCACTGCCCCCTCCCATGAGAGCAGAACAAACTAATTGTAAGAAGCAGAGACCAGGAGGTGGTCAGTAATACCTGCATTGTCGAAATCAATGCCTGTCCGCCTCCAGGCAATTCACGTATAATTAAAATTATGAGTAATTTTCTAAATCAGAGCCAACAGAACAAAGACAGCATGTTTAAATATAGATTTGCCTCCCAAATGGAACGTTTCACCTGCAAAACCTTTTTTTGTTGTTGTTAGGGGGTGGTAATTTGTTTAAATATTGCAGACCTCTAGGTGGCAAATCCAAGGACATTGGTTGATCCAAATGCCACGTGTGGCCTGTCAGGTCTGACTGCCTGGGAGGGTCATTCAAAGTGTTTCTTCACAGAGTCCAGACCTGCTTGAAACCTGAGGTTTTGAAATCAAATTCTAGACGGTGGCAGTGTTGTGTTTGCACCAAGCAGAGACCGTAATAGGCGCTAATAAGTCTGAACTGGTCACAACATTTAATCTGACTGTCCTCAGACTTCCCGTCCATCATTCAAGGTGTCACTCCAAAGCTGCCCCTCCTCCCCACCTGCCATCCCATGCTGCTGCAGAATCCAGGGTGAATTTTCAGGCTGTCTTCTTCTTTCTCTTTTCCTTTGTTTTGCTAAAGAGAAAAGCCCTAACACATCTTGTCCTTGGGTGGTGCAAATGGTAGCCACATTCGGCTGCTAACAAAAAGGTTAGAAGTTCTAGCCCACCAAGAGGTGCCGAGGAAGAAAGGCCTGGCAACCTCCTCCTAAAGCAGCTCTTGGAAACCCCACGGAGCTCAGTTCTGCACACACACACACACACACACACACACACACACACACACAGGGTCACCAAGAGGTGGGGCTGGTGATCAGCCGCAGGTTTGATTTGTGGATTTAGATCTCATCCTGAGCTGAACTCTCTCCCCAGGGAATCCTGGCTGTTGTTCTGGGCACCTTCCCACAGAAATATCATAAGATCCCTGGTGGTGCCATTGTTAAAGCACCCGACTGCTGACCTCAGGCCGGTGGTTCAAATCCTTTTGAGAAAGAGGAGGCAGTCTGCTCCATGAAGATGGTAGCCTTAGAAACTCCACCAGGCAGTTCTGGCCTGTGCTGTAGGGTCGCTGTGAGTCAGACTCAACTTAACAGCAGTGGGTTTGGTTTGATTTAAGGAGGGCATGAGGAGCCCTTGTGGTGCGTGTTTAAAGCACCACATGTCGGCAGTTCAAATCTACCAGCCACTCCTCAGGAGAAAGATGAGGCAGTCTGTTTCCATTAAGATGGCAGCCTCGGAAACCCCTGGAGCCGTTCTGTTCTCTCCTATAAGATCATTATGAGTCAGCGTCCATTTGACGGCCAGGGGTTTGGGTCACTTGTTCACAGAGATCCAGAGCCTGTGGGAAGTGCTGAACACCCAGGGTGATCAAGACACTAGTTGTGGCCAGAGGAAGGTGGGGAGGGCTGAGCCGACCAGCACTTGTGGTATTTGCAGACCTTCCGGGGAGAAGGCTCCAGCTATGGGCACCGACTAGGGAGTGTAAGCCCCCAGTTATTACCCTGAGTTGAGTTCCAGTTTCTCTGGGGCCACAAGGGGGGTAAGGGAGGTTGGGCTCATTCACACTGCAGGAAAGTTGTCAGGTGTGAGCAGAAAGCAGACACCCAGGGGCAACATCGAGGAGCTGAGACTTGGGCCTGAAAACTCTCCAGGGGGAGGAAGTGTGACTGAGCCCAGCTCCCAAGGGAAGCCTGAAGCCCCACCCCCCAGATGGAGCCAATCCTTGAAGCCCTGAGGTAAGCAGTTTGGTTTTCAGCTGCTTGGGCAAACTGGTCTTTGTCTTCATCTGTGCCTCAAATTAAGAGGGGTGGGGAGATGGGCACACAACCCTTCCCTCCATCCACCTCCAAAGCTCTGTGAGTGGTGGCTCTGAGCTCCAGTTACAGGTGCTACACGTGGTCACTTTTCTGTCCCCAGCCCCTGATGTCCTACTCATCACTGATGCTATGAGTGGGTTGACTTCCCAGGACTGTGTGTGCTGCAGTATCTCTCCCATCTGGGGGCCTTTGCCACCTTGGGAACTGAGAGCAGCTTTGAAGATGAACTTGGGGTGAGCTCCTGGGGCCAGCACATCAGAGACTCAGCGGCAGCCTTTTGATGGGCTGGCTCACTGCTCCTCTTAGCTGAACTGAGACACTTCAGATGGCCGAGATGAAGCAGGAGACTTCTCACTGTCACTGCCCATTCCTGCCCCTGCACACTCCTGGGCTACATGCAGATGGCTCCTGGGACAGGGGGCCCATCTAAGTGAGCATGGCCTCGAGAAGCAGGCTAGGGCTAGGCACACAGCCTTGTGCAGGGACCCCTTTTTCTGCCTGTTTGTGGCCCAGGAGGGTCAGAACAGAAGTCCTGGGGTTCTCCAAAATCTCACTATCTGTCCTACTCTGCATTTTCAGCAGCTGTTTACTGACAGGCAGTAGACATTGGGAAGAGCCCTGGTGTAGCAGTGGGTGAAGCATTGAGCTACTAACCAAATGGTGCGTAGGAAAGATGAGGCAGTCTGTTTACATAAGGATTCCCAGCCTGAGAAACTCTCTAGGGCAGTTCTGCTCTGTCCCACAGGGTCAGTATGAGTTGGAATCCACTCGAGGGCACAATAACAGAAGGGGGGCAGTAGTGGTTCCCTGACAGAATTCTCGCCTTCCATGCCAAAGTCCTGAGTTCGATTCCCAGCCACCATCCCACCTGTCCACATGTTGCTGTGATGCCGGATGGGTTTCAGAAGAGCTTCCAGGCTAAGACAGGGTAGGAAGGAAGGCCTGGCAACCTACTTCCAAAATCAGCCGATGAAAACCATGTGGCTCACAACAGTCTAATCCTGTTGTGTCTAGGGTCTCTGGTAAGCAACACCGTGTGCTTACTTCATGTCTCTGTGTCCCACTTTGGTTGTCCTTGAAATATCTCTATTTTTTCGTAATGCTATTATATAGTTCATAAACAACAGTCTAATGTTTGCAAATATATGCACTGGGACACCCAACTTTACCCATATAGATAGTCAGTCCTGTGTAGATAATTCTTTAAACCAGCACAGTCTTCTAGGTGAATATTCTTTATTGCAAGAAGTCCATGGTTTCATTTAAAAACTACTTCTGTCTCAAGGCTTAAACGTTGTCTCCAGACAATAGAATCCAGGGTTCCTCCAGTCTCAGAAGAGCCAGTAAATCTGGTTGGCAATAAGAATTTTAAGTTCTGTTTATGTGGAGCCAGTTTTTAGGAGTAGGGGTGAATCCCAAAAAGCCAACCTGATTCTTTGAAAAGCAGTTCTGTGGGTTCTGAGAGGAAAACCAACGGAGCCAGCACCAAGACTGATGTGCTGAGCAGGGTGCAGTCAAGGATTGGGGGTTCTGGGGGTGGAGGATGGGGGTTGCAGAGAAGAAATGACAGCATCTCAGACTGACAGATGGACAGACAGGAGGTGGTCTTGCTGTGATCTGGCATGAGGAGAAGTCAGCAGGACCCTCAAAGGCTGGTGACTGGACAGTGACAGAGACGAGACCATCCAGATGGACAGGCAGAGCCAGACCACACCACGACTCCCTTAGTGCTCCAGTCAGCCTCCTCACACATCCGTGTCGGGAACCCCAGTCTTCAGCCTTAGCTCTGGGGCTCCATCTGGATGTGAGTGAGAGTTCCACGTGTCCACACTAATACTCAGGAGTCCTGGTGTGACACTGTACTACAAAGCCATTTGAACTGCAAGGTTGGCGGTTCAAACTCACCAGCTGCTCCTCGGAAACCCTCTACTGGGTCGCTGTGAGTCAGAACTGCAAGGTTGGCGGTTCAAACTCACCAGCTACTACTCAGAAACCCTATACAGGGTAGCTGTGGGTCAGAACTGACTAAACAGCACTTCACAACAACAACAAACACGAATACTCACAGGTGGACGCTGGTCCTGTAAGGTTTGAGAGAACCTGGAAAACAGCTCCCCAGGGTCATCTGCACAGTGAACACTCTCCCACATCCCTCTATGTGTCTGTCTTTTTGTGTTTATTTGTTTATGTTTGACTTTTCATTGTGAGCTGGCAGAGGATTTGCAGAGCAGGATCTTCAGTCTTGCACCCCAGCACCGCATGCACACTTGGTTCATTACAGCGATGGCCTCCCCACAGAGTAACAGCTCTCATCTCATTTGCTCCCGTCTGCCTCCTGTTTTCCAGTCCTCCATCTTCCAGAATCCTTCCTGCCTTCTGAACTTCCTCCTTGAGTAAACTGTGCTTTGGAGCTCACAGGGTTGGATATTCTAAGGCAAACATACCTCCCTAGTATAATTGCTCCCCTCGTATCAACCTGGTTATTGTTTAGCTGGAACTCGAGCCACAGACATGACTCGGGGACTGTCGTCCACACAGCTGACTAGGTGAACGTGAAGACTAAGTCGTGTGCTATCTTTGCAGCCCCCTCGGGATGAGAGTCTGAATGGCCTCCTTGTGGGGTACCGAGTCTACTACAGGGAACTAGAGTCTGAGGCAGGACCCGGAACCGAGGTGAAGACAGTACTGAAGAACCCTTTGGCCCTCAGAGCCGAGCTTACAGGTAAGAGGCAGGCCTCGAGGCTCCCCTACTCTGGGCCAGCTTAGCTCCCCCAGGATCTCTGGCTTGGGGCCCCAGCAGAGCTCCTAAATAGACCTCTCCCCTCTCAGAAGGAAGGCAACAATTGTGTCTCCTTCTGTCTCCAAGCAGTGGCACAGAAAATGCCTTCCACCCCACAACATCCTCAGCCTGGGGGCAGTAAGATAGCCATTTGGTAACAGCGTACACTGTCCATTGTGTTGGGAGGCTCTGCCTATGGCCCAGGCTCTTTGGGCGTGGGCAGTGAGGTTGACCAGTCTCACACAGCCCCTCCCCGCTGACCCTGCACCCTCATATGGGTGGGAGGAGCTGTCCACTACTCTTCACTCCCTTTCATACCCTGTGCTGTCCCTGCGATGGCCTACAGCACCTAGTACCTCCCCTGGGCTTTGCAGCAAAACCAAATGCAGTCAAAGGCCTAGATGCAGCAATTTTCTGAGCCATCATCCTTGGTCTTCAGTTTGGCATCTGCTGGCCCTTTTCAGGGCAGAGTGTCTGCTGACTGTGCTCCTCCGGGTTCCTCTCATCTTTGGGTTGCTCTACGCTAAATACAAGGAGCTCAGGTAGCGTAGGGGTTACGAATTGGGCTGCGAACTGCGAAGTCAGCAGTTCGAAACTACCAGCTGCTCCGCAGGAGAAAGATGAGGCTTTCTGCTCCCATAAAGATTTATAGCCCCAGAAACCCTGTACAGGGTCGCTATGAGTCAGGACAAACTCTACGGCACATAACCACCACCACCACACTAAATACACGTGCAACCCTGGGATCGAAGGGGCAGCGTCTATCCCGCTCAGGGACCCACAACCCCTGCTTTACGGAGACTCGCATCTCCACCATGGAGGAGCGCTGGTGGTGCTGTAGGAGACGCACTGCACTGCTAACCACAAGGTTGGCGGTTCATACCCACGCACTGCTCCGAGGGAGACAGATGAGGCATTCTGATCCCACAAAGATTTACAGCCTGAGAAACCCTCAACAGCAGGTATGGGGAAAATTTATTTCTGCCAAAATGTACCACATCATTCATGGGTCTTACAAAATTATCAGCTTAAAAATTAGCCTGTTATATTTAGTCAAACATTTAGTTAATTCACCCGAATATGATGGCTGAAACTACGCTTGGTTTGGCAGAGCCAGACGGTCCCCACTTCCTGGTCTTCAGGGTCACTGAGTCAGAAGTGACTCAATAGCTAAAACAATGACAACCACATCTCTTCTGTGGGTGGGTGGTGGGACCCAGCCCCCCAGTAACCAGCTCTCTACTCTGCTTGCCCCCACAGCCGACAGCAGCTTCAAGACCATCAACAGCAGCTCCGCTTTTACCACGTACGAGTTAACCAGTAAGTTCACACTGCACACCCCGACCTCATGCCTCTCACTCCCTCCTGTCCGGGTACCAGGAGTAATGAAAATTTCTAGAAACTGATGCTGGAGATGGGGCTGTGCTGATGTCCTGTTTGGGAATCAAACGGAAAAGATGGAGGGATCTTTTCAATAGATTCCTTCTGGTTTAAACAAACTCAGGTTTCTCATTGATTCCTGATTCCAGGAGCCAAAGACCAAAACTAAAGTCAAACCCAGGGCCCTTGAGTTGGTGGTGACTCAGAGCCACCCTGTAGGACAGAGGAGAACTGTTTCAGAGGGTTTCTGAGACTGTCGGTCTTCATAGGAGCAGGCTGCCTTTTCTTCCTCCTACAGAGCTGCTGGGGGGTTTGAACTGCCGGCCTTACAGTTAGCAGCCCAATGCTTTTCCCACTGTGCCACTGTTATTAAGTGTCGTCGAGTCGGTTCCGTCCCATAGCAACCCTGTATAGGGTTTCCTAGGAGCAGCTGGTGAATTTGAACCACCGACCTTGCAGTTCAAACGGCTTTGCAGTCAGGTGCATTAACCCACAGTGGCACACCAGGACTCTACTGAGGGATCCTCAAATCTAGATTAGAAAATGCAGAGGGGTAGGGACCAGGAGCTCCCTTGTTTCTAGTTCCTACTCTGTTTGGGGTTCTTCAAGTGGCTTGCTGAACAACCACACAAACACACTTCACCCTTGTGGCACGAGTGGGGCAGGACTCACCCCAGGCCTGCTCCATGGCTCCCCCAGACTGTCACCCATTCTTTGTTACCTCATCCACTCAGCCACTGCCGTGGTCACCAGAGCAGCTGTCGCAGAAATCCATGTGAACAGACATTGCTTCCCTCACTGTTTAGGGGCTAGAAGAGTGACTTCAGGGCCCCAGCTCCAGGGGAAGGCTTACTCTCTCTGCCCGGCTTTGGGAGAAGGGTTTTGATTACCCTGCAGCAACCCTTCCGTGGTTTCTTGGCTGTCTTTATGTGGCATGGCGTCTCTCCTCCTCAATTAGCCTATTGCTTTTATGAGGGGTTTCAAAAAGTTCATGGACAAATGGTATGAGAAGATAATAGAATTTCCCCACAAACTTTTGAAGCCTCCTCATATATTTCAAAAGAGATTGATGTTGATATACCCTACACTAATACCATCTTATGCATATAACAAAAACTCACTGCCATCAAGTCAATTCATAGTTTCCAATCATAGCAACCCTGTATGGGGTTTCTAAGGCTGTAAATCTTTACGGGAGCAAACAGCCTTATCTTTCCCCCGAGGAGTGGCTGGTGGGTTTGAACTGCCGGCCTTTTGTCTAGCAAGTCCAGTGCTTATCCTACAGCACCACAAGGGCACCTTAATATAACAAAGATAATCCTGCTTCAAAATGGGCTAATAACCACAGGTATAATAGAATTTACAACATATTGTTTGTTTGTTTTTCATCTTTTCTTTAACTTTTTATTATGAATTGAGTGAAGGTTTACAGAGCAGATCATCAGTTTTGTTTTTTTTCCAAATGTTTTATTGTGAATTATGTGATAGTTTACATGGGAGAACATTAGTTTTACATTCATCCCATTGTATATCGTTTCATTGCCATGGTTACAATCCCCTCCATGCATCATCAACCAACCAAAGGGTATATCCTACAAGCCTGGCCCCCTCCCCCCAGTCGTCAGCACACAGCCCCTTTCCCTCTCTGTGTCTAAAGTCCCCAGCTGCTCCATCTCTCCACGTTATTGTCTCTGCCTCCATCTCAGGCATCACTGCTTCTCTGGGTAGGGTCCTGCTCTCCACTCTTCTCTCTTGATGGTGCCAGGGACCTCCGCTCCTAGACTGCAAAGTTAATCACTCTCCTCCTTGTTACAAAACGTCTACCTTTACATTTCTAACCCTCACAAGTAGTCCTGATAACAATTATTCACTATTGTATCACAAGAGACCTATCCGCATTTCCTTTCATCAGCCCCGCCTAGACAGATTGGATACTATTCAGTAGAGATTCTACCTTCCTCCACACCCTGTGGATCTAGGTTCCCTCTTGAAAGCTTGTAAGCCAGTCACTTCTTGCCTTTGTTGCTCCCCACCCGCACCCCCCACCCATTTTGGGTAGCCAATGTCCAAGTTGCCCATCCCTGTCTACTCTGTGTATAGAGGGGATGAGAATGATCCTTGCTGTAAAGATTTGTTCCCTCCTTTGACCTACTGCATCCATAGGTATAGGTCAAGTTCATCAGATTACTCTTTTTTTCCTCTCCTTTCTTCTTCTAGTTGAGCTCTGATCATCTAGTCATTGAAGTCAGGTCAAGTGGGTATTATCTGCAAGTGTGGGTGTTCTTATGCATCTGCCCTCTATTCTTATCAGCTGGACGCTTCACTCTCCACTCTAGTCCTCTGTGGCAATGTCACTGACTCTGGGCCCAAGAGTCTCCAGGTCTTGCCACACTGCTGGCCAACCAGGTCTTCACCCGGTTCACAGGAGTCTATTGAACGTTGTTGGGCTTAGCTCACAGCTTCGTTGCTGTTTTTCCTCACTTCCCCTTATCGGTGATGAACATCGTCACCAATCAGAGAATGTATTCCCATTGAGTTTTAGTCTTGGAAAGGGGAACACTTTTTTTTTTAAGGAGGACACAATTCAGTCCATGATACCCACTTATCCTATTCCCCAACTACTTACTCTCTGTGGCTGCATGCCAGGTACCCCCAAAAGGACCACTCTTCAAGAAAAAAAACAAGTTAAAGAGCTAACAGGCTGGCCGATCCTACTGACGGCTCATTAGCTACATCTTAAAATACTGGAACTCCAGATGGTGGAAAATGGAAGAGGGGCAGGACCCCGGGAGCCCTGGGTGTGAGCTGTGTACAGACACACCCCTGTCAGCTGTCATCTGGGAGAGTCCGCTCGGCCAGAGGCCTGACTGAGATCCGTGGACAACTCCTTGTAAACAGGTCTTTGAAGCTTGGAGCACAGGGGTCTGTGAGCAAGTTCAAGTTCACTGACCCTCACTGAGCAACAGCTCAATGGGAGGGGAGAAGTTGAAAGGGTCTGCAAAAAAGCCCAGGCTCAGATGAGGCAGTGTGGACCGGTGGGTGTGCTTTCAGAATGTTCGGATTGAGGGCCAGTTTACTCTTTCAAGATCCTGTGAATAGAGACACACGCTTGAGCCCCCTTCCTGTGTGATTCTTTCTACAAGCCCCCACCCCTGGCCCATTCTTTTCTTCCCAGGGTATTTCATTTAAAAAGCAAATGTTTTGCTTTATTAATGCCTTTTTTTCCTTTAATGCTGCCGGGGGCCCTAACTCCATCTGTTCTGACTTTTTTCCTCTCTCTTCCCCCAAGTTAAAGAATATTTTAATGCAATACTTGAAAAGTCCAAATTAATGAGAAAAAAATATCCCTATGCACAAAACACATCCAAATTTTAAATAAAGAACACATCAGTATTAGTAAGTTTTTTTTTTCATTTTGCCCTCATGATGGGCATTCAGCTTTCATTAAAATTGCATTTCTCCGCACTGCTACTTCTCTTTCTGTGTGAACGAAGTTGCCATTTTTTATTTCACAGTATTCTTGCGTATCTGTCAATGCTGGTACCCACTCCCTTTTTATTTTATTTTATTGACTACTGCATGGTATTCTCTGGTCCAGCATTTTCTTAAGCGTAGGTCATTTACAAATATTTGATTATTTCCACTTTCTCACCTCTACAGCCAATATTTTATATGACTGGGCTTCAAAAAGTTCTTAGAAAAATTAAAAGATAATAGAATTTCCCCACATGCTTTTTGAAGCCCCTTGGTATATGTGTTAATTTTCAGTGATTTATTTTTGTTGTTGTTGTTAAGAATATGCACAGCAAAGCATGCATCCATTGAACTGTTTCTCCATGCACCATTCAGTGATGTGGATGACCTTCTCTGAGTTGTACCACCTTCTCACCCTCCTTTTCTGACTTGTTCCTCCCTCATGGACACAAACTCACTGTCCCTAAGCTCCCTGTACCCTCATTGCTGTTGTCAGTTTGATCACACACAGATATTCTTTAAAACGCATACTAATGCTCAAGGAAGACAGTCTTTATTAGCTAAGCTAAACTATTGTTGGGCTTTAACTCAGGTGATATTTTTGGTTCAAGTTTTAAACACTATCTCAGGATAATAGTTTGTGGGGGTTATCCACTCTCCATGGCTCCAGAAAGTCTAGAGTCCATGAAAATTTGAAATTCTGTTCTGCATTTTTCTCCTTTTGATCAGGATTCTACTATGGAATCTTTGATCAAACTGTCCAAGCATGGTAGCTGAGTGCCATCTAGTTCTGGGCTCCTGACAGAGGAGGCAGTGAGCCAGACAGTCCATCTCCCACTCCTGTTCCTGACTCTCCTTCTGCCTCTATGGGTACATGTCTCTTTACACCCCAGAAAGCAATATGACCCAGTGACCAATAAGAGGTGAATTTATATAAATAGATAAAATTTACTTCCATAAAGAGTCTTAATGCTGTTTTACTGTTTTTGTTTTTCCCCTCATATGGATAAACCCTATGACTCAATACCAGTTACGAACTAGCTACCTATTCCTCAATGGCTTGAAATAGAATTCTTGATTTTTTTTTTTTTTTACATTTATTTAAATGTTTTACTGTGATGTGAATGCACATAATGTAGCATCTGCCAATGTGACATTTTTGCACGTACAGTTCAGTGACACTGATTACGTTAATGGAATCTATTAGGCAGCAATGAGCCTCACCAAATTTCTCATCTCCTTTAGCACATGCCAGTGCCTCTCACCTCCCTCCAGCCTCTGGTGACCATTAATCCACTGTGGTCCCTGTGCACTTACCTATTCTAGATTTTTCACATAAGCGGGATCCTGCAATACTTGTCTTTTTATAATCAACTTTCTTCACTTAGCATCATGTTTTCAAGGGCTGGATGTTCTTACTTTTAAGGAGAGCTTCCGGGCTAACCACCAATGAACAACCCCAGTGCCATCAAGTCGATTGTGACTCACAGGGAGCCTGTAAACAGTTTCTGTGGAGTGTTGGCCTGGCGCTGTAGGAAAAACTCCTTAGAAACCCTGTACGTGGTCACTGTGTTGGAACCAACTCATTGATACTTAACAACAACAACAGGGTCTCAAGACTATAATTTTATTGAGAGTAGAGAGCTTCATCTTTCTCCCACATAGTGGCTGTTGGGTTTGAACCCCTGACCTTGCTTGTGATTAGCAGCCCAGCTCTTAACCCTCTGGAGAGGACACAGTGACTGTCCCATGTTGGGGTGGTGGGCATGGTCCAGACGTCTCTGAAAGGATCTAATTACCTCCTGGTTCCCCCCCCAGGGTTCAATGACTCCTCGGTGGGCATGTTCAGGGGCAGATAAGCATGGTACACATCAGTTTACAGTAAGTGAGGCATGCACAGGGCTCCTTGTGTGTACTTACTGATCTGTAGTGAACAACTGCATCTGGGTTTCACCAGGTCAACAACATCACTACAGGTTAGTAAGCAAGCACAAGGAAGCCTGTCCCTGGACCTGCTTACAAGGGAGACGTTCAGAGTATTTGGGAGGCAGCCTGTGCACACTAATGCCTGTCTCCTCCGACCCTGCAGATCTGAAGAAATACAGACGCTATGAGGTGATCCTGACCGCCTACAACATCATAGGCGAGAGCCCGGCCAGCGCGCCTGTGGAGGTCTTCGTGGGTGAGGCCGGTAAGCCCGGGGCAGGAGAGGCCAGGCCTGGAGTCACACGGTGTCCCCTTGGAATTGGTGCCAGGAGAGCAGGGCTGGGTCGCGAGCTCTAAGTTGCTAACAGGAAAGAGTGGCAGTGGTTCAGTGGTAAAGCTTTTGCCTCCATGCGGGAGACCAGGGTTCAATTCTGGGCTGGTGCACCTCACAGGCAGCCACCACCCAAGTTGCTACTTTGATGCAGAACAGATTTTAGTGGCACCTCCAGGCTAAGAAGAACCAGGAAGAAAGGCCTGGCTACCTGCTTCCAAAAATCACCCCGTGAAAACTCTGCGGGTTTATCTGTAGCTGACCACAGGGATGGCACAGGACCATGCTTCGTTCCTGTGAACAGAGTCACCATGAGTCAGAGCCCCGCTTGGTGGCAGCTAACAAGTGAATGGCTGAGTCTAGCTTTGGTTTATTTAGTATCTGAAGTCATCATCTTTATCACTCCTTACTCATGAGAAAGAGGGAGACCCCCCAATGAGCTGGATCAGCATGGGGGCAGCAGCAGCAGGCTCAAGCGTGGCAATAATTTTGCAGATGATGTAGGGCCAGGCAGTACTTCATTCTGTTCTCCACGGGTTGCTCCGAGTCAGAACGGACTCGACTGTACCTAACAACAACACCACCAGCCGCAGCTTGTATGGTACGGATGCCCTGAGCTCAGTCACTAACTCAGCTGCCATCGTGTGGGCAGTGGCCTGGCTGACAGCCTGGTAACACAGCCTCTTCTGGTCTCATGAAGCCACAGTGGATCACGTGCAGCTAAGCTGTGGCTCGTCAGTTCATTACAGAGAACCGCTCAGTGACAGGGAGATTCGGTGGTACCTCTCACCTCGCTCTCAGTCCTGAGCCTCAGCACCCCTTTTGCTTGGAGTTTCTGTCCGCAAACCCCTACACTGCCCTTTTTCTGGGAATTCTCTGAGCCCCCTTCATAGCCCTGTGCTCCTTCTCATTACTGCTGCAAAGACTGAGGTGGGTGGTGCCACAGACCTGGATACTCGGGCTTTGCTCCAAGGACAGAGCTGGCCTGGAAGGTACCAGCTGTCCAGCATCACCTGGCCTCTTGCAGTGTGGAGCGGTCACTCTTAAAGGCCGAAGCATTGTCTGACAATGTTCCAAAAGGACTTGAATGCAGGCAGGTCGGAGACGAGACTCCTGAAGCCTGCTGTGTCTGCTCCTTGCTTACACAGACACCTGGTCCAGGTGGTGGTTCAGAACCTGTGGGTGGATGTCCAGGCTGAGGGTGGACCTGGCTGCCAGGGTCCACTGAGGCAGACACAGAGGCAGAACTTTGGGGAAACTGTCCCTGGAACTGCAGCCAGATGGAATTCTCAGGGTGAAGTGCTGGCACCAGGCTCCTTTTTGACTGAAAAGGGTGAGGGGGACGTCCTGGGGGTTTCAGGAGCAGCTGGTTAGGTGGTCTGAGCCCTAGCAGGTGGAGGCAGGCAGCACTCTGTGGTCAGAGTGGATACGGGGAATAAGGCTTAGGGTACAGGAATCATCCAGCACCCTGGGCGGGGACCAGGGCCAAGTAACCAACACCTAATCTGAGAGAGGAACTGAGCACATCTGAGACTGGGGGTCGCCATGTGAGGCCAGGTCTGCAGCACCCACCTCAGGTACAGTACAGAGCGTTGTACAGACCTCAGAGAAACTGCAGGTTCAGTCCCAGACCTCCTTGGTGGAACATTGGTCAACAAGCAAGTCTCGAATTCTCTGGTTTCCCAGCTCATAGAAAGGGGCTGTTGGCACTAGACTGCCGTTGACTAAGGAGCCTGTTTGGGCCATCAGTTAGGCACTGCTAACTGGTCATTGGGTCACTGAGTTGGGATTAATTCGGTGGCCACAGGTTTGATTTTGGTTTGGTAGTCAATGGAGTGTACCATGTTATTGTTGTTAAGGGCCATCGAGTAGACTCTGACTCATAGCAACCTTGTATAGGGTTTCTGAGGAGCGGCTGGTGAGTTTAAACTGCTGATATTGTGGTTCACAGTCCAGTGCTGATCCTACAGTGCCACACAAGGATAAGCATGATGAAAAAGTTAGAAATACTGGGAGAATGACTGCAGTGTGGCACAGGGACAGGAAATAGGCACGTACAGCTGGAGAAATGGGGCCCGGGGCCCAACTCGATGCTGGATGGCCACAGACCTTCCATCCGTGGAAAACACAATCTCTACAAGGCACAATGAAGTGATAAAACGAGGCAGGCCTGTATTCTGGAGGGGTGCTGAGCTGGGAAGAGTGGGGTTGCTGTGGGAACCCAGTGCAGATGAAGTGGCAAAATCCAAGTCCACCCAGAACCTCAGAGTCCAACCTTACCTGAAAACACGTTTTTTGCAAATGTAAATGTTTAAGGATGCTAGATGAAGTGAACCCTACATTTCAGTAACAGGCCTCCTTAGAAGAACAGATAGGAAGTATAGCCATGGACAGACGGACAGAGGCAGCAATTGAAGCAAAGTTGTCAGAAGTCAAGGAATGCCAAGAGGCCCCGGATGCTGGGAGCGAGGCCTGAAGCTGATTCTCCCCTAGTAAAAACCACCATGGCTGATGCCTAGAATCCAAACTGACTTACCTGCCAACCACCACTGCCATGCATTTCAACTTCCTTCCTCACCACAAACAGAAACTCAGTACTTACTGTCATGTATTAAATTGTGTCCCCCTTCTAAAACTTGTGTCAGAAAAGTACAGCCAGAAGCCAGGATGGCCAGACTTCATGCCTCATACTTCAGACATATTATCAGGAGGGACCAGTCCCTGGAGAAGAACATCATACTTGGTAACGTGGAGAGTCAGTGAAAAAGAGGAGACCTTGATTAACATGGATTGGCACCACCCAAGATGGGAGCTACAGACCTGGCAGCCTAGGAAACCCTATCAGGCAGTTGTACTCTGTCCTACCAGGTTACTGTAAGTCAGAATTGACTTGGCAGAAGCAGCATTGTTGTTCTTTTTTAATGCCTATGAATTACAATCCACTCCAAGGTAACAAACAACAGCAGCTAGGAAGAAAGACCTGGCAATCTACTTCTGAAAACGACTTCAGTAGGTGTGCCATCCTGCTCTGGCACACATGGATGATGACTGTGAAACAGAATTAGCAACTCATCTAACAGTTGATGATGTCTGCCAGCCATCTGTGTGAATCCTACAGAGACACGTCTATGCAAGTCCTCGACCAGTTTCTTACTGGTGGTAGAAAGTGCCTATCCCACCAGCCTATGAGATGATTACTGTTTTACATCATCACTTACCTAATTACCACCTTACTTTGGCGAAGACACTGGATCTAGTGCCTCACTGTTAGAAGCAAAGCTGCTATGAACATGATTAGAAGTCTGTTGCAACTTCTCTGCTTCCCCACAGAAGGTGCCAGAAGCAGAATTTCTGATTCAAAGGACATAGATATCTTGCACTTTAGAAAAGCCACAACTAATGAGCATTGGGCAGCAGAGAATACAGGTCTCCTGGTACCTGGGCAGTATGGCCTGCTCCTCGCTGTCCGATCTCTCCTACTTAATTAGATGGGAAATCATTGCTCTAGGATCTTAGCAAACAGGCAGACTTGGAGACACAGTGGGGTCTATCCCAGACCACTGCAACAAAGAGATGAAGCAAGTCACAGTCATTGCTTGGTCTCCCCAGCTATAGAAGCATGAGGTTGACACTGGATTGTCATTGTCTACAGATGGAGCCCTAGTGGCACTGTAGCTAATCACAAGGTTGTCAGTTCAACACCCACCCCCAGCTGCTCCCATAAAGATTTACAGCCTCAGAAACCCTGTACAGGTTCTAGATACATCAGAATTGACTCAGGAGCAGTGGACAGGTTTAGTAGCCTATTGGGCAATAGAATTATTTTTTAAAACCTTGAAATGTTACAGGAATTGCACAGAGAAATAAAATTAACACACACTGTTGGCAAAAATGGCACCGATATTTGTTTGACGCAGGGTTGCCACAAACCTCCTACTTGTAAAATTCACAGCGCCGTAAAGTGGAATACAGTAAAGCAAGAGCCCCTGCACAGGCTTTGGAATCACTGTTGTTGTTGCTAGGTGCAGTCAGGTCGGTTCCGCCTCATGACAACCCAGTGCACAATCGAACAAAACACTGTCCAGCCCTGCGCCATCCTCAAAGTTGCTGTATCTGAGTCCACTTTACTAAGCATGATATCTTTCTCCACTGCGCCAATCCATCTCATCGAGGGTCTTCCGCTTTTTCCCTGACCCTTCACTTTATCAAGCATGATGTCTTTCTCCAAGGAACTGGCCCTCCTGACAACGCATCCAAACTATAAGAGATGAAGTCCCACCATCCTAATTTGTAAATAACATTCTGGCTGAACTTTTTCCAAGACAGATGTGTTTGTTCTTCAATAGTCTTCTCCAACACCATCATTCAAATGCATCAATGGGGTCTTTCTTACTCATTGTCCCTCTTAAGTGAATACATATGCGGCGATTGAAAATACCATGGCTTGGGTCAGGCATACCTTAGTCTTCAAAAGGATATCTTTGCTCTTGAACGCCTTAAAGAGGTCTTTTGCAGATTTGAATTATTCATCTGTGATCATGTTCACTTTCACTCCTGGGGGCTCAGTGTTTTTTAATGGATTCCTAAGAGCTCTTCATGTAAGAAGGGGCTGCAGAAAGTTTGTGGAAAAATGGAATGACAAGATAATGGAATTTTCGTTTATGAATTTTCGAAGCCCCCTCGTGTTAGGGATATCATTCAGGATGGTATTTGCAGCAACTCTTTTCGGCCTTGTATTGTTTGTCTTTAATTTTATTGTGTTTACAGCTTTGTGTACTCAGACTTGCAGTCTGCTGCTTCCCAGGCGGAAATCTGGCAAATATTCACAAGGATTTCCTTCTGAGTTTTAGTTGTTGTTGTTTTAAGTTTCAAAATTTTTAACTCTTTAATTCACTAGGAATTTATTTTGTTGTCTGTTATAAAGTGAAAAAGCCCTGGTGGCACAGTGGTTAAAGTTCTCAACTTCTAACCATAAGGTCAGCAGTTCGAACCCACCAGCTGCTCCATGGGAGAAAGGTGTGGCAGCATGTCACCATAAAGATTTACAGTCTTCGAGACCCTATGGGGCAGTTATACTCTGTCCCATAGGAGTCCTGGTGTGGCACTATAGGGTAAGCACTGAACTGCTTACTGCAAGGTCTCTTTGAGTCGGAATGACTTGAAGGCATTAACAACAACAACGCTAGGGTCACTGTGAGTCAGAATCCCCTAGACAGCAATGGATTGGGGTTTTATACATGTGGAGAAAGGATCCTTCCTGGTGGTGCGGTGGTTGAAGAACTCAGCTGTGAATCAAAAGGTCAGTGGTTCAAGCCCACCAGCTGCTCCCTGGGAGAAAGATGTGGCAGCTGCTTCTGTAAAGATTTCAGCTTCAGAAACCCTATGGGGTAGGTCTACTCTGTCCTACGGTGTTGCTCTGAATCGGAATCCACTAGGCCACGGGGAGTTCGGGTTTGGTGTAAAATGAGCTTCTAAACCGATGTGGTAGTAGAGCTGTAACTGTTTCTACAGCACCACGTAAGGAAATGCCTGTCTTGTGACATTCTTGCACATCAAGTTGGTCCAAGACCGGTTTCTGATTTCCGTGGCATGTTTGCAATTGTCCTGAGGCCACCAAACCTTCCATTTTTACTGTGTTATTAAACTTTTATTCTCAGGTTTAGTAAAGTTCATCCTTTTTTTTTTCCTTTTCCAAAATGTCTCAGCCATTCTGTGAGCTTTGTGGCTATTCTGCCAAGCTCTCATGAGGACAGATTCTGCTGGGACGTTGATGGGAAGTGGATTAAGTGGTTTGGAAATATCTGTGCTGATGCCTTCATTCTAGTCAGATGTCCCCTCCAGGAATACAGTCTGTCTCCCCTCTAGTGGCTCTTGGTGGAATTAGGTACGTTCTTTGTGCAGACATGCCTCAGAGATAGTGCAGGGTCAGTTCCAGACCACCACAATAAAGTGAGGGTTGCAATAAAGTGAGCCACATGGAGTTTTGGGTTTCCTAGTGCATAGAAAAGAAGTATCTATACTATACTGCAGTCTGTGAAGAATGCAATGTTGTTACTGTTGTTAGGTTCTATTGAGTAGGTTCCCACTCATAGTGACCCCATGCACAGCCTGGTCCTGTGCCATCCTCACAATTAGTATTATGCTTGAACTCATTGCCACTGCCAAATGGACCAATCCATCTCATTGGAGGCCTTCTTCTTTTTCTCCGACCCTCCACTTTACCAAGCATGATGTCTTTCTCCAGGGACTGGCCCCTGCTAATAACATATCTGAAGTATGAGAGACGAAGTCTCACCATCCTGGCTTCTAAGGAGCATTCTGACTGTACTTCTTCCAACACAGATTTGTTTTCTTCTTCTGGCAGTCCATGGTACTTTCAGTATTCTTCTCCAAAACCGGAACTCAATGGCATCAGTTCTATGGTCTTTCTTATTCACTGTGCAACTTTCACATGCATACCATGGCTTGGATCAGCAGACTTTAGTCCTCAAACTGACATCTTCTCTCTCAAACACTTTAAAGAGGGCTTGTGCAGCAGATTTGCCTAATGCAATGTCATTTGATTTCTTGACTGCTGCTTCCGTGAGTGTTGATTTGGGATCCAATCAAATTGAAGTCTTTGACAACTTCACATCTTCTTCATTTATCATGATGACATTAATTGGCCTAGTGGTGAAGATTTTTGTTTTCTTTACATTGAGGTGCCAACCCATACCAAAGGCTGTGGTCTTTGATCTTCATCAGTAAGTATTTTCAAGTCCTCTTCGCTTTCAGTAAACACGGTTGTATCATATCACAGGTTGTTAATGAATCATCCTCCAATCCTGATGCCACACTCTTCTTCATAGATTCCAGCTTCTTGGATCGAAGTATGAAATAGCATTAGGAAAAAGTATGAAGTATTAAGAGAGTGACCAGAATGTGACAGAGACACAGGAAGTAGGTACAAACTGTTGGTAAATGGAACCAGTAGACCTGCTGAACACAGTGTTTCCACAAACCATCGAAGTGTCAAAAGCACAGTGTCTGCAAAGTGCAGCAAAGTCAGACAGTCCTGTAGAAGCCTGAGGGTTGCTCACAGAGCCACGTCAGCACATTGATGGTGGGTGTGGCTAAGGGCTGGATAGTCTGTCTACTTCCCCACCCCTGCTCTGCCCACAGCCTGAGGTTCAGGCTCCTCCACCTAGTTGTTGAGGCAGATTGGAAATTTGTTGCAGTGTGGTGCTGTTGATTCTGACTCACAGCTGTTCCTGTGTGACATAGTAGAAGTGCCCCATAGGGTTTCCTAGGCTGTCAGGTCTTTCTATTGCAGAGCTGCTGTTGTATTCAAATCCCCAACCCTCCTTCCAGTTAGCCAGCAAGCAGAGATGCTTCCTTGATTGTCCAGAAAACCAAAACCAACATCCATTGTTGAGGACCAACATCCAAATGTCAAGAAAAGTATCTTGAAAGGATCAATTTGTTGCTGTTTTGGTTTTTAATAACAAGAAACATATTGCAGAATGTGAGTTCTGCCTTTTCTTAGAAGCACTTTAAGGTTTTAATTACCATTGGTTGGAAGGAGAGAAGAATAACAATGTTTCTAGCTGTCTCAGCGCCCCCTAGTGACAATTGAAGCCAATCCAGAGCCTATTAAGTTAAAAGGATTTGGAGCTCTGTAAATCGGGAAATACGTGTCTCTAATGAATAGTGCGTAGTGGTTACGAATCGGGCTGCGAACCTTAAGGTCAGTGGTTCGAAACTACCAGCCACTCCGTGGGAGAAAGATGAGGCTTTCTACTCCCGTAAAGATTTACACCCTTGGAAACCCTGTACAGGGTCGCTATGGGTCGGAACCGACTCCACGGCACTTAACAACAACAACAATGAATAGTGAATGACGGTTGTTTGTGAGGTAATCGATGTAGTTATTGAACATTACATACTACTTGGGGTGGCGATTCCTCAAGGTGGTCCTCAATGGAACGCAGGATCACGGAGCTGTGAGAACCAGGTACAATTTTTAACTGCTACCAATTGGCCTCTGGTAGCGTAGTGGTTACGAATCGGGCTGCGAACCTTAAGGTCAGCGGTTCGAAACTACCAGCCGCTCCGCGGGAGAAAGATGAGGCTTTCTACTCCCGTAAAGATTTACACCCTCGGAAACCCTGTACAGGGTCGCTATGGGTCGGACCCGACTCGATGGCACTTAACAACAACAACAACAACCACTTGGCCTCACCTGTTGGGGCCAGTCAGCAGGGCTGTGTGCAGTGGGAACATGGGGCTACCTCTAAGTTGCCGTGAAGGGTGGAGTGCATTCATTGACAGCCTACTGTATGCAGAAGATGTCCTGGTGGCACAATGGTTAAGCACTGTTTGAGCCCACCCAGCCCACCCCTTGGGAGAAAGGGCTGGTAATCTCCCATAAAGACAATACCGTATGGGCAGTTCTCCTCTGTAACACACGGGGTTGCTATGATTCCACTTGACAGGACCCAACATCAACACTATGTGCTGTTGTTATTAAGGGGGAGCAGCTGTCTCCATGTTACAGGTGAATAACTGGTACCACCTGGTTCAGTGGTGCTTACGAGCCCTGCACCAGCCATCCTGGAAGGACAGAGGGATCTCCTCTTCTCCTACCCCCTGGGTGGCAGCTGCACAAATGGGGCTGAGAAGTCATGGCTGGGAGTTTGAGCCCAGCTCTCCTAGGGTGCAGGTGCTCCCAGAGTGGGGGACCTCCATTGTAACTGCCCTGGCTCCCTGAGTGGCGGTCCCAGGTACGTGGTAAGCGGGTGGGAAGTCTGTCCATCTTCTGCCGTGTATCTTGTGACTTACATCACAGAGATGGTGTTATTCACAAATGGGAGGTCTGTGGCCACCCAAGCGTCACACCAGTTCATCGTGCCACTTTCCCCACAGCATGTGCTCATTTCATGGCTCTGTGTTCAATTTTGGGCATTCTCACCATGTTTCTGACATTTTCATCTTGCTCCTACACACTTCATAGACTACAGTCTAGTGGGGTCCTAGCGTTTATATGCACCGGGACACCACAGAATGCGTGGGCCCCGCTCAGTTTATGGTGATACGCACTCTACTGAGGTAATCTGGAACCTACAATAACCTATATTCTCTCAGGCCCTTTTCCTCTCCCATGGGCTCTCTCTCCAACGTGACTTAAATTTAGACCCTTATTCTAGAATTGCTCCCGGGAGCCTCATGTGGGGTTGATTATCAGACCTCGTCTGAAGTTCATTAGAAGTCCTGGGGTGGCACTGCGCAATAATGCACTGGACTGCAAGCTTGGTTTGAACTGCACGGTCGGTGGTTCAAACTCACCAGCGGCTCCTCAGAAACCCTACACAAGGCCGCTATGGGTTGGAACCTACTCGATGGCACTTACCAACAAAGTTCATTACATTCTAAAGTGAACCAAACCCATTGCCTACCATCCAGTGAATTCCAACTCCTAATGATCCCAGAGGACAGAGTAGAACTGCCCATTCAGGTTTCCAAGGCTGCTGTGTTTACGGAAGCAGACTGCCACATCTTTCTCCCACAGACCGGCTGGTGGGTTTGAATCACCAACGTTTTGATTATCAGTCAAATGCTTAACCTCTATGCCACCAGAGCAGGGCTGCCAAGAAAATGGAGTCATGGTTTTTGTAGTCTGATAGAGGTGGAGGTGCCTATTGGCTTTGTTAGAAGCAACACACAAACAGGCTCAAACCATATATTGGGACCAGGAGTACCATGAGGCGGGACCATTGGGCTCCATGTTGGATGCTACCTCCCGCTGGGGGAAACTGACAATTAACCACGCTATTAGCCCCAAACCTTGAAGTAACGTGGCCAACAAGCAGTCTTCATGCTTTACACCTCACTGTAAAAAAAAAAAAAAAAAATTAAACAACGTATTTTATTGGGCAAATCTGCTGCACAAGACCTTTTTAAAGTGTTCAAGAGCAAAGATGTCAGTTTGAGGACTAAGGTGTGCCTTATCCAAGCCATGGTATTTTCAGTAGCCTCATATGCATGCGAAAGTTGAAATGTGAATAAGGAAGACCATAGCAGAACTGATGCATTTGAGTTACAGTGTTGGAGGAGGAAATTAAAAGTTCCATGAACCACCAGAAGAATAAACAAACCCATGTTGGAAGAAGGACAGCCAGAATGCTGCTTAGAAGCCAGGATGGTGAGACTTGGTCTCTCATACTTCGGACATGTTGTTAGAAGGCAGCATTCACTGGAGGAGGACATCATACTTGGTAAAGTGGAGGGTCAGCAAACCAGAGGAAGACCCCACTGAGAAGGACTGGCACAGTGGCAGCAGCAATGGACTCAAGTGTAACAAGGACTGTGAGGATGTCACAGTACCAGGCAGTTGTACATAGGATTGCTATGAGTCGGAATCAGCTCAGCAGTACCTAAAGGCAACAGCACAACCAAGTAAAGTAGAAAACAGAGTTTGTTAGGAGGTAACACCAGTGAAGAATGTGGCAGAGTTTTTTCTGCTAATCATGGCTCCCCACAGGGAACTTAGAGTGCAAGGTTTTAATATATTTCGTAAAAACTGTCACATCTACACATTCCGTTTACAAGGACAGAGGTATTCTGATCTGTAAAAGGAACAAAGAAAGCTTGTATAATGTGCTCTAGTTTTATCTAACACAAGTCGCTACTGCTGCTGTAAATTTTATCTCTAGCCCAGGGAAGAAGGGGCCCGCACCAGCTGAGTCTAGTTCCTCAAGGCTGACCTCTTTTGGAGTGTGATATGTTAGAATCCAGCATCAGCACTTGGGCCTGAGAGGTGTTTTTGTTTTTGTTTCTGTTTTTTAAGTTTTATTGTGAATTGGGTGATAGTTTACATGGGAGAGCATCAGCTTTACATTCATGCTATTGTATTTTGTATCATTTCAATGATTACAATCCCCTCCACGCATCATCATTCAACAGCATTTGCTTCCAATCCCTCTGTTTTTTGTTTGTTTTTTTTTTGTATGTACACCGAAGCACTCAGGAATATACAATCATTTAAACAACCAAAAGGCACACCCCACAAGCCTGCCTCCCAGCCATCAGCACACAGCCCCTCTCCCTCCCTGAGGCCAGGGTCCCCAGCCACTCTATCTCTCCACATCATCGTCTCTGAAAGTTGTATTTTCATAACAGTTTTGTACCTCGAGTCATCCACTGAGTCACAAATGCCAGCACTGTGCAGCATGGTTTCCCATAGACTCCACAGGTGGCAAGCATAGGCCCCAGGGCACCAGTGCCCCTCCGTGGACAACAAGGACATGCAGCTGACTCCAGTCTCATGGCAGGCACTCCACTCAGCTCCCCCACATAGCAACCTAAGCTGTTTCATTTCAGGCTCATTTTTATCTCAAAGCCCTCTAAACCTCCTGTCTCCCCATTTCACAGATGATGAGACTGAGGCTCAGAGAGTCACAACAGTGTGCCAGCTCTTAAAACCTCCCATCCAGGGCTTCGCCCACTACAGGGTCCCTGGGAGAGGTGTGAATCCGAGCCCGAATCCACATACCAGCTGGGCAGTGACCTTGTACAGAGTGCTTAGTATCTGGCGGCCTCCGATTTTTCATCTGTGTAATGGGGCCAATAAGGAGTGATGAGTGTCCAGTGAGCAGACCCAGGACTTGGAAGAACGGCCTGTGTGAGACCACCATTCACATCATTCACAGTCATCGCCAAATTGCCACAGCCACCAATCGAGATGTTACCACTGCCTGCCTCCTGGCTTCAAAAGGCCAGAGATTTTTGGAGCGATTTCTGAGGTCTCGGAGTAAACATGACGTGCAGTCCGTGTCCCTGACATCCTTTCAAAACCCGAACCAAACCCGCTGCCTTTGACTCGACACCAGCTCATGGTGACTCCATTGTGCTATGACTAGAACAGAGCCCCACTGGGGTTTCTTGGAGGTCATTTTTGCTATTTTTTTAGTTAACATTTATTGTGGTTTTGATAAGCATTGGTGGTGGTAAGCACTGAACTGCTAACCTCATGGTCAGCAGTTCCAACCCACCAGATTCTCCCTAGGAGAAAGATGAGGCTTTCAGCTCTCATAAAGATTTAAAACCCTAAACAGGGTTGCTGTGAGTTGGAATCCACTCAGTGGTTCTAGGTTTGTTTTTGGTTCTGGGTGAATGTTTCTACAGCAAGTTTTGCTGTTACTGGACAATTTTCACACAAATCGATCAATGATATTAGTTAGATTTTTCACATTGTGTCTACATTCTCTTTCACTGCCTTCTGGTTGTTCCATTTCTGGTACTCTAGTTTCCCTATCCTTTTCTCACATTTGTTTTGGGGTCATTGTTGACCTTTTGGTTTTTCATCATACTCATGAATGTTATTTTTTATTTGGTGTGTCCATCTGCTTTCCTGCTAAAAGGGGATCTGAGGGGACCACTTTTGTGAAATGATTTTCTCAGGCAGTTCTCTGGTCTCATCGCTGATCTTTGTTATGGATGCCGGTCTCCAGGCCTTTCTTCTGCATTGCTTCTGGGTAGGTTCAAACTGCCAACCTTTCCATTAGTAGCCGATTGCAAACCATCTACTCCATTCAGGAACAAACTAGGGTCTCCTTACCTTGAGTGGTCTGTTACAGAATGTTCGCTATAATGTCTCCTGCAGCCCAGAATTTTCCAGAAGGCAGAGCTGGTGGGTGGCCTGAGTGTGCTGGTTCTGTCTGTTGCTGCAGGCAGGGCCGAGGCTCCCTCATCTATGTGGAATGTGTGGTCACATTCTGCTCCTTCCCGAGTTTTTGCATCCTGCCATCGAGTCCTTGTTCTTCGTCCCTAACCTTGACTTGTCCCTGACTGAGCTGAAGCGCTGTTCTCCATGTACAGCCCCTTACGTCTCAAGACATCCCCAGCAGTTAAGTCATGCTTAGGGAAACAGATGTGCCAGCAATGTTTGCTGAGAAGAGAAGCCTCTCTAGAGACTTCTATTTCCAACACGAGCTCAGGAAACTTGTCTGACCAGGATGATGTTGAGGTAATTACAGAAACCTGATGAATGCATATATTTATTTAAATCATGTAAACGAATGCTTATATCATCACACTAAAACATTGGCCTAGAACGGAACTCACCTCTGTGGCTCAACTTTCCACCAAACAATTGCCAGATCTGTATGGGAAACAAAGACTCCCCCCCCAGTGGTGCAGTGACTAAAGCAAGGTTGAACTGCAAGGTTGGTGGTTCAAACCCACCAGCCGCTCCAAGGGAGAAAGATAAGGCTCTTTTCTCCCATAAAAATGTACCGTTTCAGAAATCTTAAGGAGCAGCTCTACTCTTGTCCTACAGGGTTGTTTTGAGTCATAGTGATAAAGGGACTTTTTGCAGGGTGAACAATCACACCACGGAGATACTCACTCCTGAGAACAATCAACCATGTGAGATTAAAAGGCAGCATTTGCCCAGGGAGAAAGCTCAGAAGGCAGCAAGGGATAGTAATGGAGGCAGAATGGAAATAGGAAACCCAGGAAGGAAGTGGAAAGAGTGCAGTCGGTCAGTCACACTGTGGAGACTGCAACCAATGTCATGAAACAAAATGTGTATGGATGGTTGAATGGAAAAACTTGTTTGCCCTGTAAACTTTCATAGTATTTAAAAAAAAAAAAAAAAAAAACGGCAGTGAAAAATTTTACCTAACTAACTGGAAAATTAGAGGGCTTACAAAAATCAAGAGTAGAAATTAGTGTGGTCCAGTGGCTGTTTCTTTCACCATACTTATTCAATCTGTATGCTGAGTAAATAACCTGGATTTTATGAAGAAGAATGTGGCATCGGGCTTAGAAGAAGACTCATGAATAACCTGCACTATGCAGATGGTACAACCTTTCTTGCTGGAAGCAAAGAGGACTGAAAATCCTGATGAAGAAAGATCAAAGCCTATAGCCTTCAGTATGGGTTGCACCTCAATATAAAGAAAACAAAAATTTTTACAACTAGACCAATAAATAATATCAAGATAAAGAGAAAAGATTGAAGTTGTCAAAGACTTCATTTTACTTTTCACAGTCAACACTCATGGAAGCAGCAATCAAGAATGAAAGGACATATTGTATTAGGCAGATCTGCTGCACAAGACCTTACAGTGTTAAAGGACAAAGATGTCACTTTGAGGATTAGGGTGGGCACTGTCATCTTTACTAAAGCAAAGCACTGGCTTTTTGGTTACCAGCCAAGCATTTAACCACTGCGTAACCAGGGCTCCCCATGAGCAAGAAAACTGTATGTGGCAGCGTTATGTCGCATGTGGGGTCCACAACAGCAACAACTTTCATCACAAACATGAAGGTGAGAGAAGAAACAGAGAGAGCCTTCCCCGTCAGACGCCCCATCAGTTCAAACTGGAAGTCTCCCTACAGCAAGCAGGAACTGTACCTGGGATCTCAAACAGCTTTAAACTTGCTTCCAGAGGACTAGAAAATACATTTTAAAATCCACAGACTTTGGTCTGGGTTGACAGATGCCTCTAGTGTCCCAACCTTTGTAACCTGCAGTGTCATTATTACCTGTGTCATTATTACCTGGAAGCTCCATGCTGCTGCCGTCTGTGGTACACAGAGTATTTCAGCATGGGGACATGTGGTGCAGGGACAGTGGTGCCCTGAGATGGGCTCATCAACCCTAGTGAGAAGGCGTGTGGCCCAGAATTCCGGGAGGTTGCTTACATAATAGTAAGGTCTTTGGTTTGGACCAAAGCCTTAAGTCTTCTCCCATAAAGGTAACAGCCGAGGAAACCCTATAAGCCAGCTCTTCTCTGTCATACAGGGTCTCTGTGAGTCGGGATTGACTCGATGGATCCCAACAATAGAGCACAGACTTCCTCAGACCCTGTGGGCACCCAAGTCCAGGCCTGTTTTAATTCCTTCCAAACTGCCCTGCTGCTGGCTTTGAGAGGTAATCGGGGGGCGGTGAGGAAGGGGGATGGGGGCCCCCACACAGTTTTAAGTGACTACCTGGGTAATGACCGTGCTCAATTTTGCCTCTCACATTTTAATTGTACAACAGTAATTTTGTGATAGAGTTGCCGATGGCAAACATGCAGAAGACATTAACTTTATTTATGTTTTGGATTATTAATGTGGCTGTTAAAATTCCTCCAGTTAGTTTTGATTGAATTGTTTTCTGTGTGATTCTGTTGTTTAATGGAGCGGTAAATAAGAATTTCTGATAATGAGGACAAACATCTGCACAGCAGCCTGGTGTGGGTTATTAACATTTCCATGAACGGCAGGGTGGGCAGTGCTAATACGGCATCCGCACAGTTAGAACAAAATAAATAGGCGGTGTCGGGCCGAGTGGGCGTTAATTACTATTTTATTCTATGTTGGGTGGGGGAGTGTAGAAACAGTGACTTCTGAAGGTCATTTTCTTCCAAAAGCCCACAGGTCACGGCATCTTCCAGAGAGAGGAGCTGCTTTATTGCTTCCTTTGGTGGTCAGTGAACAGAGCCCAGGGCACCCTGGTTGTAGTGGTTGAGCACTTAGGTGCTAACTAGAAGTCCTGTGATTGGAACCCACTAGCAGCCCCAAGGGACAAAAACCTAGTGATCTGTTCTTGTAAAGATCTGAAACATCAGAAACCCTAAGGAACAGTTGGACTTGTCCAGTAGGTTCACGTTGAGTCAGAACCAATTTGGCAGCAATAGAGGTGGCTTTTGGTTTCCAGGCATACCTCATTTTACTGCTCTTCGCAGATACTGCAGTTTTTACAAAGGGAAGTTCATTAGCAACCCTGCGTCCAGCACGCCTATTGGGGACCATGTTTCCAACAGCCATGCTTTCTTCCTGCCTCTGTGTCCCCGGTTGGTCATACTCACTTTACCCCAACTTTTTTCTCATGGTATTTAATGCTGTTTCTCATGGGAGAAAGATGAGGTTTTCTGCTCCTGCAAAGATTCAAAGCCTCAGAGACCCTATACAGGGTCACTGTGAGTTGGAACCAACTCCACAGCACTTAACAACATTCAGTGCACACTTCATAGATGACTGTTTAGTGTGAACATCGCTCTTACACATTCTGTGAAACCACATTCGTGTGGCTCGCTTTGCTGCGATCCTCACTGTGTTTCAGTCTCTGTGAGGTCTGTCTGTAATCCACTCGATGGCATCTGACAATAGGCGATCTGGTGGTACAACTCTAAAGTGCTCAGCTGTGGATGGAGAGGTCCTCAGTAGAAAGATGGGGCAGTCTATTTCCATAAAGAAGCACAGCCTCGAAAGCTATGGGGCAGTGTACTCTATCCTACAGGTGGGCTGTGAGTCAGAATCAAGTGGACACACTTCTAAGACAGATGTGTTTGTTCTTCTGGCACTTCATGGCATTTTCAGTATTCTTCACCAACACCATAATTCAAATGCATCAATTCTTCAACAGTCTTCCTTGTTCATTGGCCAACCGACATGTGCATATGAGGAAATTGAAAATACCAGGGTGTGGGCCAGGTACACCTTAGTCCTCAAACTGACAGCTTTGCTCTTGAACACTTGAAGAGGTGTCATGCAGCAGATTTGCCTAAAGCAATATGTTGTTTGATTTCTTGAGTGCTGCTTCCATGAGTGTTGATGGTGGATCCAAGCAAAATGAAGTCTAGTTTCGGAATGAATGTGGTAAGAAGCCAGAGTGGCAACTCCCAGACACCAGGACACCTCATCCCATCGAGGCAGCCTCAGAGACTCATCAAGCTCAGAGTCCTTCATAGGTGCAAATGGCTAATGAGCTCAGCTGCTGACCAAAAGGTTGGAGATTTCAGTCCACTCAGATGTGCCTCAGAAGAATGGCCTGACAATTGACTTTTTAAAAAAGCAGTCCTTTCGAACACAGTCCCACTGGGACACACCCGGGGTCTCCTGGAATCACAGTGGACTAGGGACTCCACGGTGACTGAAATGGTACAAGGCCATCTTTGTTTAGAATGCTTTGCTCACTGTATGTATCTCAGCGAAATCGGTTTTCTTTGTAAGCTTGTGTGTTTCACTTTATGAATTTCAAAGAGTTATTCCCAGAAGGGTTCCTGGCACATGGAGGTCCTGGGGCCACTCAGATGGGATGTGAGTGAACCCACCGTTGGAAGCCACCCCCCATCAGCCTCCAAGTCTCCCTCAGCCCTTTCTCTCACTCTCTCCACAGCCCCAGCGATGCCGCCCCAGAGTGTGCGTGTGAATCCCCTCACGGCCAGCCAGCTGGAGGTCACGTGGGACCCGCCACCCCCAGAGAGCCAGAATGGGAACATCCAAGGCTACAAGGCAAGCTGGTGCTCCAGCGTGTGGTTGGGTCCCCTTTCTAGATCACTGTGTGCTGGCCCCTGTGGCCCCGCCCCGGGTGGACTTTGTCCTCCTGTACCCCCTTCAAAGATGCACAGCACCGGGAGCTGGGTGTGGGTGAGCAGCTGGCCCTGTCTGCTGACCTGGGGAAGGCTGGAGGGTGAAGGAGGACTCGTGGTCACGACATCTGGTCTGGGGACCCTTCCTGTTCTCACCCCTTCTCTGGAACCCTCGGTACTTGCTGTTGCTATGGGTACCATCAAGTCGATTCCAAATCATAACAACCCTACAGGCCCAGTAGAACTGCCCCATGGGGTTTCCTAGGCTGTAAATCCTTATAGAAATCAGGTCTGATGGGACAGTACATAAGCACATGACTACTAACAGAAAGGTCGGCAGTTCAAACCCACCCAATGACTCCTCAGGAGAAAGAGCTGGTGCCCTGCTCCCATAACCCTCTGGGGTAATTCTACTTTGTCAGAATCAACTCGATGGCAATGGATAATCTTGATGGAAACAGATCACCAGATCTATCTTACACAGAGCCGCTTGTTGTTATGAGGTACCGTCAAGTCAATTCCAACTCATATGACCCTATGCACACAGAATGCACACAGCCCAGTCATGCGTCATCATCACCACTGTTGCTGTGTTTGAGCCCACTGTGCCACTGTGGCAATGCTTTTCCTAGGGGTCTTCCTCTTTTTCATTGACCCTCCACTTTACCAAATGTGATGTCCTCCAGGGGCTGGATTCTCCTGACAGCGTGTCCAAAGTCTTGCTACCCTAGCTTCTAGAGAGCATTCTGGCTGCGCTTCTTCTAAGACAGATTTGTTTGTTCTTCTGGTAGTCCATGGTACTTTCAATATTCTTCACCAACACCATAACTCAAATGCATCAATTCTTCTACAGTCTTCCTTATTCATTATCCAACCTTCACTTGCGTAAGAAGCAATTAAAAATACCATGGCTTGGGTCAGGTGCCAGGTTCACTTTAATCCTCCAACTGACATCTTTGCACTTGACCACTTTACCAGAGGTCTTGTGCAGCAGATTTGCCTAATGCAATATGGCATTTGATTTCCTGACTGGCTGCTTCCATCAGTGTTGATGGTTGAGCTGCACAATATAAAGTCTTTGACAACTTCAGTCTTTTCTTCATTTATCATGAAGTTATTTATTGGTCCTGTTGTGAGAATTTTTGTTTTCTTTACCTTCAGGTATAATCCGTACTGAAGGCTGTTGTCTTTGATTTTCATTGTTGTTGTTGGTACCATAGAGTCAGTTCTGCAAGGCTGCAGATCTTTACAGGAGCAGAAAGCCTCGTCTTTCTCCCACGGAACAGCTGGTAGTTTCAAACTGCTGACCTTGAGGTTAGCTGCCCGATTCGTAACCACTATGCTACCAGAGCTTTTGTTAAAAGTTGTTGTTGTTATGTGCCGTGGAGTTGGTTCCGACTCATAGCGACCCTGTACAGGGTTTCCGAGGCTGTAAATCTTTACGGGAACAGAAAGCCTCATCCTTCTCCCACAGAACAGCTGGCAGTTTTGAACTGCTGACCCTGCAGTTCGCAGCCCGATTCGTAACCACTATGTTACCAGATCTTTTTTAGTGTCTAAATCCTCTTTACTTCCAGCAAGCAAGGTTGTATCATCTGCATATTGCAGCTTGTTAATATGAGTCTTTCTCCAATCCTGATGCCACATTTTTTTATGTCAGATAATCCAGCTTCTCAGATTATTTGTTCAGTATACAGATTGAATAAATATGGTGAAAGAATACAGCCCTGGTACATACCTTTCCTGATTCCAAACCATTCAGTATCCAACTGTTCTGTTTAACAGCTGCCTCTAGATTAATGTACAGGTTCTTCATGAGTACAATTAGTTTTCTGGAGTACCTATTCTTCACACTGTTTCCCATAGCTTGCCATTATACACACAGTTGAATGTCTTTGCATAGTCAATATAGCACAATTAAGCATCTTTCTGTAATTCTCTGGTTTTAGCCAAGATCCGTCTGATGTCAACAACGATATCCCTCGTTCCGTGCCCTCTTCTGAATCAGGCGTCAGTGTACTGCAATGGTGGTTTTTGAATCAGCAGCAAAGTTATACTTGCATGTAATATTAATGATATTGTCTGATGATTACTGTTGAGTGGGATCTTTGGAATGGGCACAAATATAAATCTCTTCCATTTCTTGACCAGGAAGCTGTATTCCAGATTTCTCGGCATAGATGAGTGGGCACTTCCAGTGTTGCATCGATTCGTTGAAACATTTCAATTTGTATTCCATCAATTCCTGGAGCCTTGTTTTTCTCTATTATTATCAGTGCAGCTTGGAATATGTTACCTCTTGTTTTGTTGTTTTTGTTTTTGTTTTTAGTCCACTAGGTTTGTTTGTTTATAAGGAGCTCTGGTAGCATAGTGGTTACGAATCAGGCTGCGAACCTCAGGGTCAGCAGTTCGAAACTACCAGCTGTTCCGCAGGAGAAAGATGAGGCTTTCTGCTCCCGTAGAGATTTACAGCCTCAGAAAGCTTATGCAGGGTCACTATGAGTCGGAACCAACTGCACGGCACATAACAACAACAACAGCAAGGTTTATTTAGGAGTCCTGGTGTGGCACTGTGGGTTAATGTGCCAGACTGCAAAGTCATTTGAACTGTAAGTAGTTCAAGCTCACTAGCTGCTCCTCAGAAACCCTATACAGGGTCGCTATGGGTTGGAATCGACTCAATGGCACTTCACAACAACAACAGCAAGGTTTATTTAGGGAGGATCAGAGATTTGATATTAAAACAATGATCCATTTTTTAAAATTTATCTTACTATTTATTTGTTTGATTTTTTTTCTTTTAAGTTTTTATTGTGAACTGATAGTTTACAAGGGAGAACATCAGTTTTAAACTCACCATTTCATTGCAATGATTACAATCTCTTCCGTGAAACATCATTCAACAGTATTTGCTTCTATTTCCTCTGGTTTTGTTCTTTTGTTTTGTTTTATTTTAGTGGGGGATAATGTACACAAAAATACTCAGGAGTATATAATCATTTAAACAACCAAAGAGCACATTCTGCAAGCCTGCCTCCTGGCCACCAGCACACAGCCTTTCTCTTCCCATGAGTCCAGAATCCTCAGCTGCTCTCTCTCCATGTTCTCATCTCTATCTGTCGCTGCTTCTTTGGATGGGGTCCCCACATTCCGCTCTTGCTCTTCTTCCTTGGTAGTCCTGGGGTCAGTCCTCTGTCCCTGGACTGTAAGATTAACTGCTCCGCCCTTTTTGTTACAAAACTTCTACCTTTACAGTATCAATTAGTCATGATAACAATTACTTACTATTGAATCAGAAGAATCTTATACCCATCTCTTTTCACCAGACCCATCTAGACAAGATGAAAATGATTCATTGGGGATTCTGCCTTCCCCTGCCTACCTCTGAAACTAAATCCCCTCTTGAAAACTTGTAAGCCAGTCACCTAGTGCCTTTATAGCCCTCCCCCCCATTTTAGGTAGCCAATATCTAAGTTGCCCATCCCTATCAACCCTGTATACAGAGGGGATAGGATTGATAATTGATGTGAAGACTCCTTCCCTCTCAGTTGGTATTTAGAGCTACTACATTCATAAATATAGGTCAAGGTCATCAATTATAGCAGGTTAGACTTGTTTCCTTTATCAAATTTTTTTTTTTTTTAAATCTTCCTCTAGTTGAGTTCTGATCATCAATCCTTCGAAGCTAGGTAGAATGGGTACTATCTACAAGTTTGGGCATTCTTTTGTGTCTCCCCTCACTTCATATCAGCTGGACACTTCACTCTCAGCTCTTGCCCTCCATGGCTATGTCTTTGTCCATGGGCTCAGGAGTCGCCAGGTCTCACCACACTTCAGACCAACCAGACCTTCCTCTTCTCTCTCTCATCTCCAGGTCGATGAGAGTCTGTGGAACGTGGTTGAACTCAGCCCATATCTTCATTACTACCTTTCCCCCTCTTCCACTCACCAGTAGACCAGCATGGTTGCCAGCAGGCTTACATTCCTGCTCATGTGTTCCCTTTGAGTTTCAGTCTTGGAAGGGGGTTTGTCCTAAAGGGACTTGATTGCTTGCCTTGATGGCTCCCCGGCGAACAACTTGCTTGTTCTTGTAGTAGCCAATCAGACTACCATTTTTGTTTTGGATTTTTCCTGTTGGTCTTTCTTTCAGGAAATATCTTCTGTTTCTCTAGCAACTCCTGGCTAGTCTATATTCCTTTCAAGTGGGAATGTCCCACCTCAGATCTCAGTTCTTTCAGTTTGAGAAATGCTGAGCATTTTGGTTTTCTAATTCCAGGCCTTTGCACATTTTCATTAGAATACTTTGTCTTCTCAAGCTTCCCTTTGAAGCTTTTTGTTCAGCTTTTACTTCTTCCTTTCTTCTAGTCAATTTAGATTCAAGAGCAAGCTTCAGGGTCTTTTCTGCCATCCATTTCTGTCTTCTCTTTCTTTCGTGTCTTCTGAATGACCTTTTGCTTTCTTTCTGTATGATGTTCTTGGTGTCATCCCACAGCTCTTCTGGTCTTCAGTCATTTGCGTTTCATGCATCCAATCTGTTCTTGAGATGCTCTCTAACCCACTAGATGGGTTCAAATCACAGACCTTTGAGTTAGCAGCTAAGCACTTAACCATTTGTGCCACCCAAGAACTCCGTGTGTTGTCAAGTCTATTCCAACTCATAGTGGCCCCAGTGGGAATCACCAAACTAGGATAGAATAAGTTCACGTCAATAGCATGCTCAAGAGACGAGGTAAAGGAAAGTGGGTCTGCCAGGTGGATTAGAGTATCCACTGATGAGGCTCTAACCCTTGGGATGGAGTTGGCATGCTGCTTGCAGCCACTGACCATTAAGACCGTACCTTCTCTGAGGGCTCCTAACCCTCAAACCCAGCTAGAACCGCAAGACAAAGGCCAACTGGGCTTTGCCAGTTCGTCTACCTTCCTCTGGAATTCATGTCCGGTCTGTGAGAGCCTGAGTTGATCTGTCTTCTGCTCCAGTGGGCTCGTCCACCCTCATGACTATCGGGCCAATTAAATGTCCATTTACAGGTGATTTCTGTGGGTGTTTTATGGGCATGAGTACCTGCCTCCCAGGCAAGGCCGTTACCATGATTAATGAGGTAATGGGAAGAAAGCTAAGCCGAGTGAGCACCAAGCTCCAAGGCATGGTGCTCTTTAGGCACGTCCAAAAATACCTTTTCTGATTTCCTTAATGACAAAGACATTGAACTTGGATATTGATCTGCACGCCACCAACCCTGTGTGAGCCGAGGGTGGACCGGGTCTCACTGGTAATGGATATGTTGGGGAATGGACTACAGGGGGCACCAGTTTTGCCAGCGTGCAGTGAGTGGCTGTAATGGACTGGCACAGGTTGGGTCTTGGGCCACAATGTCTCTGGACAGCTGGCTGCCCTGGCATTGGGCAGAGGCTCCATGGTCAGCTGTCTGCAGGAGAGATCCTGGCAGGCTCCACAGACCTCCATTGTTGTGCCCGGAGCTGACCCATGAGCACGTAGAAGACAAACAAAAGCAAACAGCTTTCAGGAGGAGTCTTGCCAGCGTCGCCTGGCTCAGCCCGCTCTCTCTGGGTTTCATCCCCAGGTGCCGGGTCCTGTGGATGAAAATGTAGCCATGGGCTGTCAGTGGGATGTGGGTGCACGGGGTAGATGTCAGGGGCTGGGCCTATCCAAAGGTCAGGCAGGGTGGGCACAGAGGCAATCTCTTCCCTCCAGAACTCAGGGATTACATCAAAAGGCATCCCTGGGGCTCACTCCAAAGGAGAAAAGGCAACATCCTGGGACCCCAAGTGCAAGGAGCCTGCCATCCTCAGATCCCTGTCCTCCTGTCCTGAGCAGCATTTTCTTTATCCAGGCAGTGTCTAAACTCTAAATGGATGACTCAGAAGCTAGCCACCATGATCCCAGTCACACAATGGGCTAGGCATTGGGCTTCTGACATCTGAAAGATGTGTGCTCTGTAAAGATGACAGATTTGGAAACCCAAAGGAGCCCGTCTCCTCTGTCCTCTAGGGTCCCTGTGAGTGAGATGGGCTTGACGGCACTGGGTTTGGTTTTGCTGAAGGAGTCCTGGTGGTGCGGTGGTTAAGTGCTCGGCTGCCCTGCAGGAGGAAGAGAATGCATTCTGCTTCATAAAGAGGCCAGCCTTAGAAAGCCAAAGGAGCCCTTGGACTCTGCCCAACAGATTCCCTATGAGTGACTTTGCACTGCCAGGAGCTCTCCCTCCACCCACACTCCCCTTGGCATCTACCCCATGACAAGGGCTCTGACCCAGCACACATGGCACAGGGCTGCATCCAGGCTCCAGTCTGGCACTGGGGAACAAACCTGGCTGGCCTGTCCTCAAATGCCATTCCCACCCACTCCCCTCTCTGGCAGATCTATTACTGGGAGGCTGGAAGCCAGAATGAGACAGAGAAGATGAAAGTCCTCTTCCTCCCCGAGACCACGGTGAAGCTCAAGAACCTGACCAGCCACACCAAGTACCTGGTCAGCATATCTGCCTTTAACGCCGCCGGAGACGGGCCCACCAGTCAGCCCCAGCAGGGACGGACACAGCAGGCAGGTAGGGCCAACACCTGCTTTTATCAAGACCTCTGTTGGCTTCTTCATGTGCGGGTGCTGCTGGGACAGAAATGCCTGAGTGGGCGGCCAGGAGCTGGACCTTTCACTGAGCCGGGAAGAGGGGAACAGAGAGTAGGCCATGGCTGTCCCCAGCCCCACACCTGGCATCACACCTGACCTCATACCTGGCTACACACATGGCTGCACACTTGGCCGCACACCTGACCCCACACCTGCCAGTGGGTTGCCAGGAAGTCCTTTCAGTGCAGGATTCTCAGTCAGCTCCCAGACCGGAGCCGGCAGACATTGGTTGAGGTTTCAACCGAGGGACCAGGGCTGTGTCCTCTGAGATCTGAAGGCCCTGTGGTATTGGGGAGGGGAGAGAAGAGTGGGGGGCCAGCTGGAAGCTTGGAGAGGACAATAATGGAAGACGTAGACTAGGTTGGGTTAGGGGTGTTTTGGGACGATGTTTTGTGAAGAGAGAGGAGAGCATTGAAGGAGAGGCCTCATCCATCCCAGCTCCCCGCAGCTGCTGGAAGACCCAGCGGTCATTCTGTGCCCACCTTCTCCTCTGCCTCATGTTCACCCCGCTGCCATGTCTCCTATTCGAGCCCCTTCCAGCTGAAATGCCGCCATCATGGTCTCAGCTCCTCTCTGGAGGATCCAGGTTTCTAATGCATCATCAGAAGTTCCGGGGTGATCGGTAATCTTCTTCCTACCCTCTGGTGTGGAGACATGGCCAGAGATGGAAGCTGCGCTGAATAGCATGTTTTCTCCACACGAGGCACACATGTGGCCTTGAGGAGCTTCAGAGAAAGCCCCCTGTGTTCTGTCCTACAGCTCCTGGAGCCCCCAGCTTCCTGAACTTCTCAGAAATCACCTCCACCACTCTCAATGTGTCCTGGGGCGAGCCTGTGGCTGCCAACGGCATCCTTCAGGGCTACCGAGTGGTGTACGAGCCCTTAGCACCCGTCCAAGGTAAGACCCCTTTCTCTCCCATACTCCAACTTTTCCCCATTTCTCTTAGTCTTCATGTGTACTGATGCTGGAACCACGTGGGGAAATGGTGGCAGATGGGAAACCCCCTGTGTCTCAGAGGAGGCGCTGACAGCCTAGCACCCTCAGATAGTTCCCTGTCGCTCTCTCCATTCATTCATTCACTCAGCAGATATTTACTGCTGCTGCTGCTTCCCTTCCAGCACCTCTGGTGACCTCATGCAAAACACAGCAAAGTGTGTCCCAGCCCCGTGCCTGCTGCATGATCCTGGGTTTGCTGGAGGTCATGCTGTGGCCACTGTGTAGTCTGAGAATCTTCCAGGCCTCCTGGCTCATCTTCCAGCACTTTATAAGACACTGCTCTGTTGTGATGCATGGGCTTTTCATTGGCTAGTTTGGGAAGTAGATGGTTTTCATTCTAGACTGCCTTTGTTTGGAAGCTCCGCTGAAACCTCTATACCCTGGGTAACTCTGCTACTATTGACAATCTCAGTGGCATAGCTTCCAGCGTCACAGCACCATGAAGGCCACCACAGTAGACAGACTGACAGGTGGTGAGTAGGAAGATTTATTATACAGCACATTCATGATGTGCCACATGCTGTCCTGGATCTAAGAAAGCAAAGAGTTTGTTTAACAAAGACCCATTTTTGTCAGAACCTGGAGAATTCATGTTGCAGCAGCAAACACACAGTGGAAGTCAAATGAATGGACAGCACTGTGGTCAGCACTACACAGAGAGGGTTTGGGTGATGGAGGAGGCCGGAGTCATCAGAGGGACTAACAGGGAAGGTCTTCAGACAGGAGGCAGAACCCGTGCAAAGGCCCTGAGGTGGGCAAGGGCTGGATCTCCATGAGGGGAGAGAGTAACATGAGGTCCCAGGACCAGGGGAGCCCAGATGGAATTGGAACAGTGGGCCCAGACTCAGATAAGAGGTCACTGGCTGCTGATGGAGAGCGGGTTTGGGGGAAGGGGCCAACTGTGTCCTGCATGTAGGCTTGGACAATGATGGGGGAGGTGTGAGGAGTTTGGGTTAGGGAGGAGAAGCTGGGGAAGGTTGGCATTGATGTTGGCATGCCCCTGGCCATCAGTCCTGGGCATTGCTGTGTTAAAGTGTTACCTTACTTATATCCAATGTTATAAGAAATTGTTTATTTTTATTAATATCATAACACCAAAACCTGTTGCCATCAAGTCAGTTCCGTTCTTGGTGAGCCTCCGTGTTACAGTGTACAGCTGAGAGCCGTAGGATTTTCTTGGCTTTAACTTCTGCATGTATGGAGCCCTAGTGGTGCAACAGTCAAGCTCTCCGTGGCTAACTGAAAGATTGGCGGTTCAAACCCACCCGGTGACTTATAATTTAGGAAAGTCTACCAGGAAGCTCTAGTCTGTCCTGTAGGTTTTTAATGATTCAGAATCGACTTGAGAGCATCACAGTTTTAGATTTGTGGAAGGAGCCCCAGTGACGCAGCTTTAAGTGCCCAGCTGCTAACCAATAGGTCTGTGGTTCGCTGCCCCGAGTGTGAAAAGAGCTGGAGATCCACTCCCATAAAGATGATGGGCTCAGAAACCCTGTGAGGCAGATCTTCTCTGTCCTATAGGATTGCTGAGTGGGAACCAACTCAACGCAACACAACAGCCACCTCACAGAAGCAGAACACCAGGCCTTATTATTAATACAGTGCTGGTAGGTTCATCATAGGTAAACTTATTGCTTGTATATTAAGAGAAAGCTTCTCCTATTAAGCATATATTTCAGCCGTACGTCTGACTGATGAGGTCAGTCAGTGACTGTTTACCCTTCTGGACACTACAGCAAATGATCCTATTAAAGGGTCCAAGAGCAAAGATGTCGGTATGAGGACTGAGGTGCGCCTGATATAGGATGATATTTTCAATAGCCTCATATGCATGTAAAAGTTGGACGGTGAATAAGGAAGATTGTAGAAAATTGATGCATTTGAGTTATGGTGCTGGAGAATAATATTGAAAGTATTATGGACTGCCAGAAGAACAAACAAATATGTCTCGGGAGAAGTACGGCCAAGCATGCTCCTCAGAAGCGAGGATCGCGAGACTTCATCTCACATACTTTGGACATGTGATGAGGAGGGACCCATCCCTGGAGAAAGGAGCGCATGTTTGGTAAAGTGGAGGGTCAACAAAAAAGTGGAAGAGGTGAATTGACAAAGTGACAACGACAATGGGCTCAAATGTAACAAGAATTGTGGGGCTGACACAGGACCCAACAAGGTTTTGTTTGGTTGTGTGTAGGGTCCCTGTGAGTAGGACTGACTCGAGGGTACCTAACAACAACGGCAACTACAACATAGAGAAGGCTCATGCACCCAGCAGCCTCCACCTACTGGTCAGGCCGACTTCCCCGTATCATCTACATGGACCGGCATTATTGTATGTGGTGGTGTTTTTGCTGTAAAGTTCCATCAAGTCAGTTCCAACTTAGAGCAACCCTGTATATGATTTCCCAGGCTGTAAATCTCTGATAGCATAGTGGTTATGAATCGGGCTGCAAACCTTAAGGTCAGCAGTTCGAAACTACCAGCTGCTCCACGGGAGAAAGATGAGGCTTTCTGCTCCCATAAAGATTTACAGCCTTGGAAACCCTGTACAGGGTCGCTATGGGTCGGAACCGACTCGACGGCACTTAACAACAACAAATCTTTGTGGGAACAGTAAGCCTCATCCTTCTTCCACGGAGCGGTTGGTGGGCTCAAACCACTGACCTTGTGGTTCGTAGTCCAGTGTTTAGCCCACCAGATGCTATTGGTTCTCTGTGTAAATCAGTGGTGGAAGTTTTCTTTTAAAATACATACAATCGAATGACATGCTGCGCACACACACACACACTGTCACACACATACCCCACACACTCATACATACACATACTGCATATCCACACTCCCACACACAACAGTCTCTCACCTACTGCATATTCACACACACACACCTCATACACATGCCACACACTCCCCCTTCCACTTCACACTCACACACCAAACACACACCATGCACTCTTACACACATACTACACACATACGCACCACATACACATGCCACACACACACACATACCACACACCACGCATTCTCACACAAATACTATACACTCACACCTCATACACATGCCCCACACATACCACACACTCACCACACACTCACATACACCACACACTCACATTTACCCCACATAGTCACACACAAATCACACATACACATACTTTCTCATATAAACCCCACACATTCAAGCACATACCACACACACTCTCCCACATGCCACACACTCATATAACACACACTACACTCTCCCACATGCACATACACATATCTCACACACACTCATATACACGCACCCACACACACACTTGCTATACACATACAACACAAAGCACACAATCTCATACACACACAACCCACACACACATGAACTCATACTCTCACACATATACCACACACACACACTTGCACACATACCATATTCACTCATATATACTCACACTCAACATCCATGCACAGACACACACACATGAACTCACATACTTCCAAACATGCCACTCACACCTACAATTAGACACACATATATACACTCGCTTAGGTACTCACACACACCACACACTCACAAATACCACACACTCACACACACCTATCCCACATATTGCACACTTAACAGATACACAGTAACACTCACACAATCATGCTCCATCACACTCATGTACACACATGACGCTCTACACACACACATATACTCACATACAATCGTGCACACACATGCACACTAGTACACACAAAGGCATGTTTGTATACTCCCACACACACTGACACTTACACATACTCTCACATGCCCCCACACAAGCACACAAACACGCACATACGAATACACATTTACACACATGTACATTAACACACTCACGTCATGCTTGATAAAGTGGAGGGTCAGTGACAAAGAGGAAGATCCCTCAGGAGATGGTCTGGCACACTGGCAGGAGCAGTGACCTCACAGGTGACGATGGTGAGGACGGCGCAGGACTGGTCACGCCCTGAACAACAACAACAACAACAACAACAAGCAGGAATTGATTGTCTCACAGTTTAGGGGCTGGAAGTCTGAATTCAGGGCCCCAGCTTCAGGGGAATGCTCTCTTCATGCCAGCTTGGGAGGAAGCAAGTACAGGTTATTGGAAAAATGGCATTGAGAGATGTGCTGGACATTGAGTAGCCACAGACCTTCCATTTATAAAAAACAAAATCTTCAAAGCTTAATAAAACAGTTAAAGGGCCTGTACCCACTGGGGTCCAATTGCCCAGTGCCCAGCCACACCTCCCAGCACCCGGCCACACCTCACAGTGCCCACCTTCCAAAGTCTGCAAGGCTGGCACAATCCAGTCACCAGGAGCCAGACGCCACGTTCTTGGGAGTCTGATTGTGTGGCCGAGCTATTTTTATGCTTTTAAAAAACTGTTTTAAATGGCAATATTTTTACATGATTGTACCCTGAGGCTTTGCAGTCCAGGGCACGGTTTAAAAATTGACTAAATAAATAAAGTTCTGACACATGTGAAACGCTACCTCCTACTAGGGTAAAACTCACGAAATCTTCATGCAGTTTCCTGTTTGCTCCAGGGAGAAGCCGGCAGGCCATTGCTCTCCACAACAATTCTACATCCCACAGAATCTGCCTGTTGGCTGGAGGCAGGCATCATACATGCAAATTGTTGTCCACACAAGATGAGGACATTCTGAGAAGACCTGACCCCATTTCTCTGCAGAAAAGTCCACATTTGGACTGTCACTGGGATAAAAGTAGTCAAAAGAAAACATGTTTTATAAAGAGGCATAATGAGGACACAGTGAGACAGTGAGAAGGTATTGGTGGACATCAGGTTGGAGAATTTTGCTTTGAAGACTTTGATAGGTGGACCTATTGGGTAATAAGTAAGAAGCAACTTCATTCAGTTTTGCCTCTGCTGAGATTAAAAACCAAAATCTAAACACACTCCCATCTAGTCAGTTCTGGCTCATAGCAGCCCTGTGAGACAGAGGAGAGCTGCCCTGGGGGGTTTCCAAGACTGAAAATGTTTACCGAAGCTGACTGCCTCCTTTTCCTCCCTCAAAGAGGCTGGTGGGTCCGAACTGCAGACCTTTCTGTATAATACTGTAAGACTCACCTGGTGACCTTGTTAAAATGTAATTCCAGATTCAGTCTATCTGGGGTGCGGAGGAAAATTTCCAGCAGGGGGTAGAACCAGGAAGAACTGGTTCTAAGCCCTGGCAACTGGGGTAGTGGGTTTTCATTGTTGTTTGGTGGGGTTTTTTGTTTTATTTTGTGTTATGTACGGATCAGAGGATTTCCTGGGTGATGTAAATGGTGAATATGCTCAGCTATTAACACAAAGTTGAACAAAAAGACTTGAATATGGCCGTTCAAGTCTTCCCAGAAACAACTTGGAAGAGAGGGCTGGTGATCTTCCTCAAACCAGCCAATCCTCAGTTCTCCTCTGACTCATGTGAGAACACCGTGAGCCAGCACCAACAGGATGACCATTGATTGGGGTGACGAAATTAGGGAGCTCACAGTAACCGATGAGAGTCACACAGGAATGTATATAATTCTGAGCCACATGGGAAGGGGATATTTTCTAGAATGTTCTGCAGGGAGCCATGCTTCTCCCCTCCTCCGCTGAGAGACTGTTCACTTCTTCTCCCCCCCCACCGGATGTTGTTAGTGAGGTGACGCACCTTCTCCCCATTGTGTAGTGACATTAGGGTGGTGGTTGTGAGTTGTCTTTTTTTCCCTTTGCTAGAACTCACTTATCAAGCTTAAACCCTAATTACACTTATCTGTGCTGAAAATTAGCTATTATCACTGCTAATTGTGAGAAATAGTTTCTCAGCACACTGAAGCCTCGTGTCCCTAGCTCTCTTCTCGGCTCCACAGAGGACCTGAGACCCTCCTCCACCTACACCCCCCTCTTCTCTTCTCTTTGCTTCTGGATGGTCCCAGGGGTCAGCAAGGTGGTAACAGTGGACATTAAAGGAAACTGGCAACGTTGGCTGAAAGTACGGGACCTCACCAAAGGTGTGACCTACTTCTTCCGGGTACAAGCACGCACCATCACCTTCGGCCCTGAGATTCAAGCTAACGCCACGGCTGGTCCAGCAGATGGTAAGTGGAGTTCTCGGATCAGGTGGTCCAGTGGCTGTGTGCTGCTAGCAGCTGGGGTCCATCTGCAGGTTCAACAGAACATCTCAGTCCCCACCTAAACTGTGACGTGGGCACGCACTAGAACCAAGTTTCTGCAGTTGGATTCGAACTGTCTTAGTTCCTTAATGCTACTGTTGTTGTTCAGTGCTATTGAGTCAGTTCTGACTCAGCGACCCTGTAGAGCATTTCCAAGGAGTGACTGGTGAGTTTGAGCCACCGACCTTGCAGTCCAGTGCTTTATCCCACAGCGCCACACCAGGACTCCTTCAGCAGACAGAAATGTATTCTCTCACGATTCAGGAGGCTGGGGGTCTGAACATTCTCTCCCTCTGCTAGTTCTGCCAGAAGGGCCTGCTTGCAGTTTTCGACATCTGTCTTCCCCCATCTCTGCTCCCTTTTTCGTGCCCATCTACACATGTGGTATCTCAGAAGTGACCAGCACTGATGTGGCACAACAAAGAAAACCCCTGTTCCCAAATGGGACTCTTCAGGGGTTAGAGTTCCAATACATATTTTCAAGGGAACAGATCAATCCATAACACTTGTTAACGATGTTGCTGGTGTCGAGTGCCGCCAAGTCAGTTCTGACTCACGGTGACCCTGTAGAGGGTTTCTGGGAGTTCTGGTATAGTGCTGTAGGATAACCACTGGACTGTTAACCACAAGGTCAGCTGTTCAAACCCTCCAGCCACTCCTTGGAAACCTTATATAGGGTCACAATGGGTCAGAACTGACTTGACGGCACTTAACATTGTTAGTTTTTCTAAATGAACAAGAAAATGTGAACACTCTTTTGTTGTGAGGAGGGACGCATAACTTCCCATGTAGCAAGTAGCTCGGGCCTCAGCAAGGGTGGCAGAGCAAATGTCAGGGGCTACACCTGTCAGCCCCTGAGCACGGGGCCAGTGACCCTGTTCCATGTTTAGATGAGGAAGCAGTGGTGGAACACAGAGCAGACCCCCTACTGGATGACATGACAACATCCCTACAATGCCAGCCTTGGTGTCCTTTCTGCCCACAGGCTCCCCAGGCGCCCCAAGAGATGTCACAGTCACCAAATCCACTTCTGAGCTGACCCTGCAGTGGACAGAGGGGAACTCGGGCAGTACTCCCACCACAGGCTTCGTCATAGAGGCCAGACCCTCAGGTAGGAGCAGGGCCTCGGTCAGGTAAGGGAGGAAGGGCCCTCGGCCTGGAACATTTGCCCTGTTGGCCAACTAAGCCGAGAAGAGCGTCTCTCCGGCTCCGATTGGAATTGTCATTCTCAAAACCGCACAGGAGGCCAGAGGGAGATGGACTTGCCTGTGAGAGCTAAGGCGTTCTTGCGGTCCAACCTCAGGGTCCTAGACACTCCGGGACAGTGTCTCAATTTCACTCCCTCCTCTGTGCAACCCGGGAATTATATTTCCTTCTTCCTCCCCAACTTTAGTAACTGGTGTGTGAGTATTATGGGAAAACAATAGTGTGATGGGTCAAAGTCATACAGGAAAGGACCTGGGGTCCGGTCAGGTATTACCTCTCGGGGTAGGAATACTGGGCAGGTCTCAAATGACCATCAAGTTACTGAAGGTTAACTGTGGATACCTTAGCATGAAAGTGCTGAACTATGCAACAAAAAGTTAACAGTTCAAATCCACCCAAAGGTGCCTCAGAAGGAAGACCTGGCAATCTATTTCTGAAAGATTGCAGGCACTGAGTCACCCTTCAGACCTCAGGGTCAATGTTCAGCCACACAATTGACAGGCCCATAGGGGAACAGTAAGAACATCAGGGAGGAAGGAAGTCCTTGGTCAATTAGCTATAGTAAGGGCAGCTTAGAAGGCTGGGGAAGGACGAACGGAAATGGGAAACACAGGGGGGAAGTGGCAAGAGATGTTCCATTGTGGGGACTGCAGTCAATGAGATGACACAAAATGTGTCTGAATTATGGGATGGAATATTAATTGACTCTGTCAACCTTCACCCCATTCACAATAACAAGGTAAAAAAAGAGAAACTAACCGGAAACTAAAATGATTAAAGAAGTGACAAAATGGGAAAGGTCACAGCCATGAAAACCCTGTGGTCAGCGGTGAGTCAGGGTGGCCAGCGTGCATTTGGGAAGTGTCATTCCATCCCATGCTGCCAGGCTGACAGCGCTGTAGTCGAATGGTTAAAGACGCCATTAGGCAAAGTCAGTGTTGGGAGAAGCACAGCCAGAATACTCCCTAGAAGCGAGGGTGGAGTGACTTTGTCCCACATGCTTCAGACGTATCATCAGGAGGGACGAGACCTTGGAGAAGAACGTCATGCTTAGTAGAGTGGAGGGTCAGCGAAAAAGAGGAAGACCCCCAGTGAGATGGATTGGCACAGTGTGAACAGCAATGATGGGGAGGCTGGCGCGTGACCGGGCAGTGCTTTGTTCTGCTACGTGCAGGGTTTCTTTGGATTGGAACTGACTCTACAGCACCTATCCACAACATTGTTCAGTGCCATCGAGTTGGTTCTGACTCACAGCAACCCTGTATGGGGTTTCCAAGGAGTAGCTGTGAGCTTGAACTGCCAATCTTGCCGTTCAAACCAACCTTGCAGTCTAACACATTGCCCCCAAGAAAAAACCTGAGTTAGTGAATGCATTTGGCTGCCAACGAGAAGGTTAGAGGTTTGAGTTCTACCCAGAAGTACCTCAGAAGAAAGGCTTGGCAGTCTGCTATAAAACCAGCTGTTAAAAACCCTACGGCACACAGTTCTACTCTGACCCCCATGGGAGCATCATAAGTTGGGGCCAACTGGAGAGCAACTGGGAATTGGTATGAGACCAGGAAAACCAGTCCCAAAAATCATACATTACTTTTTTTGCTGCCCACCCCCACCATTCCTCGAAATGATTTTGAGTGAAGACTAGTTAGAAATGCCTTCTGGAAACTTCTGAGGAGAGACCCAGGGCATAAGGCCAAACCCCTTTCTATTTAAAGGCACTTTGAAAAAATGTTGTCTGGAGCAGTCGTAAATGCAGACCTGCTAGCTTGGCAGGTCCTAACTGTATCTGTGGAGAGCTATTTGGATGGTTGTAAAGACAGGAGGCCCCCAAATCAGAGAGGAGATTCTGGTCTGGGCAGAGCACAGGGTGGATCAGCCAGTGTGAAAGTGAGGGTCAGGATGCTCAGAGGTAAGCACTGAAGATGTAGTAACTCCCCATGATGAGATCTAACATAATGTAATCACGGTCATCATGTGATCTGCTGCGATCGGCCATGATCTGAGATCATTATCCTGTGTGTTGTGAATCCTGACTACTAGCTTGTTAATGAGGCCTGATGTAATCTACAGGAGTAAGTTATCTCTTGAGTGAATTAATCTCTTCTGAAATATAAAAAAGACTAAACAAGAAAACAGAGCTCAGAGGGACATACTGCCACCAAGATAGAAGGGCCAGGAGGGGAGTGTGTCCCTGTCCTGTGAAGCGCCTAGATCCAGGCACAGAGTGATGCCAGGGATAGCTCCAAGGAAGGCTGAAAGGAGACAAGGACCTTGCCCCAGAGGTGGTAAAGTTTGGATTTGGACTTCCAGCCTTCTAAACTTTGAGAGAAATTTATTTCTGTTTGTTAAAGCCACCCCCTTTTGGTATTTCTGTTAAAGCAGCACTAGAGAACAAAGAATGTATTGACTTACAGTGAGCAAGGTAGGCACAGGTTTAAGATAAGGACACTTGTGCAAGAGAACAAAGAACCGTCTTAACGAAGCAGCTTCTTTTGTTGAAATGCCTGCCTCTTGAGTACGGAGTCAAAACCCTTGGGTGTCTGCCTGTAGAAAGGCACAGGAGGGATTCTTGTAATGATGATAGTATTCTGTATCTTGACCAAGTGGCGATAGTGTTCCACAAATGTGCAGGATGAACTTCAAAGACTACGGTGCACCTGACCCAAGACATGGTCTTCTCAATTACCAACTGTGCATGCGGAAACCAGATGATGAGAAAATAAGTCAAGAGTAGAAGGGTGCATTTAAACTGTGATGTTGGTGAAGAACTGTAAGCCACGGGTTGCCCGAAGAACAAACAGATCATCAGTCTTGGCAGAATACAATCAGCATACACCTCCGATGTGATGATGGCAAGACTTTGTGAGGCACTTAGTTTGGCTACGTCATTGGGATAAAGCAATCACTAGAAAAGAGCACCCTGGTTGGTAAAGTCGGGGGTCATCGAAAACAAGGGAAACCTTCAGTGAGATAGAGTAACACATTGGCTACCACGCTGGGGCTCAGGTATATCAATCAGTAGTGGTGAAGATGACGCAGAAGGTGGAGCAACATTTTGTTCTGTTATATTTGGGTGGTCACCATGAGTCAGAGCCAATGCCATGGCAACTGCCAACAACCAACAGTGGGGAGAAGACGAGGCCAAGTACCCAATAAACAAAGTCTTGGTCTTGCTTACTAATTTGTAGTGAACAATTTCAGCGGGATTTCATGTGGTGAAAAATGTGGGAAATTGTTCCTTACAGATTAAGTAGTAAGCACAAAGAAATCCATGGTTACCTCGTTTGCTCCATCCAAAGATGTTCTGTAGGAAAGTGCTGTGGGGCTGGAGAGAGACAGATGCTCACTGTAGATTAGTAAGCAAGCACACACTTACCTTGTTTATTGGATCACAACTGGGACACTATTGTTGTTAAGTGCCCTTGAGTCAATTTCAACCCATAACGACCCTGTATAGGGTTTCCAAGGAGAAGCTGGTGAGCTTGAACCAGTGACCTTGCAATTCAAATGACTTTGTAGTCTGACGCATTAACCCACAGCGCCACAACAGGACTCCTAGTGATATCAAAATAGAAAGTTCACTTGACATTTAAAAAGCCCTGAGCTGCTTGATTCTGTGAAGATCAGTGATGGTGGTGGTTGTGTGCGGTGGAATCAGTTTGCCCTCATAGTGACTTGGGTAGGGTTTCTGAAGCTGTAAGTCTTCACAGGAGCAGAAAGCCTCTTATTTCTCCCATAGATGGTAGATTCGAACTGCTGACCTTGCGATTAGCAGCCTAGCTCATAATCCACTACACAGCAATAAAAACCCTCTGAGGCAGTTTCTGCTTCGTCCAGCAGGATGGCTGTGAGTCAGAATGGGTCCAACAGCAGCCATGGGTTCGGTGCTTTATCTTGGAGGGATTTTGCTTTCACCTCCCATTCAATGCTCAGCACTGGGAAGTAGGTTGGCACAGAAGTTCCCTCTTGCCTGACTTGGGTGTCCCTCCTTCCATGGAGAGTTGAGAGAAACGTGTCCCTCCGTTCGGTGTCTCAGCCAGCAGCAACTGAGAGGCGAATGCAATGCTTTTATGGATTGTCAATATTTAAACACCTCACAGTACCTTGGGGCTTGAATCTCAGCTGCCATCTATTATAGGCCTCATTACACAAAACATTAACTGCCGAGTGTCGCATTTTCTCCAACGAAGCGTTTTGGCAAGACCTTCTCCAGGCTGGGAAATGGTTTAGGACAGACGCCTGGTTGGCCCCAGCGCCAGGTTCAGCATGTGGTCCTGTTTTGTGTTGAGAGGAGAGAGTATTTTTAGTATGAGGGGGCAGTGGTGGCTCAGTGGTGGATTTCTCACCTCTCATGCAAGAGACCCTGAGTTTGATTCCTGGCCAGTGCTCCAGATACGCAACCACCACCTGTCTGTCTGAGGAGGCCTGTGTGTTGCTGTGATGCTGAGCAGGTTTCAGTGAAGCTTCCAGACGAAAACAGACTAGGAAGAAAGACCTGGCTATTGATTTCTGAAAATCAGCCACTGCAAAACCTGTGGATCTTAAGGACCGGCCAGTGTTTGTGCATATGGTCGCCAAGACTCAGATGTCATCTTGACAGCAATTTACCACGACAACACAATGACAAATCTTGATATGGGATTTCCCTTAGGTGTGGTGTTCATGGGATAAGCATTGTATCTCAAGGTCATTTGAACTGCAAGGTCGATAGTTCAAACTCACCAGTCAACCCTTAGAAACCCTATACAGGGTGGCTGTGAGTCAGAACCAACTCAACGACACTCAACAACAGCCCTGCCATGGTAGGACGTCCTCAACTCTGGGTTCTTAAGGAGATTGAGGAACGTTGAGCTGAGCAAATCTCAAGGCCCCAGGGCAGCTGCTTGGTCTGATGTCTTCCCGAGCCTTGATCTGGGGAGACAGATGCCTCCACAGCTTTGTGACTGGTTTAGACAGGGCGTCTCAAGCAACCAGCATGGATGGGATGATGGGACCACCTCATCCTCTTCTTCACCCTCATGCCAGCGCCTGTAGATCCCTCCAAATACCCCAACGCCACCATAACGGAGGCAGGAACAGAGCAGCCACTGTTGCTCCTAGGAATGACCTACGACCCAAAGTTCCTGCTTTTCTTAGTTGTGTCTGTCAGAGATGGGGCCTGCGGAGACCACCACCAGGACAGCCTGACCCATGCACAGGCCCCCGCTGCCTCCGCAAACCCCAGACTGCACAGTTGGACACCTGCAGATGATTTTTTTACACAAATGATTTTGGAGGCATTTTGCTGGCTGGATCATGGGGCCTAATTTACATATTTACACAATAGACTGGAATGGCACCATAGACTGGAACGGAGCTATAAATATATCTTCCTTTCCAGAGTAACCATGAAATATATATATATTAGGATGTACTCTGTGCCGACAAACATGATACTGCTTTTCTCAACTTAATAGATGGAGCCGGGGCATGAGCGCTCCTGTCCACACTGGAGAGTCTCCTTGCTGGAGGGGTGCTCCTGTCCACATCAGAGAGTCTTCCCAGCCTCCTGCCCCCTCCCTGCTGTCCCAGCTTCATGGGAGCATCCTGGTTCCCTCTCCATTCCTCTGTCCCCGTCCTATCTTTGACAAAGAGAGTTTTCAAATGGGCAAAAAAGATCAAAAGTTGCCAGAAAGTCGGCAAATTCAGCAATAAGGCTGGAGATGTGGCTCCGACAAACTCTTCACATATTCCCTTCTGGCCTTCACCACGGTGGTTGACAACTGCCTATGTTTGCTCTCTGTCCCCCGTCTCCCCATTTCATTCTGTTTCCTGCTCTGAATGAGTATCATATTAGAGATCTTTTTGAGTTTTGTTTTTCAAATCCAGCATGTGTACAGTCACCTGTTTGCATTAAATCGCTGGCCTAGACTGATGGAGTAAAATGATGACAAAATAAAGGGACAGACCTCCCCTTGCTCAGGGCAGCAGTTGACAGTCGAGCTGTTGGTGGAACCAGAAACTCCGGGCTGTGAGTGGCAGTTTCATCCAGCATGGAGACCCTGTGTAATTAATTACCCATGAAATCAAACTTCTCTATTGCTGTGCCGTCTGCCTTCTACCAGCAGCAGTTGGTCCAGTGCCGGGTGTTGGGGGACAGAGGGAGCAGCTTGGTCTTGGATCCGCCAGCAGTGTGCGAGTCTCAGTGCAGGGGGGTCACGAGGGTTGGCATAACCCAGGACCACACAGGATCCTTAGCCATACTTACCATCCTTTTCAGCCATAGAATCCTGTGTGATCCTAAATATTGTTGGAAACTGCTCAGATGTATAAAACCAACCAAACCCAATGCTGACAAGCACATTTCAACTCATGATGACTCTGGAGGCCAAAATAGAACTACCCCATTAGGATTATCCAAGGCTGTCATCTTTCTCCTTTGAGCAACTGGGGGATTTGAACCTCCAAACTTACTGTTTGCAGCCCATTTCCTAACCCACTCCACCACCAAAGCTCTTTCATTATATGAATACTAACAGCAGAATTGTCTTGTAAACTCGTTCCATGTTGAATTACAGCATTGTTAGCTTTTTGTAACCAAACAGAAGCCAACCACTGTTGATGGCTACACTGACCTTACACTTAACCACTGGCTTTACAGTTTCCAGCCCTGTGCTGAGCACCAGCGTACCTTTATAGCTAACTACAGGGATAGTTTTTTGAAAAATGAATACAGCTCTGTTGAAACACTGCACAGAAACTGTATAGGTAGACATTTTGGTAACACCCCAACTCGGACAGCATCACCCGGTGCAGTCCACACCCTGGAGCACCCCGTTAGTGACAATGCTGGGTCACACTTCTGGATTCCCTAGGATATTGTCTGGGAGCAGATGCACCATAAGACAGAAGGTACTTACGCCGTGGCCAGGAAACTCATACTGTCTGTAATATCTGAACCTGTCTGTAGTGGAAAGACTTTGTGGATTCAGTGTGTCTCCCAAAGTATGTACTGTAAACTCTAATCCCTACACATATAGAAAGGAGCCAGGTGGCACAGTGGTTCAGTGCTGCTCCTGCAAAGGGTTACAGCCTTGGAAACCCTATACAGGGTTGCTACGAGTTGGAATGGACTCGACAGTACTTAACAACAAACAACAACATGCTGGAGACCCCAGCTGGGTTCTCAGCCAACTGACCTCATGCACAGCCACCACCAGTTCATGGAGGCTTGCATGTTGCTGTAATGCTGAGTAGGTTTCCACCGAGCTTCCAGGTGGACAGAGACCAGGAAGAAAGGCCTGGCAATCAATATCCAAAAATCAGCCAATAAAAGCTCTATGTATCCCAACAGCCTTATCCACAACCAATCACAGGATGGTGCAGGACAGAGTAGAGTTCTATTCTCGTGTGCACAGGTTCACTGTGAATCAGGCTAACTAGATAGCAAGATTGCTCTGTGAGTTGCCTTCATTAGCTAATGGTGGCATTTTTCCAACTGTGTTTCAGTCACTAAAGTCCAGGGAGGTATTCCCTTAAGGTGTCCAAGAAGGAAGGGTAGGCAATTTGGTCTGGCCCCTTCTCACAACTGTGGTGTGGACTCTTCCCTCCTGACATGAACCCTAGACAGGGCAAAGTCCCAAACCCAGTAGGGGGCATGGGGGCTGGGACCCTAAGAGGCCAGTTTAGCTGAAGCGATGACTCTCAGTAGCCTGTAAGTAGAGCTAGGTGGGGGTGTCTGGCACATCCCAGGGGCAGTCTTCCCTGGACCAATGAGATCAGAGTGAATCGGATCCCAGAACTGCCCTTTACAAGCCATGTGTGTTCATTGCAATGATGGGATCCACCACTTCAGGGACCATTCTGGTGCAAGGAAACTCAGCTGCTGACAGTCCATCTGTGATGTTACTCCACCCCCCCCCCCCTTCCCTAATTTGTAGACGTACTTTTCTCCATCTCTGATTGAGATATTTAACAGCGTCATACAAATGAACAAAACAATCCACAGTTGAGAGAAATAGAGTGGATGTGTTAGCTGCCAACATTTTCCTTGTTTTTGTTTTTGGTCCCTATCCACTAATAGTTTTGATGTAAATCTGAGTATGGATCAAAGAACTCAGTGAGTCACAGCTCGGGTTTACCATGATGACAGTGCTAAATTTGCAAAGACAGAATGAAACGTGAACGTTTTCTTCAGTTAATTCAGAAGATTCTTTCTGTATGACCCCTCCCTGCCCCCCCCCACCCCACACTTTTCAGCATAAGTGGATTGTGAAATAGTTAGTTCTATATGGAGATTACGTATCAATCTTTTTAAAGTTTTTAAACTTTTCATTGTGAATTGAGTAAAGGTTAACAGAGCAGATCGTGGGTTTTACAGTCCACAAATCATACACTTTGTTTCATTACAGTGGTTGCAGCCCCCACCATGTACCATCACTTAACAGTGTTTACCTTTAAACTGTTTTTATGAAAAATGCACACCATTCTTGGGGCTATGCAGAGGAGGAAGAGCGTCATTTTGCATCGCCCTTCCTCTCTGTGGTAACAGAGCAGTTCCCAAACACTGGAGCCCACCCTCCACTCACCACCAGCTAAGGACCACTCTTACACTCTTAGTCCCTTCATCTCAATGGTTCTAAGCAGCATCCAGTTCTTAACAGACTGTCTTCTTGTCACCATTAGGTACTTTCACAGCATAAAATTGCCTGTCTTTTTAGGAGGAACAAAACCACTCTGCAATTCATTCAACATTTAAAGCCCTTGGAACAGCGACTTGCTCATTAACTGGTTGTTGTGGAGTCGACTCCCGGTAACCCCGCGTGAGTCAGGAAAGAACTGTGCTCGGTAGGGCTTTTCATGAGCTGATTGTTCAGGCCTTCTGAAGCATCTCTGTGTGGACTCATGCCTCCAGCCTTTTGCTTGGCAGCCGAGAGCATTAAACATTTGCACCACTCCAGACTCCAACTTGCTCATGGTGGTAGTAGTGGTCAGGAGCCGTCAAGTTGGTTCCGACTCATAGCAACCCTGTATAGGGTTTCTGAGGTTGCAAATCTTTATGGAAGCAGAAAGCCTTTTCTTTCAGTTGCAGAGCAACTGGTAGATTTCAACTGCTGACTTTGTGGTTAATAGTCCAGTGCATAATTCACTGCACTACTAGGGCACCTCCAACTTGCTGGTAGTACTAAACAAACTGGTGGTTCTAGGCCTTCTGAGAGGCCATAGGGATGTAAGGGTGGAGGGACAAAGAGATGAATGGATGGATGCATAGATGATGGGTGGGATGAATGAATAGATGAATGCACTGATGGAGAGATGGGTAGATGATGGATGAATGAATGGAGAGTTAGATAGGTGGGTTGATGATGGAGGGATGGATGGGAGATAGAAGGCTGGATGGTGGATGGGTGGATAGTAGATAGCTGGATTGGATGGATGGATGGATGGATGAAAGATCAAAAGATGAATGGTGAGTGGGTAGAATGATAGATGGATGATTGGGTGGGTGGTGATGGGATGATGGATAAATAGCTAGTTGGATGATGGATGAGTGGATGTACATCACTGATGCATGGTGGATGGGTGGATAGGATGGATAGTGCCAACACATTCTTTTCAAATGTGAGAGCCAGGTCAGCAGGAAAAGGAAACTCTGATGAGTGCTCTGGAAGCCCAGAGGATAGGACAGCGTTAGCCTTGGGCAGAGGAGACTGAAAACATGGAGTGACCTTGCTGTTTTTCCTTCAGCCCCGCCCATACACTCATAAGCTCATTGGGAAGAGCAATCTCATCTGGTTCCCTGATGCGTAAACCATGGCTAGAGTGTAGAGTGTGGCCATGCTTGGGTGTGTGTGGATATAGTGAATCCATGAAAGGATAGTGGTGTGGGAAGGTAGGGGGTCCCTAGTCTCCCCAGGCAGAGGACTCTCTTTTCCATTTCTGATGCAAGGTTCATTCCACCTCTGGACCTCACTATTTCAGGAGAAAAGAAGGCAGATCCTGTGGTCTGCTCGACACAATTAGCAGCAATGAGACTCTTGGTGAGAAGTTAAACGTGAATATTTAGAAATAATTAAGCATCGGGCTGCATTTCTCCCTTGCAATGTCCCAGCTTTTCCTTCATTAACCTGTGGCTGAAAGGTTCAATCAGTGCAAACTATAAATCCTGTGCAAATGTGGACTTAGACACTGGCAATTTTCTTACTGTTTACCGTAGGGCTTAATCACATCGGCATATCTTGAGTCACCTTTGAAGATGCCATAACTTCTACTTTCCCGTGGTATGAATCAAAGAGCACAGTATGCAATGGGGAAGGGTTATTATTGTTAAGTGCCATGTAGTCGGTTCTGACTGATAGCGACCTTGTATAGGGTTTCCGAGGAGCGGCTGGTGAGTTTGAACCCCCCACCTTGTGGTTCAAACTGACCTTGCAGACCAATGCTTGTCTATAGCGCCACACTAGGGACTCCTTGGAGAGGGGTTAGAGAGATGGAAAGTGTAAAGACCCAGATGGAGGATAGCTCAAGAAACAATAGCCACTTTATGGATATGTTTTTGTTTCATAAAAGATTCTATGATTTTGTAGCAATACTTTATTTTAATACTTACTCTGTACACCCATGAGAAGGTTGCCTTAGGGGGATCACACTTGGCTTCCCATAATGCTTCTGGTCCATGCATCTTCATAGACACTGGTGTTTCCTTGCTGCTCTTTTGAGAAGATCACTAACCTACACTGATGAAAGAAAGCCATCCACACACATTGCAGTTTCAGGCAAATGTGTCAAGGCTCTGACGCCACGTTCCTACCAAACCACTTCCGTAGAGACACAGGTTTATGTTTTGTTTCACAAACACTTGCCTGGTGCTTCCTGTGTGTGAGGCGCCATCCTAAGAAATTTATAAATATCAGTGTAATTAATCCTCAGAATCAATTTATGAAATGGATTATTTCTACAGAGAAGGCATAGAGAGGTGAAGCCATTGACCTAAAGCCAACACAGCTAATTTGGAGGAGCCAGGATTGGCACCCTAGAGATCTGGCTCCTGAGCTTGTTCTTATAACCAGGATATGATTTCTGCCTTCGAGTTGTCATTTGCTTAGTAATGACCCATCTCTGTGATCCCTAGAGTTTCATACTTTTTCGTTGTTATTGAGAATATCTGAGGGTAAGTCCAACAGTCTGGCTTTGAGGGTTCCAGCTCATACATGCAGGGGTTTGTTTCCACCCAAGCTTGTTTAAACCTGTCTCTGGCCAGTGGATGGTTGCAGACAAGTTCTGTCAGTAATGCACTTGTCTTAGTCCCTCTAGGGTGCCTTCAAATGACAGGTCCAATCCCAATAGTGATTTCTGACAGAGCCTTGCAGGACCAATAAATTCAAGGCAGAATTTGTGGTGACTGTTTTTGGGGACTTCAGAGAAGTCGTCTTGATAGATTTTCTTGAAGGACACAGGACTATCATGACTATCATAGAAAATGGAAAACTGCACTGGTGGTGAGAAAAAGGGCAGGAAAGTCACACTGAGGAATTTTTTTTTTTTCTTCCTGTCACAACAATGCATCTCTCATTGTGCTTCGGTAACAATAGCTAGGAGGACTTCTTTGAGAAACCTTACCCCAACTACCGTCCAGCCCTAATCATGTCCCTTCAGACATTTTGGTTCCCCAAACTCAAAGAACATTTAAAAGGCATCCAATTTGAGTCCCTCAAAGATGCCAAAACTGCCATTTCACATGGTATAAATCAAAGAGTGCAGGATGCTTTGGGGGAAGGGTTGTTGCTGTTAAGCTCCATCGAGTTGGTTCCAATGCATAGAGACTCTATATAAGTGTTGCCAATGAGTGGTTGGTGGGTTTGAACCACCAATCTTGCGGGCATTTAGCCATTTGCACCACCAGGGGAAACCACTTCTCCCTGTGCCCCTCCAGCCCCTGGTCCTCAGATCTGACACTCTCCTCTCGGGTGGCCTGGAGTGACCAGCATGGCAGATGCAGCATCCACACACATAAGCAGTGTCACACTCCCTGTTGCCTATTTCCTCTGATGGGAGACTCTTGTGCCCTTCTCTGTCCTGCAGATGAAGGCTTGTGGGACATGTTTGTGAAGGACATCCCTCGGAGTGCCACATCGTACACCGTCCACCTGGACACGCTACGGCAGGGTGTGTCCTACGAGTTCCGCGTGGTGGCTGTAAACGAGGTGGGCTACGGGGAGCCCAGCAGCCCCTCCTTGGCCGTGTCAGGTAGGAAGCCCTTCAGGCATGGGTCTCTCCTCTCTGATGGGAGGGTGGAGGAGGGGGTGCAGTAGAGACAGGGAGTGGGATCCTCCTGTTCCACCCACGCTGGCTCACTAGGGCGTTCCTGGAGAAGCATCCCGTTTCCTTATGCTTCCTCTAGGACAAGTGGAAACCGCGTTCTATGAAGAGTGGTGGTTCCTGCTGGTGCTGGGGCTGGTCAGCCTGATCATCATCCTGCTGGTGACCTTTGCCCTGGTCCTACACGGGCAGAATAAGAAATACAAGAACTGCAGCACAGGTGGGCATCCCGGCATCCCTCCCTGGGTTTCAAAAGTGTGCTCCTCTGCTCGTTGAACTAAAATGTTTTCATTTCCTGGCTCCTGGGCTGGTTGTGCACCATCTGCCTGTACCATACACTAGAAGCAGCAGATCCTGTCTGGAGGCAGCCTGGGGCAACCACACAGGAATTATGGACACTGATGGCATAGCCCTGCCTGCACGTGAGCCACCGGCCCTGTGGTCACTGTACCCAAACAATTGGTCTCTGTGCCCAAACAATTGAGCAAATGCTATTGTATTCATAAATGTGGTGAGAGTATCAACACTAAACTGGTGAACTACTACACCAGGTAGTATCATTGAGGAAATTTCTGATTTGTGGCAACTCACTGTGTGCTGAGTAGAACTGCCCCATAGCCTTTTCAAGGCTGGGACCTTTAGGAAGAATATTGCCAGGCTTATCTTCCGAGGCATCTCTGGGTGGCTTCGAACTGCCAACCTTCCAGTTAGTAGTTGAGTACTTGACTCTTTTGTGTCAACCAGGGGCTCCTCAGATACCCAGTGTTCAGTTCCTACACACCAGCTGCTCCAAGGGAGAAAGATGAGGCCACTTCGGAAACCTTACGGGGGCTGCTCTGCTCTGTCCTACGGGGCTGCTCTGCTCTGTCCTACGGGGCTGCTCTGAGTTAGAATCGACTAAAAGCAGTGCTTTTTTAAGCAAAAAAGACACTCTTGATGGGCAAAGTAGAGACTTTGGGGCATATCCTCTCAGAAATTCTGCTGTGACTTGTAGCATGTTCCAGAAATGTGACCCTGGTCTCACACCCAGCATCCCATCTCTGAACTTTCTGAGGGATCCCGCACACGGGTTCCTTGCCTGGTGGGTAGTGTTGCTGTTTGTCTTTGTTTACTTAACTCTGGCTCGTGGTGGCCACGTGCACAACAGAAGGAAGCAGGGCCCATCCTGTGTGATCCTCACAGTCCTCAGTCTGCTGCAGCCACGGTGCTTTCTAAGAGTCTAATAACTTGGGGGTTGGGGCTAATTTTCCGGCACTGTATCCGACAGTCTTCAGTCATGATCCACAGGGTTTTCATCAGTTGGTTTCAGAAGTAGACCACCAGGCCTTTCTTCCTAGTCTTCCTTAATCTGGAAGCTCCGTGGGTGACCCTGCTGGCATGTGAACTAGTGACGGCAAAGTTTCTAGCATCACAGCAACACACAAGCCACTGCAGTATGACAAACTCACAGGCAGGTGGTGGTATGTAATAGGTGCTCAATAAATGCTTGTCATGGAATGAATCAGAGTCCTGGTGTGGCACTGTGGGTTAACACACCAGACTGCAAAGCCATTTGAACTGCAAGGTTGGCGGTTCAGAATTACCACCTACTCCTCGGAAACCCTATTCAAGGGTCGCTATGGGTTGGAATTGACCCGACGGTACTTAACAACAACAACAAATGGAATGAATCACCATCATTAGAGAGATGAACAAATGGCCAATCACTAGAGGACACATCCAGTACGATTCCATCTATATGAACGTGTCCACAACAAAACTAACAGGTGCTTACAGAAGCCAGGTATCTATCTAGGTGTTGCTTCTTGGTGGAGAGGTGGAAAGGATGCTGGAAATGTTCCTTACTCTGATGATATCTGCAGAGATATGTTGTCCTTGTTGTTAAGTGCCAGTAAGTTGGTTCCAACTCATAGTGACCCTGTATAGGGTTTCTGAGGAGCAGCTGGTGAGTTTGAACCACTGATCCTGTGGTTCAAACTGACCTTGAGGTCCAGTGCTTTATTCCACAGTACCACACCAGGACTCCACATAATACATACATACATCCATATAGGTGAGTAAGTCAAAAATTATCTGCATTCCAGTTATATTAAAATACCTGTCCATGTCCATGGCTGATGACAACGTTGAGTGTGCCTGTGAAATTATTCACCAAATGATGAGTGACAGTGGATTATGTGGCAAATCATTTGCAAATCAGTCATGGCTCTGCCTCTGAAATAATCCATGAAAGACTTGGGTCTCAAAAAGTTTGTGAAAGATGGATACTGAAACAACTCACAAAAGACCAAAACAGAAGTTTTTGGAGATCTACAAACAAATTTTGGACCGATATTCAAAGGAAGGTAAAAATTTCTTTTAAAAAATCATTAATTGATGAGATGGATTCATCACTTTGAGCCTAGAGTAAACAGCAGATTATGGAATGAAAACATCTTCAATCACCAACCAAGAAAAAGTTCAAAAGTTCCAGCATTAGCTGGAAAATTGATGCTTACAGTTTTCTGGGATTTTCAAGAGCCAGTATGGAACACTATGAGGAAAATGTTCAACAATCAGCAGTGCTTGTTACAGTGAGATGCTCACGGAAGAGCTGAAGCCTAAACTTCAAACTAAATGCAGAGGACTGCTGTCATTAGGATCTTGCATGACAATGCACATCCGTCAGCACACCTCTGCCCACACTGTTGATATTCTGCAAAAACTTCGCTTTGAGGTGTTAAAGCATCCTCCCTGTAGTCCTGATCTTGTTCCATCAGACTTTGACCTGTTTGGTCCCCTGAAAGCAGGCCTATGAGAATGGAGATTCGCCCCTGATGAAGAAGTGAAAACAGTGGCACATTCATAGCCCATAGCTCAGCCAAAAACATTTTTTAAATAAGAGACTATATAAAGCTTTTTGACAAATGAACAAAGTGTATTGAAAAGCAAGGAGATTATACTGAAAAATGTATTTGCTTTTTCTAAAAGTTGATTAAGAAAATTCTACAGCCAGAGTGCGGATAATCTTTTACTCATCCATATATGTTATGTGCTATGGAGTTGGTTCCAACTCATAGTGACCCTGCAGAGAGTTTTCAAGACTATAAATCTTTACTGGGTCAGAAAGCCTCATCCTTCTCTCACTGAGCTGCTTGCTGGTAGTTTCAACCTGCTTACTATGAGATTAGTAGCCAACTCATAAACACTGTGCAATCAGAGCTCCATATCTACACATACATACATATATATATATACACAATATGTTAATTTGTTGTTGTTGTTGTTGTTAAGTGTTGCCAAGTTGGTTCAGATTCATAGTGACCCTGTATAGGGTTTCTGAGGAGCAGCTGGTGAGTTGGAACCACTGACCTTGAGGCTCAAACCAACCTTGTGATCCAGTGCATTTACCTACAGCACCATACCAGGAGTCCATATGTATATGGACTCGACACCCCCTAACAACAACATATATCTATCACGGAGAGAGGAGATGTTATTGCAAGGAAAGGCTCCCACAATTGTGTTGTTGCTAAGTGCTGTAGAGTTGGTTCCGACTCCTCGAAGCAACCCTACATAGGGTTTCCAAGGAACAACTAATGAGTTTGAACCGCTGACTTTGCAGTTCAAACCGACTTTGCAATCCAGCGCATTAACCTGCAGCACCACAAGTCTGTGATTCAGATACCACACTGGAGTATTCCCTGACTCATGTAACTGCTGAGGCAAATGAATCCAAGATCAGTAGGTAAGATGGCAACATCCTAGGACCAGCAGGCAATATGGCAGGCCACTGGCTCAAGTCCAAAGAACCAAAAGTCAGATGAGGAACAAGATCCAGACCCAACAAGAAGCAAGTGGGCTTTGCCTGAGTGTCTACATATATTGGAAACAGGCCACACGCCCAAGGAAACTCTTTCAACTGATTGGCTGCTCATAGTGATCTCACCATGGAGGTGATGACATTACATCAGGTCTCATCATGGAGGAAGACCACATCATTATATAATTGCCAAACTACGTCAGAACTGCCAAAACACTGAGAATCCTGGCCAAGCCAAGTTGGCACAACCTTCACCACCACAGATGGTGTTGGGTAGATGATGTCAGATAGCAGATGATGTCAGATAGATCATTTCAGATAAATGATGGCAGAAAGGTAACATCAGAGAGATGATGTCAAAGGCCAATGATGTCAGAAAGACGGTGACATCAGAGAGGAGCTGACATCAGAAAGCAGATGATGTCAGAGAGACATCGAAGTCAGTAGATGTTGTCATAGCTTATGATGTCAAATAGCTGATAAGATCAGGTGACATCAGAACACTGATGCCATCATATAGATGATATCAGAATGCTAATGGCGTCAGATAGATGACATCAAAGGGAAGGTCACATGTAGTGATGTCCAAGAGATGGAGACATGTCAGACCAGAAATAGCATATGGACAATCACAGGACACTGGAAATTTTTGTATGTAGCCCATTTCCGCCTAATTTTATATTTAGCCACTTGTGCTGCTAAAACATCTGTGAGTTTATTTCAGTCTGTGGTTACAACTTTGCTTTATATGCAATGTCTTATTGTTATCTTTTTTTTAAATTATGAAATGTATTCAATATCTCATTTCTCACTTTTTTTTTTTTTTAATTGATGGATTTGGAGTTCTTTTTCATAAAGAACCAGGCTGAACACCGGCATTTAGACACTAGGCGAAATACGAGGAATTCAGAACGTGCATGGGAAACTCCCATGATTTCTTCACTCCATTTTCCCATGAACTCTTTGAAGCATGCTCAGTTGTATTGCAGTAGTGATGTGGGCCACATGTCCGGCAGGGCAGGTGCCACGTGGCTCTTCTCCTCTCTGGACTCCATGCTGAGCCAGACCTGCCAGCTCTGGACTTGGGTGTACTGGGTGCTCAGTGGGCATGTTGTTTGGTAAGACATCTCACCTGGATTCTTGCCTGAATTTAGGTAAGAACGTCTCCAACGTGGAGGAGTCTGTGACTCTGGAACTCAACAGTCGCCACCTCAATATCAAGAACACCTTCTCTAAGAAGAACGGGACCAGGTAGGGCACTGCGTCTGCCCAAGGGCCTGACGCACCCCACCCACTACCCACCCCCCAACCCCATGGGCTGACTTGTGTTCCATAGCTACCTCCCTTCATGTATTCCAAGAGGGGCCATGGTGGCACAGTGGTTAAGTGCTGGGCTACTAAGCTAAAGCTTGGGGTCCAAGCCCACCAGCCACTCCTTGGGAAACAACTGCTCAGTGAAAACTTACAGTCTAGGGAACCGTATGGGGCCATTCTCTCTGTCCTACAGGGTCTTTGGGGTCAGAATCAACTCAATGTCAATGCATTTGGGTGTTAATGATTGATGTAGTCCACAGTATTTCAACAGACTGCCATCAAGCCTGGGGACAAGGACTCAGAGTGGGTGATTTCCACTACCTTATCGCCCCCTGTCCTCTATTTTAGCAGGAAGCATGGCTTCCCAAAGAAAAGTGAGGCAACCTTGATTTGTCCTTATATCTAGAGTTCCGTCTTCTGGTCCAATCACTGTTGACTGAGAGGAGGGGTCTTCTGAGGATGCTTTCTCTGGTGAATAGGGCATCCTGGGGTCCCCAGCATTAAGGAGCCTCTCTTCACTGGACCGGATGTTGGCTCACTTAGTCAGTATTTGATTTATTGTGGTTGTTGGTGAAAACACACATAGCAGAACACAGACCAGTTCAGCAGCATTCGGTGGCATGGATTACGCTGAGTTTTATAACCATTGTCACCCTCCTCTTCTGAATTGTACAGCCCCCCATTAAACAGAAACTCAGTGCCCCCTAAGCTTCCTATGGAACCTTACCAGTTGTCATGGTCAATTTGATCCCAAATCAATAGTTCTTTAAAAGTGCACAGTGCTCAAGGCTGGCATTCTGTACTAATTAAACTAAAATTAGGGTTGGTTTGAAGAAGGAAGGCTTTAGGGGAATTTTGGGTTTAAGGTTTAAAGATGATCTCAGTTTGGAGGGTTCCTCCAGACTTCATGGCTCCAAAAATCTGGATTCCATGAACATTTGAAAATACGTTCCACATGTTCCCCCCTTTTGATCAGGACTCTTCAGTAGAATCTGTAATGAAAATGATCAGTCATGGGAGCTGGTTACCATCAGGTTCTTCTAGTGTCATAGCCAACAGTGTGGTTCGTTTTTCATTGCACTGAAGTGAAATGATGATGCCATGAAGCCATAGACCAGAAGGGTCGCATCTCCCTTCATTGTCTATAAAGTCCACAGCACCAAGCAATGCCTATGTTTTACCCACACTGCTAAGCTTGGGAATCTCTAGCTGTCTTAGTTCTCTCATGCTGCTGTAACAAAAATACCACAACAGATGGTTTTTACAAACAGAAATGTATTTTCTCACAGGTTAGGAGGCGAAGAGTCTGAATTCAGGGTTACCAGAGCTAGGGATAGGATCTCTCTATTGACTCTGAGGCAAGATTCTTGGAATCAGTCTTCCCCTGGATCTAGAAGGTGCAGGGACCCTGGACCCAAAGGCTTGCTCAGCTCCTGGCTCTTGTTTCTTGGTGGTCGTAGCTCCCTGTGATTGCTGCTCACTAGTTTAGTCTCTTTTATATCTCAGATGAGATTGACACAAGATATAACCTAACCCTGTAGATGGCATCCTGCCTCATTAGCATAACTACCTGTCACCCCACCCCGTTAACATCACAGAGGTGAGGACTCACAGCATGCAGAAAGATCACATCCATTCACAGAATACTGAGAATCATGGCTCTGCTAAGTTGATACATGTTTGGGGACACACTATTTAAAGGAAGACACAATGACACCAACCCTCTGAATGGGCCAGCAGCCCCTCATTCTTTGAGGATGGGAGGCAGTTCAACCAGGGGAATGTTCCACCTGCAGCTGACCTCTGCCAGTCCCACCAGGTGCCCAGTCCAAAGCAAAGACGGTCTCCAGCCCCCACATAGCTTACCTTAGGGCAGGTGGCTGAAGACCACAGGGAAGCGTCTCCTCTGGCCACTGAGAGACCAGTTGTTTCTATTGCATAAAACCAGCCAACCAACAAATCATGAAAAGACAATCACCCATCATTTCAAGACCAGGAAAGACTTGTCTCAGAGAAGTTTAGCAACAGTTCATGTTTGGTTCCCCGCCAGCAGATGTCACATCTATCCTCTGACCTTGAAGGGCACTGCCCAGGAGTGAGACCGTTATGTAGAAAGTGAAATAGCAAAGAGCATGATGGAGTCACTGCTGCCCCACCCCCTCTGCCTAGGTCCCCTCCCCGACCCAGCCCGGGTGGGCTGCACTACTCCGATGAGGATATTTGCAACAAGTACAACGGGGCTGTGCTGACGGAGAGCGTCAACCTCAAAGAGAAGTCCATGGACATGTCTGAGTCTGAGGTGAGTGTGGTGTTTTGTTTCTGGGGGACTGGCCCCCACTGTCTCCAGGGCTCACATGACTTGTCCTACTGAAGTCTCCAAGTAGCCACCAGTGGAAAAGAGGGGGGACAGAGAGGACGATAAAGGGCCCCACATTACAGAGGAAGAGAAGACCTCAGCCCCTCACTCACAGCCTTGAGCAGGTGCTCCACCCACCCCCACCGAGTTCTTCAACACCGAGGATCCACAAGAAAAATGCAGTACCATAAAGTCAGCCCCAATTCCTGGTACCCCTGCATGTGTCTGAGTAGGACTGTATGCCAACAGGACTTTCAGTGGCTTGATTTTTTGGAAGGAGACTGCCAGGACTTTCTTCTGAGGAACCTCTAGGTAGACGCACACTCCCAATGTTTCAGTTGGCAGCCGAGCTAGTTAACCATTTGTGATACTGAGGGGCTCCAAGAAATGCCCTAACCTGCTGCCGTCATGTCGATTCCAACTCACAAGGAACCTGTGGGGCAGTGTGGAACTACCCCAGAGGGTTTCCAAGGCTGTAAGTTTTACAGGGCGGAGCCCTGGTGGAACAGTGGGTTCGGTATTGGGCTGCTGCATCAGCCGCTCCTCAAAATAAAGATGGGGCAGTCTGCTCCAGCAAAGATGACAGCCAGCCTCCGAAACCCTCGGGCACAGTTCCCCTCTAGCCTGGATGGTCACTATGAGTCAGAGTGGACTGGGCAGCAGTGGGTTTAGGTTTTCTGGTTTTAGATGTGGAGGCAGTCTTTGGGGGAACTCAGAGAAGAGGCACCATGCAGCCCCCTAGGCAGTTTCCTTTCCTCGGAACACATGGTTGGTCTCAAGCCTCATACATCTACGAACACAGTCTGCCAAAGAAGCAGTTAGAAGCATAGTCCCCACTCAACCCTTTGCTGCCCTTCAGAGGAACGAAATTCCCAAGTTACTGCTCTGCTTGCTGACACGCCCCACATTCTGGAATTCATCCTCCAAATCAATATTTAATCTAGAATCAGTCTCCCCTTCATTCTGACCTGGACCCAGGCCTTATTGAGTCCCAAATCTCCCTAGACCCGACTTCCTTCCAATTGTGGCTTGCAGACGAGCCCCCCTCCCCAGGTGTGGGCAGCGGCGGGTTCACATTCACCTGGGAGCGTTGGGCAGAAGCAGTGCGGGTTCCTAAGATTGCGGCGTGGCAAGCACACTCCTGCCAGACTGCATCTGCCTTTGTGAGATAAGGAAGCAGCAGCCTTGTTCTGGCTCCTCCTCGGACCAAGTGACCAGAAGGCTCAGTACTGATTTGGGGCAATTAGGGCCCATCCTCCCGGGGACCTGACTATGCCTGTCCTTTGGCCCTGAGTCTGTGTGTTTTCCGTGATAAGTATTCCTGGGTCGTTATCACTAGCTGTGAGCATTAGTTCTCCACAGCATAGCTATTAAGGAACCCTGCTGATAGTGAAGAATCAGTGCTGGACTTAATTACAAGGTAGCTGGTTCAAACCCCCCCAGCCACTCCGCAGGAGAAAGTCTGTCTGCTCTTGTGAGTATTTGCAGTCTTGGAAATCCTGTATAGGATCCCTGTGAGATGGAATCGACTCGATGGCAATGGGATTAGTGTTTGGTTTAGGTGGCTAGTAACAGTTCCTTAGGATGGAACCCTGTTGAAGCGTTCAGCTGCAGACCCAAAGGTCGGGATTTGGAACCCACCAACTGAGTCTCAGGAGAAAGGGGTGATTTTCAGCTTCCAAACCCATTGCTATTGAGTTGATTCTGATTCACAGCAGCCCTATTCCAAACTCAAACCCAAACCCAAACTCAATGCTGTCAAGTCAATTCCAAGCATAGTAACCCTGTACGACAAAACGGAACTACCCCCATAGCGTTCCTAAAGCTATAATCTCGATGGAAGCAGATTGCCACATCTTTCTTCTGCAGAACCACTGGTTATTTCAAACCACCAACCTCCCAGTTAAAAGCCAGTGCTTTAACCACCTCACCATGCCATGTATGTTACCAGACTTGGAAATACCATGAGGCAGTTCTAGTCTGGCCTAGAGGTCAGTAGGGGTCAGAATCAACTTAACGGCAGTGAGCCTTTGATTTTGGTGGCAAGCTTAGGAGCAATGGTTAAGCACTGGCTGTTAACTGAAGGATCATCGGTTTGAATCCAGCAGCTGCTCCTATGGAGAAAGATGAGGTAGTCAGCTTCTGTAAAGATTTACAACCTTGGAAACCCTATGGGGCAGTTCCACTCCTTCCTACAGTCCTACTCTAGAGTCGACTCAAGGGCAAAGAATGACATATGGTGAGAGCCTTGGGGATGCAGTGCTTAAGCGCTGAGCTGCTGAATGTTAGTAGTTCCAACCCACCAGTTGCTCCTCAGGTGGGAGAAAGATGAGGCTGTCTGCTCTGACAGCCTTGGAAGCCCTGAGGGGCGGTTCTACTGTACCCCAGTCCTACAAGGACACTCTGAGTGAGAGACTCAACTCAACAGCAGTGGGTTGTTTTTAATATCTGTACATTAATGGGTACTAATTGCTGTTATGCACTGCCCACTAGCCACACTCTGGCCCTGTACCGGACTATCGAGCACATCCCTGTGTTTGACTCGCCCCCAGCCCTAGGCAGCGGGGAAGGGGGGTCTGTTGTCACTGTCCAGGTGAGAACATCAAGGCCCACACCACCCAGCAAGCAGTTAGGAGAGAGAGATGCCAACCCAGATCTTGCTGGTTTAAGAAGTCAAACCACCATCTCCTCCAACCCAGCTCTAGAGATTGACCACCACAAACCTAGGGCACTCAGAATTGGACCCGTGAATTCTGAACTAGTCGTTCTTAAAGAAAGCAAAAAAAAAAACCCAAACCCAATGCCACCGAGTCAATTCCAACTCATAGCAACCCTATCTAGATAGTTTTTCCCAGACTGTCAATCTTTACCAAAACTGTTGTTAAGTATGGACGCATTGGTTATAATTCATAACAATTCCACACACAACAGAATGCAACACTGCCCAGTCCGGTGCCATCCTCACAATTGTAACATTTGAGCCCATTGCTGCTACCACTGTGTCAGTCCATCCCATTGGGGTCTTCCTCTTGTAAGCCAACTCTCCACTTTCCCAAGCATGATATCCTTTTCCAGAGACTGGTCCCTCCTGATAATATGCATGTCCAAAGTATGAGAGATGAAATCTCACCATCCTGGTTCTTAAGGCACATTCTAGCTGTAATTCTCCAAATATAGATTTGTTTGTTCTTCTAGAGCAGTCCTTGGTATTTTAATATTTTTCTCCAACACCATAATTCAAATGTAGCAATTCTTTTACAGTCTTTCTTATTCATTGTTCAACTTTCACATGCATGTGAGGTTATTGAAAATAACATGGCGTACCTTAGTCCTCAAACAGACATCTTTGCTCTTGAACACTTTAAAGAAGTCTTATGCAGCAGATTGGTCTAATGCTTGAATTTTCTCTTGGTTTCTTTCAGCTTGAAAAATATTGAGAGTGCTCTTCCCTTTTGGCTTTCTAACTCCAGGTCTTTGCACATTTTATTAAAATATTTGGCTTTGTTTTCTCATGCTGCCCTTTGAAATTTCCTGGTCTGTTCTTTTGCCTCCTCATTTCTTCCATTTGCATTAGCTTCTCATGCCCAAGAGCAAGTTTCAGAGTCTCCTCTGACATCCATTTAGGTCTTTTCTTTCTTTCTTGTCTCTTAAATGACTTTTTGCTTTCTTCCTGTATGGTCTTCAGTGTCCACAGCATCAAATCTGTTCTTGAAATGGTCTCTAAATTCAGGTGGGATATACGCAAGGTCATATTTTTTTTATCATGTACTTCTTTTAATTATCTTCAGCTTCAGCCTGAATCTGCATATGAGCAATTGATGGTCTGTTCCATAGTCTGCCCCTGGCCTTGTTTTAGCTGATGAAATGGAGTTTTTCCACCTTCTTTTTCCACAGATGAAGTCAACTTGATTTCTGTATATTCCATCTGGTGAACTCCATGTATATAGTTGTATTTTATGTTGTTTAAAAAAGATATTTGCAATGAATAAGCCATTGATCTTGGAATCATTTCTATCACCAGGGTCATATTTTCCAACGTTCCTGTTTGCTTCTAAACGTAATGTTCCAACCACCAATAATTATCAATATATCTTGAGTGCATATTTAATTAATTTCAGTCTGAAGAAGTGGATAGAATTCTTCAACTTCATCATTACTGGCTTTAGTGGTTGTTGTGTAAATTTGAATAATAGTGGTATTAACAGGTCTTGCGTAAAGGTATATGGGTATCATCAGGTAGCCTCATGTTTCTCCCTTGGAGCAGCTTGTGGGCTTGAACCAATAACCTTGAGATTAACAGCCCAGCACCTGACCTACAACACTACCAGGGCTTCTTTGTGCTTAAATACATTCTCAAAATAACTTCCTGGGAATCAGCCCATCTTTTTCTCCTCATATGTGTGTGGGTGTTTTAAGAATCAAATTCAGCTGCTATTTAAGGAGTGGTCAGACACTGAGCTAAGTGTAGACACAGATACACACACATAGATACACAGAATACTTTCTGATTTCCTTTTTGTGATTTCATCTTTGTATTGGTTATTTAGGAGTGTGTTTTTAAATTTTCCTCATAGTTTTAATTTCCCCAAATTTCGTTCTCCTAACCATCTCCAGTTTTATTTCAGTGCAATCCAAGAGCATTCCTGGTGTGTTTTCAGTCTTTTTAAAGTTTATGGAGACTTGTTTTGTTCTGCGATGGTGTATCCTGAGGACTGCTCCACAAAAGATGTGTTAGTTGGCTGGAGTATTCTGTTCATGTCTCTTAAGGCTTGTTCGGTTATAGTGCTGTGTATGTCTTAGCTGCTTTTGTGCATCTTTTGCATATTTATCCTATCCAATATTGTGTTGAAGTCTCCAACTACTATTGTTGAATTGTCTGTTTCTTCCTTCAGTTGTTGTTGTTAAGTGATGTCAGGTCAGCTCCGACTCATAGCTAGGTCCATTTTCAGTCAATGTATTTGAGGCTTTGTTGTTAGGTGCATGTATATTTGTATTTGTTACATTTCCCTGAGGATCGTTATAACACATGTATCTCTTGTCTCCAGAAATACATTTTTATTGTTATTATTCATTGCAAATACTTTTTGGGGGGAGTTGGGGGGATGTACACAAAAACACTCAGGAATATATAATCATTTAAACAACCAAAGGACACGTTCTGCAAGCCTGCCTCCTGGCCACCAGCTCTCGGTCCCTCTCTTTCCATGAGTCTAGAGTCCTCAGCTGCTCCCTCTCTCCATGTCCTCATCTCTGCCTCCATCACTGGTGTTGCAGCTTCTCTGGATAGGGTCCTGCATTCCACTTGTGCTCTTATCCCTTGATGGTCCAAGGGACCTTGGTTTCTGTATTGCAAGATTAACTACTCCCCCCTTTTTGTTATAAAACTTCTAACTTTACAGTTATGGCAGTCGCAATTAGTCATGATAAGATTTACTCACTATGGAATCTTAAGAATCTTATCCCCATCTCTTTTCACCAGACCCATCTAGACAAGATGAAAACTATTCAGTGGGGTCTCTATCTTCCCACACATACTCTTAAACTATACTCCCTTTTGAAAACTTGCAAGCCAGTCACTTCGTGTGTTTATTGCCCCCTCATTTTGGGTGGCCAATGTGTAAATTGCCCATCCCTATCTACTCTGTATACAGAGGGGATAGGATTGATACTTGATGTGAAGACTCCTTTCCTTTCTGTTGGTATTTTGAGCTACTACATCCATAGTATAGGTCAAGTTCAGCAAATTATAGCAATTTGTTTCCTTTATCAAAAATTATTTTTTTTAATCTTCCTTTAGTTGAGTTCTGATTATCAAGCCATCGAAGCAAGGTCAAATGGAATACTATCTGCCAGTCTGGGTGTTCTTGTGTATCTCCCCTCACTTCATATCAGCTGGATGCTTCACTCTCAGCTCTAGCCCTCCATGGCTATGTCCTTGTCCATGGGCTTAGGAGTCCCCAGGTCTCACCACACTTTGAACCAACCAGCCCTTTCTCTTCTCTCTCTCATCTCCAGGTTGGCGGGAGTGGTTTAACTCAGCCATTTCATCATTGCTGCCTTTCCCCCTCTTCCATTCACCAGTAGAGCAATGTGGTTGCCAGCAGGCTTACATGCCTGCTCATGTATTCCCTTTGAGTTTCAGTCTTGGAGGGGGTTTGTCCTGAAGGAGCTTGATTACTTGCCTTGATGGCTTCCCAGAAAACAACTTGCTTGTTCCTGTAGTAGCCAATCATACTGCCATTTTTGTTTGGGGTCTATTCATGCTTTTTATCTTAAAATCTATGATGTCATTATAGTTACTTCAGTTCTCTTTGGTTACTGTTATTGTTGTTGTTAAGTGCCATAGAATCATTTCTGACTCATAACGAACCCAATATAGGATTTCTGAGGAGTGACTGGTGAGCTTAAACCCCTGACCTTGCAGTTCACACCAACCTTGCAGTCCAGAGCATTAGCCCACAGCGCTGTCATTGTATATATGATGAATGGCATATCATTTCCATACTTCTACTCTCAACCTATTTGTGTCTTTGAATCCAAAATATGTCTTTTGTAGACAGCATGCTCATCTATTCCCATCATATTTTTTATTCATCTGCCTATTGATTTGGGTTGTAAATGCACTCATATTTAATGTAGTTACTGATCAGGCAGGATTCACATCTGCTGTTTTTCTGTTTGACTTCTATATGCCTCATATGTTTATCCCCCTATTTTTCCATTATTACCTTCTTTTGTGTTAGATATTCTCTGGTGTGCCAATTTAATTTACTTATTTCTTCTTTAACTATATTAGTTATTTTTCTAGTGGTTGCTCTTGGGCTTACATTATACACAGGGACTTCAGTAAGTTCATGAGAAAAGTCCATTCTCTTTTTAAAATGTTTTATTGTGAATTATGTGATAATTTACATGGGAGAACATTAGCTTTACATTCATCCTATCATAGATCATTTCATTGCCATGGTTACAATCCCCTCCAAAGTCCATTATCTTTTAATTCCATTTTCTGCAAACTTTTTGGAAGCCCTTTGATACATCATAACAGCATCAAGGTAGTTCATTTTTACAATAAATTCCAGTGTCATATAGAAACTTTATTTTCACAAAGTTCTAGTCCCTCCTTCCCTTTTTTATGTGCTATCATTATGTATAGTGTTGTTGTTAAGTGCTGTCAAGTTGGTTCTGACTCATAGCGATCCTATACAGGGTTTCCTACGAGAGGCTGAACCTTGCGGTTCAAACCGAACTTGCAGTCCAGTGCATTAGCCCAAGAGCCACACCAGGACTCAGTTATGTATATTATGTTTGTATATATATATGTTACAAACCCAACCAAGCATTTTTATAATGATTGCTTTGTACAATTGCATGTTATTAAGGACACTGACAGAAGTAAGGACAGTATATTTATAGAATTTGTCACATAAACCTTTTCTTCCTTTTCTACTATTTTGGGTTTTCTTCATATCTTTCTGCAGTTTCAAGTCACCATCTGGTGTCATTTACTTACTCCTCTCCAGGTTCAGTGCCACCACCTCCTTTTTGCTACTATATGTTACAGACCCAACAGGATAATTATATACAAATCATTTTATGCAGTTGTTTTTAAATCAGATAAGGAACGGAAGGAGAATATGCAATTATACTGTCTTTTATAATTACCTTGATTGGTGTTCTCTTGTTCCTGTCTTTTATAAGTACCTTTGTTGGTGCTCTTTGTTTCTTCATGTTGACCAAATTACTACCTGGTATAACTC
>NW_006408552.1:15921381-15928699 GCF_000296735.1 Chrysochloris asiatica | reverse complement strand
TGGTTGTTCTATTCCTTTTAGAGAGTGGTGTGTTGAAATCTCCCACTATAATTGTGGATTTATCTATTTCTTTCTTCAGTTCCATTAAGGTTTGCTACATGTATCTTGGTGCTCTTTCGTTGGGAGTATATATGTTTATTATGGTTATTTCGTGTTGCTCAATTGACCCTTTGATCATGAGATAGTGTCCTACTTTGTCTCTTATGCTGGTTTTTATCGTAAAGTCTACTGTGTCGGAGATTAGTATTGCCACTCCTGCTTCTTTATTTCTGCTGTTGGCTTGGTAAATTTTTTTCCATCCTTTAACTTTTAGTCTGTTTTTGTCTTTGTGTGTAAGGTGTGTCTCTTGCAGGCAGCATATTGATAGATCGTGTTTTCTTATCCATTCCGCCACTCTTTGTCCCTTCACTGGTTCATTCAGTCCATTGACATTCAATGTAATTATCGATACGTATGAATTGATTGCTGTCATTATGTTACTTTTTTGGCGGTGTTGTTCGTTCTTTGCTTCTGCTTTCTTTCTTGTGTTGGATTTGTGTTGAGTTGTTACTTGTCAGTTTCTTCCTAGTTTCTCTGTTCAATTGTTCTGCTTAGTAATTCGTTTTTATGATATGTTGTGGAATGTTAAATTTCTTTGGGTTTACCCTGTAGTCTACTAACTTTTGTCTGCATTTAGGATACTCCATTGTAGCCTGAGTTTTAACTGGCGTCCCCACCACCTGGGCTTCAATTGCTGCCTTTGTCCCTTCTTTGACATTGATCTGCTTATGTCCTTCAGTTGATCTCTCCGCTCCCTTGAGTCTGTTGTTGTAGTCTCGTTCTGTTCTGGACTTTGCTCTCTGTTGGCTGTGTTCCAGGTGGTGTTGCCGTACCTGTCAATCTCTGTTTGTTGTCTGTTCTTGTTGGTTCTCTGTCCACAGAACTCCTTTTAGGATGTTTTGAAGTGCTTGGTTGGTTTTGATAAATTTTCTCAGATTCTGTTTATCCTGGAATGTTTTGATTGCACCATCGAATTTGATTGATAGTTTTGCTGGATAGACGATTCTTGGTTGAGAGCTTTTTTCTTGCAGGGTTTTGTCTATGTCCCCATTGCCTTCTAGCCTGCATGGTTTGTTCTGAATAGTCAGAGCTTAATCTAATTTGCTTGCCTTTATAAGTTATATTTCTCTTTTCCCTGGCCGCTTTTAGTATTCTTTCCTTGTGTTTGGTTTTGGAGAGCTTGATTATTATATGTCTTGGAGATTTTCTTTTGGGGTCTATCCTTCCTGGGGTACGTTGGGCTTCTTGAATGTTTATCTTCTCATCTTTCAAGATGTTAGGGAAATCTTCTTCCAGAAGCTCATCAACTATCTCCTCTGTGGACTTCTTTGATTCTTCTTGTTCAGGAATGCCAATAATTATTACATTATTCCTCTACATGTTATCCAGCATGAATCTTAGACTCTCTTCAGATTGCTTTATCCTTTTAGCTGCTTGCTCTTCTATCTTGGCAATATTGATAGATTTGTCTTCCAGTTCGCTAGTTTTGGCTTCCATCTCTTCTAGTCTGTTCTTTTCCCCTTTCAGCCTATTGTCCATCTCTGATATCTTATTATTGATCACTTGGACATCTTTTTGCAGGTTTTGAATTGTTTCCAATGCTGTGTCAATCCTATTTGATTGTTCCTGCAGTGCTTTCCTTACTTCTTCCTTATTTTCCTCGACCCCTTTTCGGAGTATTTGAATTTGTTTCCATATCATTCTTCTGAATTCCCTCTCAAGCATATCCAGACCCATTCTTCCTCCTCTATAAAGCCTTTGTCTGTCTCCCCAGCTCATTTGCATCAGCTGCTCTATTCTGCTTTTGGATGTGTTTCAATAATGTTGTTTCTTATTGGTCGTGGTTATTATTATTTTATTATAATTATTATTAATATGATCAGGATAGGCTTCCCTTATTGTCTGTAATGCGTAGCAAGTGTTGTTAGGTCTTGTCTAAGTGGTGGAGTATTATGCTGTATGCTTATAGCTTGGCTATATGGCCACAATTGCTGCTGTTTCTTAGGTGAGGTAGGGAGGAAAACCTCCCACCTCCAGGAAAGATGTGTGATCAAAAGCAGAAGTAATATAAATGCATAGGCAGAAATTACCGCTTTGGTCAACTATTCTGTGCTACTTCAGCATTGTGTGTACAAATAGAGGCCTCCAGTAGGGATGTGGGTGACCCCTCTTTCAGGCCTCTCCTCTAGCCACTGCTGTATTGATCGGCGGATATATACTGGGGAGTTAATGGTAGGAAGATTGACCACTGTTTTTTCCTCTGACTGACAGTTACCAACCTGTGCTCTTCGCCAATCTTGGGATGGTTGAGACCGGTTCTGTTGGGGTTTTATAGATTGCCTTGAGTTTGTCCTGCCCAGGGAACTCAAGGTGCCGCGGGTTGCCAAATTGATGGCTGGAGATTTTAGCTGAAAGATCCACGCTGCTACCTGGGCAGGGCGGCTTCCGATTTGTGGTGGCCGGATGATGTCAAAAAGTCGCCATCCCTCGCCCTCTCTCATGGGTAAACTGTCTAGCCTGATGTCTGCGCTGATATCTTAAGTTGTGGCGTATTTATGTCGCTTCTTGTGGTTTTGTCCGTTTAGTTTTTTTGTTTTTGTTTTTTTCTGGAAACACTGCTTTCTGAATGGGCTGGCTTCAGCCCTGCCCTCCAAGCTTTTCAGGGGTGGGGTTGTAGCCATGGCTTCCGCTGGTCTGCAGGCGATAGTTTTTAAGCTGCCTGCCGTTCCTCAGTAGTGTGATTTTTCAAAAATGCGAGTTCAAGAGATTGAAGCACTAGGTCTTATGATAGTTAGAAGGCTGTGTGTTTGTTATATGAAAGTTTCCGTCGTGAGATCCCCCTCCCTTCTCACTGGAGCTCTTCCTACCTGACTCTACTGTCTGCAGCCTGGAACCGGAAGCTCTCCATCCCTTTAGTATTTCTTGTAAGGCAAGTAAGCTAGCAACATATTTCACCCCTTTGGTAAGCATAGTGAGTGGTTATGAATTGGGCTGCTAACCTCAGGGTCAGCAGTTCAAAACTACCAGCTGTTCTGCAGTAGAAAGGTGATGCTTTCTGCTCCTGTAAAGATTTACAGCCTCAGAAACCCTGTACAGGGTCACTATGAGTCAGAACCGACTCCACAGCACGTAACAACATTTTTGTTTTACCTAGGTATGTTTTTATTTCACTTACATTTCTGATAGGAGTTTTAGGATTCTTGGTTGACAGTTTTCTTTCAGCACTTGTGTCTTTGTGTTTCTGATTAGAAGTAAACTTTCACTGTGACTGGAAGTTCATTTTTCTCTTGCTGGTGCTAAGGATTTCCTTTTTGCCTTTGCTTTTGTAAATTTTGACTAGGCTTAACATGTTTATTTACTTCTTTTCATCATCTTTAGACCACCAGAACTCCTCAGGGAGTTGTAAGTCCATTTTTGTTTTCTCTTTTCCATCTGATATCCCATCATGCAGATGTTGGTGAACTTTCTACTGTATCAGATTTCTGTTCATTTTCCTTTATTCTTTTTGACCCCTCTGTTGATCAGATTGTGTGATCTTTACTGATACATGAGGAGGCTTCAAAAAGTTCGTGGAAAAATGGAATGAAAAGTTAGGACTTCTTCCACAGAGTTTTTGAAGTTCCTTTGTATTTCCAAGTTCACGGATTCTTTCTTCTTTTCACTCCAATTTACTGTTGATCTCCCTCTAGTGTATTTGTTTTCATTTCATTTGTAATTGTCAGCTCTAAAACTTCCATGTATTTGCTTTGTTTTAATTTCTCTTTATTTGTACTCTGCTGGGATCCACATTTCCTTCAGTTCTTTTCATGTAACCCACGGTCTTGTCAGTTCTGACTCAGAGTGACCCTGTGGGACACTGTAATGTTTCCCATACTTGTTTCCAAGGCTATAAATCTTTACAGAAGCAGACGTCCACGTCTTTCTCCCATGGAGCAGCTGGTGGATTCAAATCATTGACCTTTTGGTTATCACCGGAGCTGCTATCTTTAAATAAAGTGGTGGTGGCGGTAGTTGTGTGATGCCCAGTCAGTTTCAACTTACAATGGCCCTACATAGGGTTTCTGAGGCTATAAATCTTTATGAGAGCAGAAAGCCTCAGCTGTCTCCCATGAGCAACTATTGGATTCAAACTGCAGACCTTGTGACTAACAGCCCAGGCTGTAATCCACTGAGCTAGCAGGGCTCATCTTTAAATATAGTTTTCATTCTTTAAATACAATCATAATAGCTGTTTTGAAGTTCTTTTTTTGTCTTGGTTTGTTTTTATTGTCAAAACCCAAAGGCTGCCTGATTTTGTATTCCCTATTGTGCGGATCCTACTTTCCTGTTTATTTTGTACATCTCGTAATGTTTTGTTGAAAGCAAGTCATTGTAGGTAATATATTGTGGCAACTCTGGGTTCCAGTATACACCCTCCACCTGCCCTGAGTGTCACTGCTGCTGCTTTTGCTTACTTGTGGAGTGATTGGCTGAACTAGTCAGTGGGGTCTCCTTTCCCGTGTCCAACCTGCAGTGTGCAGTCTCTGGTGGTTCTCCTCAGAGGACATAGCACTGGGCAGGTGAACGGTCTCCCCAGCTACCTGGGATGGCTGTGGATCTGACTGGGCTGTTTTGAGCTCTCTTTTGATGATCTCCATTAAGCTTACAATACTTCACCCCAGGCTGTTTGCCCCACTCTTACTAACTCCCTTGTGTAACATCCATCCTCTAATGCTTTGGAGTCCTGGTGTGGCACTGTGGGGTAATGTGCTTGACTGTAAGGTCAGTTTGAACTGCAGGGTTGGAGGTTCAAGCTCACTGGCCACTCCTTGGAAACCCTATACAGGGTTACTATGAATCGGAAACGACTCCCTGGCACTTAACAACACCAACAATGCTTTGGGGCACAGATTGTTCCACAATCTGAAATCTGACTCAATAAACATCCAGCCGATTTGCAGGATGTAATCAGTCTTTTGAGGCCTTGCTCTGATCCCAAGATGGTCTTCTTAGCTGTCTCTCTCTAGTTCTCAGTTAAACTTCTAGCAGGTCTATTGCTTCCCTTGTTGCTTTCCAAGGACTGCCACCGTCTTTCAGTTTCTCATCCCTGAGATCTCCATTAGACATCTCCGGTGGCACAAACAATTAAGCGCTTGACCATGGACATACCTGAGAGATACTGTGGGTTCAGTTCCAGACCACCATGACACAGCAAATACAGGAATAAGGCAAGTCATACATATTTGTATACTGTTCCAGTACATATAAAGGTATCTCTGCATTAGGCTGTAGTCTCCGAAAGGAGCCCTGGTGGTGCTGTGGTCAGGAGATGGGTTGCTAACCACAAGGTCGGTGGTTCAAACCCACCAGCCACTCCACAGGAGAAAGATGAGGCTGTCTGCTTCCCGTAAAGATTTAGTCTCAGAAAGCCTATACAGGGTTGCTATGAGTCGGAATCAACTTGATGGCAGAAGGTTTGTTTGGATTTGTTTGTGGTCATCTATGAAGGGTGTGAGAACAGGCTGGAAAAGTTTGAAGTATGGCGAGAATGACCAAAATGTGACAGGAGTACCTGGTGTTGGGAAAATAGCCCCAGTAGACTGGCTCAGCACAGGGTGGTCACAAACCTAGAGTTTGTAAAACAACAAGTTACCTGCTACCCACCAAAAACTAAGCAAGGTGCAATAAGACAAGGAACAACCTGTACTAGCCAAAAGGCTGGCCGTTTGAGCCCACCTCGAGGTGCCTCTAAACACGGGCCCGGGGACCCGCTTTGAAGGAGCTCTACAAGAGGGCTTTGTGGAAAATCGGAATGAAAAAACAATGGAATTTTTCCACAAACTTTTTCAAGCCCCTTCTACTCCTCACACAGGGGATTACCAGGAATGTGAATCTGGGTGGGTTACCAACCATCACAACAACAAGGTGCCCACTGTTCCTAAAAGTGTCCTCGGGCTTGAACTTCCTCTAAGCCTTTTCTGAATCTAATCAGTCTGTGCAACTCCATGCTCTTAAGGCTGGCTTCTCCCCGGGCTCCCGAGGTCTCACACCTGCTGTGCAGTCAGCACCCAAGTTGGACACAGTGACTCCTGGCCTTCAGGGCTGGCTCCTCCTGGTGTGCAGGGCCAGTCTGGGTCCACTCTTCTAGACCTGCCACACTGAGTAGCCCTTGCATCCTCCAAGTCGAGGCTTCATGGGAGGAAGGAGCCGTGGTTTTCTTGGTCATGCCTGACTGGGGCTGAGCTTTTGAAATGTGGCGCAGGCGTGGGTGGAGGTGAGAGCCTGCCCTCACCCCAGATTAGGAGCTGGGAGGAGAGGATCCCACCTGCTCAGGAAAGAGCTTCCATTCACCACAGTGAGCTTGTGGAGGTGGGAGAGTGGGGATGGGACCAGGTCATGGGCTCCAATGCTATAGACCCCTGCATCTCCTGTTGAGATTTGAAGAGGTTTTCCTGACATAAAGGCCCTCCATTTACTGTCTGCCCTGAGGGCCATTTCCAGAGATGTTAAATGGCCATTTATAAAATCATTGCCACCAGTTCAATCATGGTACCAGGAGAGAGGGTCTCCTGAGCACCAAATGCCACCTTTCTTGAAGCTTCTTTCTGCATCCATGAATGACAAATCTGATGTTCAGAGGATACCTGGATGAAGCAGGGGTTGAGTTCTGACGTTCCGTTTCCTAACGTAGAATGGACTTCTGGCCTGGCCCTTTAATCTCCAAATCTACAGAGTCAGAATAAAGTTACAGAGCTATAGATGAGGTCTTTCAAGGTATGCCTGAGTCACTGAGAGGACTGACCTGGAGTTAAGAAAAACCCAAAGTGGGAGCATGCATTTTCAAATAGGACTTTGGACAAAATGATGGGATTTAGATTGAGATGTTACATGCTAGAAGCAGTTTATGGGTTTAAATTCGCATAAAGGAGACACTGGGGCTTAAAGAAGAATTTGTTTTAGTCGACCTGGGTGCAGGTTCATGGTTTGAAGCACCATGAGTGCAGCAGAGAGGGAAATAACACCAGCCATCTTAGTACTCTGTTGTTATCAGGTGCTGTCCAGTCGGTTCCGACAGATAGCAATGCTTATATACAACAGAACGAAACACTGCCCAGTGCTGCGCCATCCTCACAACTGTTGTTACGCTTAAACCCATTGCTGCTGCCACTGTGCCAATCCATCCCGTTGGAGGTCTTCCTCTTTTTCGCTAACCTTCCACATTACCAAGCATGATATCCTTCTCCAGGGACTGGCCCTTCCTGATAACATGTCTAAAGTATGAGAGACAAAGTTTCACCAT
>NW_006408552.1:15919263-15920731 GCF_000296735.1 Chrysochloris asiatica | reverse complement strand
TTGTTCTGTTTAAATGACTGCCTGTTGGTCTGTGTACAGATTCCTCATGAGGAAAATTAAGTGTTGTGGCATACCCATATTTGCAGTGCTATCTACAGCTTGCCATGATCCACGCAGTCAAAAGCCTTTGCGTAGTCAATAAAGTACAGGGAAACATCTTTCTGGTATTCTCTGCTTTCAACTTCTTGATATGGTTGCACATCAACCATTTCTTTTTGGTACACTGACTCTCTGTATTCCTCTATCGGCTTTTGATGCTTTTTCAGTATTTCACCCATAGAATCCTTCAATATTTCGAGTCAAGGTTTCAATTTTTTTTCTTAATTTCTTTCTTGAAATTACTTGAGAAATACTGAGCATGTTCCTCCCTTTTGATTTTCTAAGTTCCAAGTCTTTGCACATTTTGTTATAATACTTGACTTTGTCTTCTCAAACTGCCCTTTGAAATTTTCTGTTCAGCTCTTGTACCTCTTCATTTCTTCCATTTGCTTTAGCATCTCTATGCTGGAGATCAAGTTTCAGAGTCTCTTCTGACATCTATTTTGCCTTTTTCTTTCTTTCCTGTCTTTTGAATGACCTTTGGTTTTCTTCCTGGATGATGTTTTGTATATCACCCCACAACTCCCCTAGTTTAGGTCATTAGTGTCTAATTCATCAAATCTTTAAATTCAGGTGGGAGATGTTTATGATCACATTTTGGCTCTTGTGAGCTTGTTTTAATTTTGTTAGCTTCAGTCAAGTTGCCTGTGAGCAATTGATGGTCTGTCCCAGGCTTCCCCTGGCCTTGTTTTGGCTGATGATATTGAGATTTTTCTACTGTCTCTTTTCACAAATGTTGTCAGTTTGATTCTTTTGTATTCCATTTAATGAGGTCTGTGTGTATAGCTGTCTTTTATGTTGTTTTAAAAAAGTATATGCAATGAAGAAGTCATTGGTCTTGCAAAAGTTCAATCATGTGGTCTCTCTCCAGCCTCATTTCTATCACCAAGGTCATATTTTCCAACCACTGATTCTTCCTCTTTGTTTTCAGTTTTCACATTCCATTCACCAGTAATTATCAATACATCTTGATTGTATATGTGATCAATATCAGACTGAAGAAGTTGGTAAAATTCTTCAATTTCATCATCATTGGTTGGTACATATATTTGAATAATACAAGTATTAATTGGTCTTCCTTGTTGCTGTTATGTACCGTGGAGTTGCATCTGACTCATAGCAACCCTGTACAGGGTTTCTGAGGCTGTAAATCTGTACAGGATCAGAAAGCCTCATTTTTTCTCCCATGGAACAGCTGGTAGTTTCGAACTGATGACCCTGAGGTTAGCAGCCCGATTCGTAACCACTACGCTACCAGGTCTTCCTTGTAGGCGCATGGATATTATCCTATCACAGACCGCGTTGTATCTCATGACTGCTCTTGATATGTTCTTTTTGATGATGAATGTGACATCATTCCTCTTCAATT
>NW_006408552.1:15913871-15919163 GCF_000296735.1 Chrysochloris asiatica | reverse complement strand
AACCGCTGACCTTAAGGTTCGCAGCCCAATTCGTAACCACTACACTACCAGAATTCTTCAATTTCATCATCATTGGTTGGTACATATATTTGAATAATACAAGTATTAATTGGTCTTCCTTTTTGCTGTTATGTACCGTGGAGTTGGATCTGACTCATAGCAACCCTGTACAGGGTTTCTGAGGCTGTAAATCTGTACAGGATCAGAAAGCCTCATTTTTTCCCATGGAACAGCTGGTAGTTTCGAACTGATGACCCTGAGGTTAGCAGCCCGATTCGTAACCACTACGCTACCAGGTCTTCCTTGTAGGCTCATGGATATTATCCTATCACAGACCGCGTTGTATCTCATGACTGCTCTTGATATGTTCTTTTTGATGATGAATGTGACATCATTCCTCTTCAATTTGTCCTTCCCAGTATAGTAAATAAACCACGTGACTGTCAGAATCACAGTGGCCAGTGGCAGCCCATTTCAGGTCACTAATACCTACCTAGCATGTAGATATTTATGGGTTCCGTTTTTCCTAGATATTTCTAGAGTCACACGTCATATATTCCATGTTCCAGTTATTAATGGAGGTTTGCAGCTGTCTCTCCTCATTTTGAGTTGTGCCCCCATCGGCAAATGAAGGCCGTGAAAACTTTGTTCCAATCACATCAGCATGAGCCACTCTACTTTGAGGAGGCAGCTCTTCCCCAGTTGTATTTTGAGGGGTTCATCTTCTGGCACTATATCTGACACTGTTCCTAAGGTTTTCTTTCAGTGGGTAAACATTTCAAAGTGGTCCCCCTTTCCTTCTTCCTAGTCTGTGTTAGTTTGGAAGCTCAGCTGAAACCTGTCCACCATGGATGACCCTGCTGATACGTAAAATACCATTGGCATAGCTTCCAGCAACACAGCCACTGGAGTAAAACAAACAACAGACAGCTGAGTGGTGGGGATTTGGTCTTTGTTGTTAGGAACCTTTGGTCTAGTGGTTAGCATTTACATCACATATTTTGTGGGGAACGCAGTTCAACCCATAGGATCATTTATATCTAGACCAACTCCCATGTCCTTCCTCCAGCCCCTATTTTAGTCTGGGTTCCCAGGGAAACACACACCAGAAACTGCAAGAGGTCTAATTATATAGAAGGGCAGTTTTATATTGATTTACCTGTTCATTCATTTGCATCTTTGATGTTCTGTGTTTCGGGTGAACCTTTACAGAGCAGTCTGGTTTCCCATCCAACAATTCAGACATTTTGTTTGGTTTCATTGACTCCATTCCCCACCATGTAACAGCAGTGACCCCCCCTTTTTCTTGTGTTTCCCATTTCTGTTCCTCCTGCTCTCCTGTCCCTTCCTGCCTCCTGTCCTTTTTCCCTGGGAAAACTCGGAAGACTATTTTGAGAAGCTAATATGATGCCACTCCTTTTATCCCCAGTGGTATTTTGAAACATTTCCAGGAATCTTGCTAATGCCTGATATCCCTTTGGTTAGAAATAAGAGAAGATCTTATGGAGCAGAGGGTGAAGCATGGGCTGCTAACTTCAAGGTCAGCAGTTCAAACCCAGCGGCCACTCTGCAGGAGAAAGACGAGGTTGCCTGCTCCCGTAAACAACTTACAGTCTCCAAAACCTGGTGACACGGTGCTGCCCTCTCCTGTGGTGTTGCTGGGAGTCACAATGGACCTGACGACAGTGGGTTCTGGTTTGAAAGAAGAGGATCCATCAGCACTTTATCACATGACTACTTATGAATTACATCAGCATTGATGTTTAAACACAGCTTTTAAAAATGAGTTCCAAATCCAAAAAGAAGCCATTTTCAGAAGCCCCCCTGCTTGATCCTACTCCGAAGCCCCCTCGTATATAATTGGTGGTGGCGGTTTTGTGCCATGGAGTCCGACCCGGTATAGGGTTCCTGAAGCTGTAAATCTTTACAGGAGCAGAAAGCCTCATCTTTCTCTCTCCAAGTAGCTGGTAGATTCAAGCTGCTGACCTTGCAACTAGCAGCCCAACTTGGAACCCACTGCACTATCTAATGAACCCCCTAATAAAATCTGCATCTTTCATCTCACCAATAAAGGCCACGCGCAGAGATGCTGTCTGTTAGCTGCTGGCCTGGCACCCATGTGCACCCTTACAGACTCAAAGCCAGCCAGCCCCACGCCTCGTCCAATCACAAGCTGTCCTCACACGTTTCCTGGGAAACCAGCATCCATTGCTACTTACATAGGACACTTAAAATTTTGAAAAAAGACCCTGCAGCACTTCCTTTTCTGTCAGTAGCTCTCACTCACTAAAATATCTCCCCATAAAAAAATAATGACACCTAAACAATAAGCAAAGCAGGAGGCTGAGGAAGAACAGCATGTCAGCGATGTGATTTCTCAGTTCCAGTTCTCCCTGGCCCGGCTATGTCACGTGACCCGGGGCAGGTTCTCACTTCTCTATCCTACAGGAAAGACAAGACGCAAAACAAGCTGCTCTTGTTCTCTGGCTTCTCTCTGCATGATGGTTGTATTCTCTCAAACTGGAAACTCTCACCTGGATCCAGGTCCCAGCCACTGGAGGTACACATGTCTCTTCCAACTGCAGGGTAAAAGTCCCAGGAGTGATTCCAATTGGTTTTGCTTCAGTCCCATGCCCACACATTTAGCCAATGGCAGTTTTCCAAGGGCGGAGCTATTCAGATGACCTGGTAGGAAAGGAAGGATTGCTTACTTCAAAGGAGGAGAAAAACTCACACATGAATACTGGGTTGTCATTGTGAGCTGGACAGCCCCCTCCTAATTTGTGTCTCTTGTTAAAACCCCCTTTTTTTTTTTTTTTTTGGAAAAAATTGTAGTTTGATTGAAAGTTTACAGATAAAATTGGTTTTCCATTCAGCCATCCGTTAACACATTTTGTTTCATAACATCAGGACTCCTCCTTTTAAACCAAAAGAAGCCTAAATCAGTTGTTGCCAAGTCAAGTCCCACGAGTGTCAGAGTCAGACTGTATGCCACAGGGCCTCCAATAGATGTTTTGAAAGCAGGTCACCAGGCCTTTCTTCCAGAGTGCCTCAGGGTGGACTTGAACCTCCAACCTTTGAATCAGCAACGATGGAGGATCTGTAGCACTGTCTCTTGATGCCATAGAACCTTTATATCTTTGGTTGAGAAAATACGTGATAGTATATGACTACCGTGGGCTCCCAGTAACGATTATGAAGATGGCCCAGGACCGGGCAGTGTTCTGTTGTACAGGGGTCACTATGAGTCAGAATCGACTTGACAACACCTCACAACAACATACAGCTACTTTGTTATTATTGTTATTATGTGCCATCAAGTAGATACCAACTCATAGCGACCTTATGCATAGCAGAACAAAACACTGCCCGATTCTGAGCCAACCTCACTACTGTTGCCATTCTTGAGTCCATTGATGTTGCTACTTGGCCAACCCATCTTGTTGGCGGTCTTCCTCTTTTTCTCTGACCCTCCACCTTACCAAACATGATATCCTTCTCCAGTGACTGTTCCCTCCTGACAATATTTCCAAAGTATGAGAGATGAAGTTTGGCCATCCTGGCCTCCAAGGAACGCACTGGCTACACTTCTTCCAACATGGATCTATTGGTTCTTTGGCAGCCCATGGCACTTCCAATATTCTCCTCCAACACCGTAACTCAAAAGCATCAATTCTTCTACGGTCTTCCTTATTTCACTGTCTAGCTTTCACACGCAGATGAGGTTATTGAAAATACCATGGCTTGGGTCAGGTGCACTTTGTCTTCAAGCTGACATCTCTGCTCTTCAACACTTTAAAAAGGTCTTAGAAGTCTTGAATTGAGCAAAACGGTGTTTTATTAATCACATAAACACACGTGTGCAGGCCACAGACACATTCATTCTCTAAGCAGTGTTGGGCATGTGCTATACTCTTCAACATACCTTTCTTAACTCAGAGGGTCCTTCCAGATGACCCCTGGGTCCCACCTGCCACTGTACACCCTGAGTCTTTACAACCTACAGAAAGAGGTGGGGGTGGGCCAGGGGACACAGAGGACAGAGAAAAGGAGAAGCCATGACCAAACAGGTGTCTGCCAGCCTTAATGAAAATGAACTGAGAACATCTGTGACCACTGAGGTTGACCATCTCTCCATCTCTCCATCACCCCCTGGAGAGTTCATAGGAGAGACACCACAGAAGTAGTCTTCCTCTTGTTAAGTGCCATCGAGTTGGTACCAACCCATAGCAACCCTATACAGGGTTTCTGAGGAGTGGCTGGTGGGCTTCAACTGTTGACCTTGTATTATAGTCCCACAGTGCCACACCAGGGCTCCAGTCTTCTTTAAAATCAAGGTTGAAGGTGACCCTGCTGTAGAATCAACTCCAAGTCATGATGGCCCTGTGTGTGACAGTACAAGCGTACTCCAAGCTATGTGAGCTTTCAGAAGGTGGACTCAAACCACCAACCCTTTAGTTAGCACCACCAGGGACCCCAGAAAGGGCTTATTTCTGCCTCTTTGGCCGGAACATCAGCACAGGGTCTGACCACACTCCATCCCCAGCCAGCATCACCCAGAGGAGGTCACCCCACTACTGAAGCCTTGGTTCCTTCAGATATAATATGAGATGACTGAGTCCTATTGCTACTTCTCACATTTCCTAAAAAAGTATCACTCATGGGCAGAACACACTTGGCATTTCCAAAGCTGAGGGAACTGAAGAAAAATTTCCAGCCTTGATTTTGCAATATTGAAGGATTCCATGGGCAAAATATTGAATGACGCAGAAAATATCAAAAGAAGGTGGAAAGGCTCTGGTTCCGGGCTACAGCCAGGGGAGTCAGGTAGGGAAAGCTCTGGTGAGAAGGGAGGGGGATCTCATGAAGGAAACTTTCATATAGCAAACCCACAGCCTTCGAACTATCATAAGACCTAGTGCTTCAACCTCCCAAACTCAAAGTTTTTGAAAAATCACACTACTGAGGAAATTGTTGTTGTTGTTGTTAAGGGCATTTAAAAACACTTGCCAGCCACCTAAGACAGGCAGCGTCCCTTAAACAATCAATAAATAAGGAGGACTCAGATGCAGACAGTACAGACCCGGTCAGGAGGCCAAGCCCCTGTGGGCCCAAGCGTTGTTGACTGTCCAAACCATAGGCTCTGAGGATCAGACTCTAGCCACATAGTAGACATAGCAAACTGTCCCTCATCTGATTATGCAGTAATGCTTGTTAGTAATCTCATACATGAGCCCTGGATATCCACAGACAAATGTAAAAACCTTCCCTAAAAGCCGAGACTGTAAATTC
>NW_006408552.1:15904586-15906051 GCF_000296735.1 Chrysochloris asiatica | reverse complement strand
AGTGAAATTAGTCAGTCACAAAAAGAGAAATACTGCATAGGACCACTACTGTAAAAGACTAAGAAAAAGAACCCATACTAATCCACTAAAGTGGATTCTTAGCTGATTGCTGGGACATAGGGGTAGGGTTAGGGGTGGGAGGTGAAGATGGAGCACAGGGCAGGGAATAGAAAAGACATAGGCTAGTATGGGTATTGGGGAGGGGGTCAATATATAAGAAGTGAGAGGGGGATGGAAGAACAAAACAGTTGGGAGAACAATTAGGCAGGTTTGAATGGGCTAAATGGGACAGAGGTAAATAATGATGTAGGCAAAACCTTGGAACAACAGGTCTCTGGGATACAGAAATTGAGACATGGTTGGAATGGGGAAAAGTGGGGAATAATGTTAAGATGCTTGGCTGTCTTTTGAATCTTGGTTTTTCCTTACATTATATTATAAAATAGACACTGGACGGGGAGAGAAAGGAATAGTCAAAAGCATCACAATAGAAAGCTTGTAAGTCCGTCTTCTGCCTATAAATGATTGGAATACCTAAAATGGGGCTACAACGTGCCCAGTGAAGAAGGCTTCCTGTGGAGCCTCTGCAATACTTAAGACTATAGGTGGAAGCCTGAACCACAGCCAGATCTTCAGAGATGGGAAATTCCCACTTGAAAGGACAAGCAGACCAACCTGGAGCAGCTAGAAGAACAGAAGATACTTCTTGAAAGAAAGACCTACAGGAAAAATACAATACAACATAGGCAGACTGACGGTTACTACAAGAACAAGCAAGTTGCTTGCCCAGGAGACATCAAGGCAAGTGGCCAGGTCCCCCCAGTGCCAATCCCCTTCCAAGACTAAGACTTAATGGGAATACAAGCTCTGATTGGTGAGCACATACGTCACCCGTAAGGGGAAGTGAGGGAAAACCAGCAATGAAGTGGCAAGCTAAGCCCTACAACGTTCAATAGATTCCTGTGAACCCAGGTGAAGACCTGGTTGGCCAGAAGTGTGGCAAGACCTGGAGACTCATGGGCTCAGAATCAGCGACACAGCCACAGAGGCCAAGAGTAGAGAGTGAAGCGTCCAGCTGATAAGAAGTGTGCAGATAGAAGCAGGAACTCCCACACTTGCAGATAATACCCACTTGACCTGGCTTCAATGACTGGATGATCAGAGCTCAACCCGAAGAAGAAAGAAGAGGGAAAAAGTGTCATCTGATTCAATTTGATTAACTTGACCTACACCTATGGAAGCAGTAGCTGAAAAGAGGAAACAAATCCTTACTGCAAGAATCATTCCCACCCCCTCCACACAAAGAGTAGACAGGGATGGGCAACTTGGACATTGGCTACCCAAATTGGGGGGAAGGGGGGCAGCTACAAAGGCAAGAAGTGACTGGCTTACAAGCTTTCAAGAGGGAACCTAGATCCAGAGGGCCTGGAGGAAGGTAGAGTCTCCAGTGAGTAGTATCCAACCT
>NW_006408552.1:15895495-15904191 GCF_000296735.1 Chrysochloris asiatica | reverse complement strand
AATGCAACGATGTATGACAGAATGAATGTAAAACTAATGTTCTCCCATGTAAACTATCACATAATTCACAATAAAACATTAAAAAAAAAAAAAAAAAGTGGAAGGTATACACAGAGTCATTGTACCAAAAAGAAATGGTCCATGTTCAACCATTTCAAGAGGTAGCACATGATCAAGAGCCAATGGTATTGAAGGAGGAAGTCCAAGCTGCCCTGAAGGCACTGGTAAACAACAAGGCTCCAGGAATTGACAGAATACAATTTGAAATCTTTCAACAAACTGATGCAGCACTAGAGACACTCACTCAAGAAATTTGGAAGACAGCTACCTAGCCAACTGACCCAAAAGAATGTGGAAACCATCAAACAGTATCCTTAATATCCTTACATGCAAGTACATTTTTGCTGAAGATAATTGAAAAATGGCTGCAACAGTACATCTGCCAGAAATTCATGCCAGATTCAGAAGAGGATATGGAATTAGAGATAGCACTGCCGATGTAAGATGGATCTTTGCCAAAAGCATAGAATACCAGAAAGATGTTTACTTGTACTTTATTGATTATGCAAAGACCTTTGACTGTGTGGATTATAACAAACTATGGATCATATTACAAAGAATGGGTATGCCAGAACACTTAATTGTGCTCATGAGGAGCCTTGTACAAGCACCAAGAGGCAGTCATTCAAACAGAACAAGGGGACACTGAATGGTTTGAGATCAGGAGAGGTGTGTGCCAGGGTTATATTCTTTCACCATACTTATTCAATTTGTATGCTCAGCAAATAATCCTAGAAGATGGATTATATGAAGAAAAATGTGGCATCAGGATGGGAGGAAGGCTGACTAATAACCTGAGATATGCTGATGATACAACCTTGCTTGCTGAAAGCAAAGAGGACTTAAAATACTTACTGAAAGCCTTCAGTTTAGATTGCACCCTAGTATAAAGAAACCCAAAATCCTCACATGGGACCAATAAATAACATCATTATAAATGGAGAAAAGACTGAAGTTATCGAAGACTCATTTTGCTTAGATCCAAAATCAATACTTACGGATGCAGCAGTTAAGAAATCAAACAATGTATTACATTAGGCAAATCTACTGCACAAGATCTCTTTAAAGTGTTCAAGAGCAAAGATGTCAGTTTGAGGACTAAGGTGGACCTGACCCAAGCCATAGTATTTTCAACAGTAGCCTCATATGTATGTGAAAGGTAAACAATGAATAAGGAAGACTGTAGAAGAATCAATGAATTTGAGTTTTGGTGTTGGAGAAGAATATTGATAGTCCCATGGACTGTCAGAAGAACAAACAAATCTTTGTTGGAAGAAGTACAGCCAGAATGCTCCTTAGGCGTAAGGTTGGTGAGACTTCATCTCTCAGACTTTAGACATATTACCAGGAGGGACCATTCCCCGGAGAAGGACATTATGCTTGGTAACGTGATGGGTCAAATGACATGAATTGACACAGTGGCAGGAACAGTGGGATCAAGCATAATGGCACTTGTGAGGATGGTGCAGGACTGGGCAGTGTTTCGTTCTGTTGTGCATAGAGTTGCTATGAGTCAGGACCCACTCAACGGCACCTAACAACATCCCTCATGGTTCAGAGCCCTAGAGATGCATTACCTAAGCGCTTAGCTGCTAACCAAAATGTTGGCATTTGAACTCACCCAGCAACTCCTTGGGAGAAAGACCTGGAGTTCTGCTCCTGTCAAGATTGGTGGTGGTGGTGGCGGTAGTGGTTGTGGTGGTTGTATGCCATCAAGTCAGTTCCAACTCACAGAAGCCCTGTATAGGGTTTCCAAGAAGCAGCTGGTGAGTTTGAACCATCGCCCTTGTAGTTCTAGCTGACCCTGTGTTCCGGTGCTTTATTCCACCTAGAAAGTCCTATGGGGAAAGTTTCTACTCTCTCACATGGGGGTCACAGTGAGTTGGAATCAACTCAATGGTACTTAAAACAGCAACATCAATTTGTAGTTGGCAAAAGGTATGTGAGGTCCCCTGGGGCACCTGAAGATACAGTTTAATGAGGGTAAATGTCTTGACTCTTATTTTTAATCATCAGATAGTAATGAGCCAGGAGCCCAATTTAGGAGCCCTGGTGTTGCAGTGTTTAAGCATTATCCAAAAGGTGAGCAGTTGGAACCCACCAGCCACTCCCCAGGAAAAAGATGGGCAGTCTGCTTCTGTAAAGATGCCTTGGAAACGCAATGGAGCTGCTCCATTTTGGTTACTATGAGTCAAAATCAATGCCTCAGCAGTGGGTTTGGTTTGGGTTTGAGCCCAGTGTCTGAATCCTGGGACTCAATCTCGACAGTCCATTATCTGATGAGATGTTCTGGGACTAAATCATGAGAAATGGTGAATCTCGGCATGTGTTTTTTCCCACTGTTTCAGGAAATGTAGGACCAAACTCACTGTCAGGAATTGTAACAAGCCCAATTCAAGGGACTTCTTCCCAGCAATCTTTGTTCCCATTCCTTTGGATCTCAGTTTACACTGAGCTTAACCTTGTAAGCCACCCACCTCAAAGCCTCTAGAAAACAGACGAAGAAAAAATCTCAAACAACAGCCACAAGTACAGTCCATGAGCTTTCATCTGAACTCTCGAGGCCAGAGAGCTTTCAGAACTCAGCGTTTTCCCATTTGGCAATGTATCACATTGGATGCAGCTGGGCCCAAGAATGCTCCTTAATCAAAAACACGAACATTTCTGCAGTGAAACACAATATTTACACCAAGCAGACGAAATTAGACCTCGAAATGGCCTCCCACCAGATGAAGTCAGGGTTAGCTGCTATAACAAAATTCACAAACTGGAATCAACTTCTGAGTTCAGGGTGTCAGCAGGGCCAAACTCTCCAAAATCCTTTCTCACCTCTTCTGGCAGCATCTCCAATCTCTGCCTATCTTCATGTGGCGTCTTCTGTCTATCTGCCTCTCCCCTTATCATAAGGACACAAATCATTATACCTACTCGACGGCACTTAACAAGAAGTCATATGGGGCCAGGATTAGGGTACACCCTCCACCAATGACTTCATGTTAACCTAGCAGGGAACCTCTTCAAAGACCCTATTTGAAAGCAAGGTCACATTCACAAGTAGTGGAGTGGTGTTAGAAATTCAGCATATCTTTTCAGGGTGAGGGACACAATTCTGTCCATCCAAACCAAACCAAACCAGTTCCCATCCACTCAGTTTCTAGCAACCCCAACTGTGTCCAATTACAACTGTACTCCACAGGGATTTTAACAGCTGACTTTCCGGAAGTAGATCACCAGTCCTTTCTTCTGCGTTATGTCTGGGTGAACTTGAACCTCTAATCTTTCAGTTAGCAGTTGATAATGTTAACCATAACCTGAGATTCCAGATTCAGTCCACATTGTTGTTGTCAGGTACTACAGAGTTAATTCTGACTTACAGCCATGCTACGTATAACAGCTCAAAGCACTGCCCGCTTCTCTGCCATCCTCACAATTGTTGAAGCCCATTAGTTGCAGCCATTTAGTCAATCTATCTCATTGAGGGTCATCTTTTTCACTATCCCTTTAACTTTACCAAGCATGATGCCCTTCTCCAGGGACTGGTCCCTCCCAATGATATGTCCAAAGTACATGAAACAAAGTCTCATGATCTTCACCTCTAAGGAGCATTCTGGTTGTATTCTTCCAAGACAGATTGGCCCATTCTTCGGCAGTCCATGGTACTTTCAATATTCTTCACCAGCACCATCATTCAAACACACTAATTCTTTTTCAGTCTTTTTTATTCACTAACACCTGCCAAATAACTCAGTCCACCTCTGGCTTGCTAAAAAGGGTTTGGAATTACCAATAGAGAGTTATCAACCTGTTCAACCAATGCCAAGGACACAGCCAGAGCTAGGGCCGAGTCCCTGTGTGCTGAGCTGTAGGTCCCAGGGGTCTGAGACATCACTGTCCCTGGAAACACTTACATCTGCCTCCATGTTCTCCTCCCAATGGCTGATGTCAGTCCCAGAGATGGCAACATCTTGTTAAGAAAATTAGCAGAGAAAACGTGTGGATGATTGGAGGCAGCTGACGTATTTTATGAAGATAAACATATACACCTGAAGGGACTGTCTTGGAACAACAGTATCTGCCCAGCATGGCCAGCGGTGTTTCTGATGTGGGGTCTAGGCAGGGACATAGAGCCCTGTTAGGATTTGGTCATGCTGTACTGGTCATCCTTCCCCCAAAGCCTCCCAGATGTGACCTGGGGGTGGAAAGGCATTGAGGACCACCGCCTCACCACACACAAACGTTCCATTGATCGGAAGCTGCCTCAGGAAGCGAAGTGAAGCCCCGGCGTTTTCCCACCTCTGTTCTGTGCACTGAACTGCACACACGTGCCCGGCCCTCTTAGAACTGACCTCCCGATTCCCTGTAGGCCTTTCACAGGGTAGGGGACCATGTGAACCGCCCTGAGTCAGGGGTTCCCTATTGACTTAGCTTCCTGACTCCACTCTGTGTCCAGCCTGGTCCTGTGAGGAGCACCTGACCCCTGGTTGCAGTAACAACATCAGTCTGGGGATAGAGACACCTGGGGGGCTCACTTCTCACCTTCACTCTGTGTTAGGGGCGCAGCATCCCCTCTCCTGTGCCCCCTGCTCACACTGTCCCTCTCCCTGCAGGCCACCGACTCAGACTACGAGGACGAACCCCTGAAGCACTCCTTCGTCAACCACTACATGAGCGACCCCACCTACTACAACTCCTGGAAACGCCGACCCCCCAGCGGCAAGGCCCCAGCACCTTACCGCTATGAGGAGTGCGCGGTGGGCGATCCCGGGGCACGCTTGCAGACAGTGGTCACCACGCAGAGCTCGGGCGTGTACGCGCCTGCAGGTCCGCAACCCGGAGCCCGCACGCCGCTCACCGGCTTCTCCTCGTTCGTGTGAGCGCCGCCCCCACGGACGTGGACACGCATACGTCTATTTTTGTTAAGACAATCAACTCCGAGAACTTGAGCAGCAGTTTTTGTTGGGGGAAAACACACACAAACACAATTCTGATAAGTGAGGATTTTAACTACTTGTGAATACTAGATTTCAATTAGAACGGTTTTTTTAAAAGCTTTTTGTATCATGGCTGCAGGAAGCAGATTTTGTTGTTTTCTCCTTTTCTTTTTACGAGAAGGTGTATCTCTGGTGCCATGGCAGCCGGTACCTCTACCACTTCGGGGAACCTCGCAGTTCCCTGGCCCTGGGTTTGAGAACATGGGAGGGCGGGAAGAGGAATCTCAGAGGCGCCTCTCAATAGACTGCTTTCTCTTTTCACCTCCTCTTTCCGACGCACCAGCAGAATCCTGCTCTCCATCCATCTTCCCTACCGATAACCCTCCTTGGGTCCCATCTCGATGTCTCACCCAGACTTACTGCTTTGCAACTCCCCTCCCTGCGTAACTGAAATATCCTGATTGATGCATCTGTTGCTGGAAGTGGACCCAGGCTACGGGTTCTAGACAACCGCACCTGGATCTAGTTGAGGTGGTCCCGTGGGACCCCCTCTTTAAACCTGAAGGAAGGACCTTGGACGGTGTAAACAGTTAGCGTTAAGTCAGTGGTTCAAACCTACCAGTCGTTTGGAAGAAGAGAAGACCTAGCGATCTGCTCCCATGAAGTTTAAACCGACTACCACCAAGTCCGTTTCTGACTTATAGCGGCGCTATCAGGTTTCCCAGGCTGTAAACCTTTCCGGAAGCAGACTGCATCATCTTTCTGGCTGACTTGGTTAGCAGCAAGCACGTTAATCGCCGTACTGCCAGGCCATGAAGATGGCAGCCTAGGAAACCCAGTGGGGCAGTTCTACCCTGTCACATGGCGTCATTGGCAATGACTTGACGGCACCCAACAACAACATGCCTGATAATACAGAGCCAGGAAGAAAATACAGGGCCTCGCGCGGTTCTTAAGCGAGCCAGTCCGTGGTACAAACACATAGCGCAGGCCAGCTCCCCAGTGCACCAGCAGGAAAGATGGAGTTTCCCAGAACCGCTTGTGATGTAGCTGCGTGTGTTGTTAGCCACAGTATTTTTTAAACCTTTTTATCTTTTTTTAAAAAGAGATGCCACAAGAAATGAATGAATTGCTGTCTTCAGGTGCCTTTCTAGTCATTGTTCTGCTTTGTGCATGGGAAAATACGGAGAGTCATGGCATCTCTCAATAAAGCAAAGTGGCTGAGAAAAATCAAAGTCACAGGTGACCCTCCCGGTGCACACGGAGGCTCCATCCTCTGCAAGCGGACAGCTCTTCCCTCCTCTGTTCCAGCCCACCTGTCTGTCCTTCCTCAGTTCACCCAGGCCTACCTTTAGCCTTAACAGCTTTTCTGGAAGCCTGTGGGGTTTCTGTTGTTCGTTTGTTTGTAGCTGAAGTAAAAGATGATGAACTGCTTTGAAAGCTGCAAAGCCCAGATCTTACCAGATCTCAGCCCACCATATCCATCCTGCAACAGCTCTGAGGTGGTTGAGGGCAGGCTGGTCCCCTTCTGGAAGGAATCTGCTGGCCCTGATGGTGGGCCTCCCACGATCCCACCTCAGTCATTAGCATGGGGGACAGGATGTTGTCCTCCAAGGTGACCAGTTAGTGCCCAAGTGCACTTGACTTTGTCGGCCTCCATAGGGCAGAGGCCAGGAGCAACAATAGGTGGGGGCTGGCCTAGGCCCCAGGAGACAAGGAGGGTATTGTGTTGGGTGAAAAAGCCCTGTTCTGTTTTTCTAAAATTAGAACGTTTAGAAAGGTTCCACCCCATCCATCCTCTCTCCCTCCCTACTTCCTTCTTTTTTCTGAGCAAGGGGGTAAATATTCAAACCAAAAATCCAAGACGCTCTGTCCAAAGTTCCTTTTGCGTGAGAATCATCACCCACTGTCCACCAACAGGACCTGCCTCAGTTTAGGGTCCCCATCCTCCTCACCAGCCTGGAGACAGCAAAGTTGGACAAGACCCTGCTATGGACCCCCTAGGATCCCTCAGAAGACCACAAACAGAGAAGGTGGAAAACATGGCCTCCATGCCTCCGGCTACTCACTTAAGCCATACGGATGTCGCTTTAAATGAAGGGAATGTGTCTGGAATGTGTTGTAGTTTGGGGAAGGATTGATTGGAGGTTAGAGGTTTGCTATTTTTTGGGGTTTCAGTGACATGGCAGTTTTTTGTGTGTGTTTTTTTAGGCTCAATGTATTCCCTGTACCCACTGTTTTTAGTAAACTTTGTTTCTTTTGGTATGGAATTGTTTGTACAATGCTGCAGCAGCCACGTGGCAGCCTGAGAGAGCCCCCATCTGGCAGGACCAGCCTTTCCAGGCTCTCCTGGGCAACAGATGGATGCATGAGTCCATTCATTCCACAAGAAAACAATCACCAAACAATGAAAGGGATCTTGCATATTCTGGTTGGTTCTGGAAATAAAAAAGGAGGGGGGCAAGCAGCATTTCTGTAACCAAGGCAAGACCAGTGTTTCCTTCTTACATTATCCCTGTGGTCCTGAAAGTCACCTTGAAGAGTAACAGGTGTGTCTCCCAGAGACCTAGCTGCCTGGTCCCTCTTAAAATAAGTGCAGCTAGTCAGCCAGCAGAGGGCGCCAGACTGGTTTTGCACCTGGTGCGCCTCTTGACCTGGGAACCCCAGGGGCGCAGAGCTCCAGAAAGCAGAGCGGTGGGGTGGAAAGTCATCTTGATCCTGCAACACCACCTTCGTGCCCCAATAAACCGCCCAACTGAACCTCCTACTGCCCAGCCTTCCCTATATTCCTCCCCCTCATGCTTTCAAGGTACACTTTCTCAGGTGACATAACAACGAAGATAGGAATGTGATGTGAGGTAGCATGGGAGGCCTCTGCACCTGGGGGATGCTGGGAGGAAAGAAAGCCCCCAAAGCTGCTGAAGTTTCTCCACAACCAAGAAGGGGAGCTGTCTGGAAGCTGTACTTGCTCTTGGTGGAAACCTGGGTTTGTTTGCAAAGAAGTTTGCACCATGGTTTGTAGGCCTTCCCTCTTTGTGCACATGTAGCTGTTCTCACCATGAACCACCCATGCATTTCCACACGTGACTCTCTTCCACCCCATGTCCCAGCAACGCGGAGTGAGAGCCAGGCAGACGTTCCCTATCTGGGCTTGCACGGTTCCCTCCCCTCCCACCCCACCAACTCTGCTAGATACCAGCCAGGGACAGTCTGGAGGGTCCCCCAGGGCACTTTCCGAGATTGTGCAAGAAATCAGATCTCATTTCCAAAATCAAAACCAACTTGTAGGAAGACAGAGAGGTGCTAATGGGTACAATTTTTAATAAAAACATCATTTTGTTCCTTAAATTTTGTGGTTTTCTTCAACGGACATTGTTATTCATGAATTCTAAGACAGTGAAGGCAAGGCACTGGTACTTAACCCTGATGCTGAATGTAATAAGCACAAAAACATGCACACACACGTGTAGGCATGGACACATGGACATGCATACAACCCATGTGTCCACACATATGTGGATTGTACGTGCACAGAGACACGTGTATGCATTCTTGTTGCTAACTGTTGTTGAGTTGGTTATGACTCACAGAGACCTTGTATAGGCTTTCCAGAGAGCAACTGGTGGGTTTGAACTGGCGACCTTGTGGTTAGCAGTCCAGTGCTTATCCTACAATGCCACACCAGGATATATATATATATATATA
>NW_006408552.1:15894544-15895345 GCF_000296735.1 Chrysochloris asiatica | reverse complement strand
TGTGATCACACACATGCCAACACAAGCACACACTCTTACCTGAACCTCATTCCTGCTGAAATGCAGGCGCACACAAACATTGATGGTACCCCCAAGTTGCAGTTCAGGTGGAGGGACCTCAATTTCCCTATGGATGATCGTATGTGCAGAACACCTGGACCACGCAGTCAGCCCCGGGGTGGGTGGGCAGCCATCCCTAGAGCCAGTGACCATCCCCCACCTAGCTGTCATCCCCTCCAATGGTCCCCACAAGGGGAGCATACTCATCAAGTTTCCTTGTGGGCAGGACTTCCTTCTTCCAGGAAGCGCCTGGCCTCATGGGGCCTCACGGGACCTCACGGGAGCTCACCGAGGCTCGCAGGGATTACTGTGTGAGGAGGGAGGACGAGGCCTCTGGAGTAGGGTTTTCAAACACACGTCTTTCTCCATACAAAACACTGCTGGCGGAACCTTGGGTGGAGCAAGGTGGAGTCAGCTGCAATACCAGGGGCTTCCAGGTGGGGGTGTACTCCTAAAGTGACTGCTCCCATCTCTCCCTCCTCTCCCGCCCCTGATAACCACTAATGTTCCTGCCTCTATGCATTTGCCTGCTCTGGACCGTCCCATAAGTGGCCTCAGACTAATTTTTCTGACACGATCTGTGTCTGATTCCACTCAGCACTATTTTTATCCATGTCGAAGTGTCCGAACATCATTTCTCTTTATAGCTGAGTAACGTCTCAATGTCTGGAGGGACCACATTGTGTTTATCCATTCATCTGTTGATGGACATTTGGGCTGCTCCACACTTAGGTTTTTAGA
>NW_006408552.1:15891649-15893553 GCF_000296735.1 Chrysochloris asiatica | reverse complement strand
AGAGCAGAGAGAAATGAGATAGAAAACAAAAAAGCTATAGAAAGAATCAACAGGACAAGAAGCTGGTTCTTTGAAAGGATTATCAAAATTGACAGACCATTGGTAAACCTAACAAAAGAAAAGAGGGAGAAGTCAAATAACAGGTATTTAAAACCACATGGGTGATGCCACACAGAATCAAAGGAAATCAAAATGATAATAACAGAATACTATGAAGAATTCTACTCCAACAAATTTGAAAACTTAGAAGAGATGGATGAATTTTTAGAAAAACATGAGCTACATAAACTTACACTGAGTGAAGTAGAAAACTTGAATAGACCCATAACAAAAGAAGAAATTGATCAGGTCATCAAAAAACTCCCAACCAAAAGAATTCCAGGCCCAGATGTCTTTACTGGTGAGGTCTAAATGTTCAGGAAAGAGCTGTCATCAATTCTACTCAAATTATTCCAGAAGATAGAGGAGGATGGAAAACTTCCTAATACATTTTATGAAGCAATCATAACCCTCATATCAAAACCAGGGAAGGACAGCACTAAGAAATAAAATTATAGGCCCATAACCCTCATGAACATAGATGCAAAAATTCTCAACAAAATCCTAGCCAACAGAGGGGGCTTGATGGCAGTGAGGGTGGAGGTGCAGTGAACTTCACTGTCAGCAATTAACACAGAATACCAGGCAAAGCAGATCCAGGGCAGAGCTCCAAAACTCAGAACCACGGAGAAAGGAATATTTTAGAAGACTGAAGGCTTATAGCTTATGAAAACTGGAGTTAAAGTAAAAAAATCATGTACCTTTGAATCTGCCGGGCTGGGCTCATAGACCTGGAGCTGACATCTTGGGCGAGGCCAAATGGCAAGACCAAGCAGGGGGAGCAGAAACACCATGGAAAAGTGCTGTGGGAACCTTGGGGCAAAGGTGGACAATACACTTTGTTAGTTTTGCTTTGTTCTGATTTTCTTTTTTCTAGTTTTTTTAATTGATATCTGGTCATTGGCGCACTCACTGTTTGCCCACCTCCATTCTGATGACTAGAGGGAGAGTCTGAGGGTGGACATGCCCCACCCTCCCCTCTGGGGTGGGGGTTCTTCTGCCACGCATGCGCACAGATAGTCAACCCAAGAGCAGGCCCTGAAGGGGTTTTGCTTGTTTGTCTTTTCTTTTGTTTTTTAACACGGGAAAGGGTAGTGCAGGGCTGTGGAGAGGGAAAGAGAGTTTAAAAACAACACAGTCCGAAAATTAAATTAAAGCCTGAGGAAAATAAAGAAAGAAAGCCTGAGGTATAGCATAACAACCACCACTGGCATCTTGAAGTCTCTCATGCAGCTTTGAAAGCAAGAAGCTGAAGAGAGGACATTAAAGTCATACTCATATTAGGCTACAGATTTATTATTATTATTATTATTATTATTATTATTATTTTTATTATTATTATTCTCTCCCTCCTCTCCCTTTTCTGTGTTTATAGACTGCAGTATTCAGTCTAGTTTTTGTTGTTGTGTTTTTTAGGCTTTTTTTTTTCCTTTCTCTTGTTTTGTTTCCTTTCTCTGGTGCTGTTTTGCTGTTATATGCACCCCCTTCTACCTTTTGAGGACTCTTTGTCTCCCTATATTACACAAGAAGAGTCAGCAACTGCTGCAATATAGCCAAGCTACAATCACACTCTACAAAACACCAAAACCCAGGCAAGAACCAATATCAACTGCCATATGCCAGACAACACATGTGAAAGTTACTCTGAGTTAAGCAATAAGAAGAGTGAAATGGGAAGCCCACATCCTGATCACATCTACCTGGAAGCAATCAGAAAGCATAAAAAATACCAAAACACATACTCAATTAAGTATTAAGGCCACAGATAAACACTAAACATGTCCAAGAAACAAAAGCAGATGACC
>NW_006408552.1:15850535-15868321 GCF_000296735.1 Chrysochloris asiatica | reverse complement strand
TCCCAAAGGTTTTGGTATGTTGTGTTTTTATTCTTGTTTGTTTCTAGGAACTTTGTGACTTCACATTTAATGTCTTCTTTTACCCAGACCTTTTCAGCAGGGTGTTATCCAGTTTCCATGTATTCTACTTTATTTCCTTGGTCTTCTTATTGTTGATTTCTAGTTTTATAGCCGTGTGGTCTGAAAAGATGCTTTGTAGTATTTTGATGTTTGTAAATTTATGGAGGCTTACTCTGTGACCTAACACATGGGCAATTCAGGATTGACTTCTTGACAGTCCCTCCAAGACTGCCTTGATCTATACCCTTGTCTCAACGAGAATCTGGATTGTGCCTTTTCCAAACTAACACATGGTCCCAGGAACTACTTTGGGTGCAGTGGTTGTTTGGGGTCACACCCTGGAGACTGAAGTGCAATGATCTAATCATTGCCACGACTGTTCATTATTTTTGATCGGTATCCTTCTCCCATCATGAGTAACAAAACGATGCATCAAAATGCACTTTTTGGTTGCTGGCTAGCAGCACAGACACATCTCTAGACATCTGGAGTTCTGATTTTCCATCAACGCATGTGAAACCCATTTGTCCAATTTTCCATGTTCTGATAGTCCTCACCTAGTGGGAAGCGGTCATAGAAGACTCTCAAGAGTTGGAACTGTTGTTCCATGATTGCTTTCCACCAGCTCTTCCTGATGGTCTTTGTTTGTTACTGATTTTGGTTTTCCTTGATCCTCATTGTGAGGGCTCTTGTGTGCAGAGCAATATTTCTGAAACCACCGCTGCCTCCTTTACTGGTCAGCAGCACCCTTACTGAATGCCAAATGGATGTTTTCGGCCTCTGTGGCATTGTGTCCAGTTTTGAACTCGTATTAAAAAAGGTAGCCATGCTTGGTGAACAGTCCCCAGATTCCTGAGGGGGAAGCATCAATGTTTACAAGAGAAGAAGCAGCTAGAAAACACAATCAAGTCATTATGAATATTAGCCTAGGAATACAAAACAATGTGAGCTGGCAGTTACTTATCCTAATAATATAATCAAGATTCTTGAATCCAAAGTTCCATGTAACATAACAGATATCTGCATGTATAATCAAAATCCAACGAGGAAGACCTTCCACGAGATGGATTGATAGCAGCTACAACAATGGGCTCGATCATAACACGATTGTGTGGATGGTGCAGAGTGGGGCACTGCTTCCTTCTGTTGTTCCTGGGTCACTGTGAGTGGGAACTGACTCCACTGCACCTAAGAACACCAACCACCAACAGGATCATCCTGCGTATCACTTTGAGAAACAACGGGCTGGGTGATGGAGAAGGATCCTTTAAGTCTCTAGCAATCACAACACAGCATTTTATGTCCAACCTGTCTGACAGATGTTCTTCTTTTACAGGGACTTTTAGAATTTGACCTGGAGTGTTCTAAGAAATATGGCAAATTATGGGGGTAAGGATCTCACAGTTAGCCCTCTCCTGCCCCCACAGGAAGAGGAATCATCCCTTTGGAGCAAAGCCATGCTGCATAAAGTCCAGGCCATCAACCAGCCTGAAAATCAGGCAGCAAGGCCAGGATGCCCAGTCACTTTGGGTCCTAACACTGCTGACCTTCAAGTCTGGCCACTCCCATAGTGCATTGGGAGGCATGTCCACATCCTAGCCAACTTGAAGAATGAATAAACCACCTGTATTTGGGCTGCAACTATGCTTTCTGGGTCCTGAATCAGGCACCAGACTAGGACTGGTCCTGACTCTTTTTGGAGGAGTTAAGATCAGAGCAGGGTCTAGACCAATGTGTTGGTGAGGCTGTGGAGCAACTGGAACTCTCGCACATTGCTGGTGAGGGTGTCAAATGGCACAACCACTTTAAAGAATACTTTCACAGTGTTTTTATGGCTAAGCATACAATTACCCTGTTGTTGTTGTTATTAAATAAATGCTGTAGAGTTGGTTCCGAATCACAGAGACTCTATATAGTGTTTCTGAGGAGTGGCTGGTGGGTTTGAATTAACGTCCTATGGTTAGTAGTCCAGTGTGTATCTTACAGAGCCATCCCAGGATGCCACACTTACTCTGTGGTCCAGCAATTTCACTCTAGGTATTTATCCAAGAGAAATAGGAACATATGCTCATAAAAAGACTTGTACTAGAATGTCCATGCCAGCAATTGGTTTCGCAGGGCTGCCATCAACAAATACCAAAACATGGATGACTTTAAAAAAAATGGGGATTTTGTTTTCTGGGATCCAAAAGTCCAGATCAAGCTGTTGGCCATATTGAGCCCTCCTGAGGGTCCCAAGAGAGGAACCATGCCATGATTCATCCTGAGCTAGTGGCGATCCTTGTCATCCCTCTGGTGCCTGTAGATGCATCTCTCCTGTGTGCCTCTGTCTGCTCTTCTCCCCTTTTATAAGACACCATTCAGAAGGGACCGTCCCTACTCTGGTCTGACTTAGCTGAACTAAGAGCATCAAAGATGAACAGGTTTAAGACTCCCATGTATGTTTTTGAGGAACGCAGTTTAATCCATAATAGCATCTTTATGTATAATCCTGATGCTCATCAGCAGAAAATGTTAAATGAACGGTAGCATACGGGTACCATGGATACTAATTCTGATACTCACACCACGTGCATGAATTATACAGCATTATTTTGGGCAAAGGAGGCTACATGTGAAGGAATCACACAATACAGTCTTCAAGTGGGGGATGGGTGAGACGGTGGGCTGTATCTTATTCTGGGTGGTGGTGATCACAAAAGTGCATGTCCCAAAGTCAAATGAGGGGGAAAGACTCTGGGATAGTCTGTGTACGATGAGGACTGAAGAGTTTCACACAGCTGAAAGATAGGAAGCCTGATAAAACAGCTAGGTGATAGGTAAGCATGAGACAGTGAAGAGAAAAAAAAATACTACTGGGCTATATTCTTTTTATGGAGTCCTGGGATGGCACTGGTAGGGTAAGCACTGGACTGCAAGGTCAGTTTGAACCACAAGATAGGCAGTTCAAATTCACCAGCTGCTCCTCAGAAACCTTACACAGAGCTGTTATGAGTTGGAACCAACTCAATGGTCCTTAACAACTTAACAATAATATCCTTTTTACTTATGCCATGTGGGGGACAAAATAAAAGGAAGTTGCTAAATAATAAATTTGTTAGAGAGAAAATATCCAAAATGTTGAACTTACTGACAAGGAAATTGTAGGTTGAGAAACATTTCTTAAATAAGTCAGTTGCAGAAGGACAAATATTGAATGATCTCACATAAAATATCTAGAAGAGACAAATGTATAGAAACAAAATGTTTGCATGGTTACCCTGGCTGGTATAGTTTGTACTCAGCTGTTCACAGGAAAGTTGACAGTTTGAACCTGCCCAGCCATGAGTGGAAGAAAAAGTCTGGTGGTTGGCTTCTGTAAAGATTACAACCAACAGAACCTTGTAGAGGAATTTCCAAATGAGGGGGAAAGACTCTGGAATATGACACTGAGTCGCCAGGAATCAGAATGAACTCCAGGGAACACGAGAAGAAGAACAAGAAGAGCCAAAGGCTGGAGGGAGGGGAGTTGGTTGTTTAGAAAGCAGTGGGTTTCTATCTGTGGTGATGGGAACTTGGCACTGGTTACTGGTGGTGATTACACACCATGATGGAGGTCACTGATCTCACTAAATTTTGTTTGGGATGTTGGTATCTGTGACAGCTTCTACGAAGGCAGACAGCCCATTCTGGCCATCATGGACCCTGCCATCATTAAGACGATTCTGGTCAAGGAGTTCTACACCCTGTTCACCAACCGACGGGTAGGTTCCAACGCTAGCTTACTTCTCATATGCGTGGTCTTGAGTGGGAGCAGGTTCAATGTGGGCTTTCTGCCCGATCTTCAGTCAATATTCTTGAAACTCTTCTTCATATTAATATTTCCATTTCATGTTCTGTTGACTTTCAAACATATGCACAGCTCTCTAAAATGATGCCAGCTACTTCACTGGGCATTGGTCTGAGAATCAGCAGTGGTTTTGGGAAAATAAAGGGAGGTTCACATGGAAATGGTGCTATTCAGTGGTGGCATCCAAAGTGATGTTTTTATCCCCTTGCTGCAGTTGAAGTAGCCATATGTTATGGTGGCTAAGATCTGAGGCATTATGAATTAGGGACTGTTGCCAATTGGCCGCCTCTTATGCAAGGGGGATTTGAGAGATCCCAGGTGGGCTCCTCTCCAAATCTCTCCCACTCTCACCAGCAAAGATAATGACAGCTCCATCACTGAAGATGAAATCTTTGGGATCTTTAGGGCCAAGATCGTGTTTTAATCAATGCCATAATCATCCTGCCCTTCACCTGCAGCACAATACTACCAGCTTTACCATGCTGGACACCAACTTTCTGGAACATTCCACTCTAGACTTTTCAATGTATTAGCTTAGCCCAAATCTGATTTCTAGTCCCATTTTTGGCTCAAATCAGCCATGTGACCAGAGCAAAATGAAACCCCTTTAGGTAACTGAATTTCTTCCCTTTTCTGAGAGGGTGGTAGTAGGGAGGGGGTGTTAGTCATTCTTCAAACAAGATTTCATTAATCTTCTCTCCAGTGTTGTTACGTGCAGTCAAGTTAGTTCCAACCCATAACAATGTTGTATAGAGCTTCCAAGGAACTAGTTGGTTTGAACCACTGACTGTGTGGTTAGCAGTCCAGTGTGTATCCTACAGTGCCACACTACGACTCCATGTATTGTATTAGACTAAAAAAGAAAAGTAAATAATTGTTTGGAAACAAGCATGCCTAGTCATTTTTCTCAGCTTGACTCTGGCAAAGAAATGAAGAAATAAACTCCAACCCTAGTGACAGGGACTCTCTGCTTCTCATGGGTGAAGCTCTCAGCGTTAGATCTCAGCATGCCACCAAAATCTACCGATACTTGTCCCCTTCCCCAACAGCCACCCTGTGTGCTCTGCATTCCAAATCCTCTAGACTGGGACAACGCCACACGTTATCTGATGCAATCGTTTCTCAAACATTTTCTGTAATGCATCCAATTCTCTTTTGGTACAACCCCCAAACTATATTCTCTAACACAAGCTGAGCCTGTTTCTGTTCACTTAATCCTCTAGAACTTTGGCTTAAATGGAAGCTTGGAATCGAGTCTCACTGTCCTAGAGGATGAGAAGTGGAAATGGATCCGAGCTGTTGTCTCTCCAACCTTCTCCAGCAGGAAGCTCAAGGCGGTCAGTGTGGGCAAGTTGGTACCAAAGAATGGGCAGGAAGGAGGCTGACCCCAGGGAGCTCAGAGTCAAGAAGACCAAGGGAGGGAGTCAGCTGGGGAGGGGTCCAGAATCTTGGGTCTTGAAACTCTTTCCTTTTCCCACCATTGGGTTCCTTCCACCGTTTCCTTCTGCTCCTCCTTCTCATCTTTCTTCCCTTCCATTATCTCCTCTTCTGTTTCTTCTATGTTCTCACTTTCCACCCTTCTCCTTCCTTCTTATTTTTCTTTCTTCAGTCCAGATTTACTATGTGCTTGTCATAAACATAAGGAGTCCTTGTGTGGTGCTATGGGTTAATGTGCCAGACTGCAAAGCCATTTGAACTGCAAGGTTGGTGGTTCAAGCTCACCAGCCACTCCTCAGAAACCCTATCTAGGGTCGCTATGGGTCAGAACCAACTCGAAGGCATTTAACAACAACAAGTTATAAACATGCTGACCTACTTGCTGGTGGCAGATACAGACGTTAACCAATGAATCATTCAATGTCAAAAAAATGGCGCAGAAAGATAGGAACCCAGGTCCATGTGTGTGCTTAAGTTAGAAAGCCTCCATTCTTTCTGGGAAAGTTAAATCTCTGACTTCACATTCTCTTGGATTTTTAGATTATAGGTGAACTTGAACAGCACCATTGTGTCAATCGTACATGGAACAACATTGCTTTTAGCCAGTTACCATCAAGTTTCCATGGACTCATGGTGACCGAGTTGAACTGTGCTCCAGAGGGTTTTCTAGGACCATTTGTCATTAGTAGATGGCCTTCCTGAGGCTCCTCTGGGTAGACTTGAATCTCTAACCTTTGAGTTATCAGCCGAGCAAGTTAAACACTTCATGATTTAGACAAACATGAATCAGTGTTTTCAAAATCCATGAAAGGGAAAATAAATCACAGGACCTCAGTGTCCAAACACAAGTACAGTGAGGACATTCTCTCCTTTGAGTGTTTTGTCTACCCATAACTCCCCTGGAATTGTGGGATCAGATCTCAGGGACACGGAGCTGCTCTCCTACATCCTAAAGCCAGGGAGAGAGGATGGTCTTGGGGCCTTATCTACACTGGGCTCATGGAACCTTCTAGAAAGTGCTTTCAGACCATTCCTCTCTTGAGAAAGGAATTTTATGTGTGGAGATACAGGGAAGAGAAGTCCCATAACCCTGGGTGAGGAAAAGGATACTTTTTTAAGGGAAACAAGAAATGGGAGGATGAGTATAAGCCACAGTGTTCAGTTCATACATATTTTTAATAAAAATTTAAAACCAGCTCCACAGACATCCTTGTTGGATGGTGCTTGTAAAGCCTCCAGTTTTGAAGGAAAGGACAGATTTTGGACTGTTGTAAATTTTTACAAGAAATAAACTGAAACTCTCCAGGTGGCTGGATTTTCTCATTCTTTACTTGGATTCTTGGCAAAAACCACGAGATGACAGCAGAATAAATTCAAAGATGAGATTAAAAAATTTTTTTTTAAATATGGTAACAAAACTCTTCCAGGAGAAATAGACCCAGTGGTGAAGTGGCCCCTATAACTTGTGAAAGTTGACTGTACGTATCTCTTTCAATCTCCATGCTGGAACATTACCTTGAAATTAACTATGGTGGGAGAATTTACACCAGACAAAATGGCAACCCCCATGAAAATCAGGGTTCTTACCAGTGGGGAACCAGTCATAAAACATTTACCAACATACCAAAACTATCCTTGTATCTAGAACTCATAGTGAACACTAAAACAAAGAGAGTTCTAAAGTCCTACAGCCAAGAAAAACTGATCATCCCAGACCAGACTTGTACAAAAGCAAGAATGTTAAGTCAATTTTCAGGAACATTTGAAGAACCAGAATGAAACAAACATCCTTTCTGGTTCTACCTCAGTAATCATAATACCTTCTTCCTCTTTAAATCGAGTGGAACTCTCCATTGTTTTAACAATTCTGATCAATGGAAGTCTGATAGAAGATACACCCAAGTATTTATTTTGGGGCTACTTACAGATAGGTCCCTGGGTAGGGTCGTAAAACAATTTTGCTCAACTACTACGTGAAAGGTTGGTAGTTCAAATCCACTCAGTGTCTCCATGAAGATCTGCTTCTGTAAAGATTTACCCACTGACACTGAGTCAATTCCAACTCTAGTTGACCCTCTAGGATAGAGCAGAATTGCTTCAAAGCGTTTCTGAGGCTGCAAATCTTTATGGGAGCAGACAGCCTCATCTTTCTCATGCAAAGTGGCTGCTGTGTTTCAGTCATCAACCTTGCAGTTAGCAGCCAGTGCTTAACCTGCTGCACCACATGAAGACCACATGCAGTGGAGTGGAGTTCTACTCTTTAACACATGATGTCAATGATGAGTTGGGATTGACCTGACAGCAACACATTTGGTTTCGGGTTTTGGTCCCTATGGATATACCAATGACTGAGTTCTTCGTTTTCCAGATGTTCTCCCTCATGAAACGTCATGGAAACATTCTGGTGCAAAACATTGAGAAGACAGTGGCTCTGGATGAGGTGATAGACATGAAGGAGTGAGTGTGGCCCTGGGAGGAGTGGAGACCCTCTGGTGTCTTCATGGTATCTGGGGGTCAGAGCAAGGTGAATGAAAGGGGCTTCAATCCAGGAGCAAAGGAAGAACATTCAGGTTGTTCTTTCTTCCCTCCTCTGTTTATAGAAGATTGGTTGTTGTTGTTAGGTGCCCTCAGACTCATAGCAACCCCATGCCCAACAGAAGGAAACACTGCCCGGTCCCGCTCCATCCTCACAATTGATATGTTGGAGCCCAATGTTGCTGCCACTGTGTCAATCCATCTCGTTGAGGGTCTTCCTCTTTTTCTCTGACCCTCCACTTTACCAAGCATGCTGTCCTTCTCAAAGGAACCCTAGTGGTGCAATGGTTAAGCGCTCATCTGCTAACTGGGAGGTTGGTAGTTTAAACCCACCCAGTGGCTCCATGGGAGACAGCCCTGGCCATCTGTTTCCATAAAGATGACAGCCAAGAAAATCTTATGGGGCAGTTCTACTCTAACACATGGGGTCACCAGCAGTCAAAATAAACTCGATGGCGGCACCAACACCAACAAGAACAACAGTATGAAGCAAGACAAGCTCCGCTATCAGCACGGGCTAAAAGGCCCTGGGTCTAAATGAACTGGGAGCAGGTATATGAAAGCACGGGAGGATTGTTCTAGAGCTGGAATGAGCACCTCAGTGGTGGGCTAACTCCGGCACCTGAAGGCCAGGCCATGGAGCATGGAGGCTGGTCTGGCTGTACCAGCCGCATCCTGTGTGGCTGCTCAGACGGTGGGCATTCTTGGACTGGTGAGCCTTCCATCCCTCAAATGACGGAGCCAAGGTCAGAATCCTGTCACTGTACAGCCTGTTCTCTCCCTGCGCGTCATCTCTTCATCCCTTCGGCCCAGGCAGGCTCAGTGTTTCAGTAAGAAGGAATGGAAGCGTGTCTCTTAGAGGCATCATTGAGTGGGGGTAAGAGAAAGGGGTGGGCTGTGTCTGGAGGTAGACATTAGGTGGTGAAGGCTGACAACCAGAAGCTGAAGGTCAATGAGTGACAAGCCCTGCCACATGGACTGTCTAGCCGGCATGGACTCCAGGGAACTTCTGGACACCATTTTTGTCATCTCCCTTCATTCATTCAACGTCTGAGTATTTCTGAGGGGCTCCTGCCTCTCAGACCTGGTGCCCTCCTCAGTCTCTTTCCTCTCCTCTGTGAACAAGGAGCAGCAGGAGAGTCTCCCGCCTGGTGTCACTTCCTGCCCTCTGGCTGGGGCCTGTGGATCCCTCTCTTTGCCTGCTGACCCTGCAGATACGTGCTGAGTCACAGTGGCTGCTGCCCATCGTCTCTGAGTGTGGAAGCAATTTCCCATGTTGGCCTTGGCCATCTGGCTCAGCAGCTTCTGAGTAACTGTGGTGTTTTCAGAAACAAAATTAATTGCCATGCTTTAAGCCTCCAAAACACATCTTGTTCAGTGAAGCTTCGAGGGAAGCACCATTTTCCTTTCAAATACTGATGCATTTCCAAGCATTGTTCTCTAGTGATGTGCTGGGGAAGGAAGTGAGGACAAGGACTTGGACAAAGGTTTCTATAAAGATATATGATTGTATTTCTACTCTGGAAGCTGGCATAGAATGAGAAGCTACACAGAACTGAAATGCACAGTTTGGTGAATTTCTATATATGTCCCACCTGCAAAGGGGCACTGGTGGTGCAGTGGTTAAATCACCCAGCTGTTAACTAAAAGTTGTGGGTGCAAACCCTCCCGGGGTCTTTGTAGGAGAAAGACCTAGTGATTTGCTCTCATAAAGAAAACCCTATGGGGCAGTTCTACTCTTTCACAAGGGATCATGGTAAGTCGGAAGCTATTCAAGGGCACCTAAGACAAGTCTGAAGTCCTGGTGTGGTGCTGCAGTATAATGCACTGGACCACAAGGTGATTTGAACCACAAGGGTGGTGGTTCAGACTCACCAGCCGCTCCTCAGAAACTCTAGACAGTCACTATGTGTCAGAATCAACTAGACAGCACTTTAGCAACAAGAACATATCCTAAATGTACAGTTCACTGAGTTTTTACATGGTACAGACACATCTCAGAGATACGTTAGGTTCAGTCCCAGACTACCACGATAAAGCCAAGGTCGCAATCAAGTCAACCACATGAATGTTGTAGTTTCCCAGTGCAGATAAACATTATGTTGACACTATGAAGTGGGCAGAGTCAGGTGTGGCGCTATAGGATAAGAACTGGACCACAAATTCAGCTGTTCAAATCCACCAGCTGTTCCTTGGAAACCCTGCACAGGGTGTTTATGAGTCGGAACTGATTTGCTAGCACTTAACAACAACAATGAAGTATCCAACAGCATTGTGAAACCATTGAAAATATTGTGAGAATGATCAGCATGGGTCACAGAGGCAGGAAGGGACACTTGCTTGTGAAAAAATGGCACCCACAGACTTGCTCAACTCAAAGTAGCCACAGACCTTCTATTTATAAAAGTGCAATATCTGCAAAGTAGAGTAAAGTAAAACATAGTCAATCATAGCTGGTTGAACTCATTTGTATAAATGCCAAATAAGATATAGACTTGTCCAGCCTTCCATGAGTTTCTTTCATGTGTCTTCCCACTTTCTCTCCAACCCTGACCTCTTTCAAGGTCATCCCTTCCTACATTGCTTACATTCTGAATTAAGTTTTGCCTCTTTTTAAACATTATACAAATGTGACCATGTAGTCACACATGAAGGATCTGTGTCCCAGCAATTCACCTGACAAATATTTGTGGCTACAACAATGGGCTCCCATAAAGCAACAATGGTGAGGATGACCCAGGACTGGGCAGTGTTTCGTTCTGTTGTGCTAGGGGTCACTATGGGTCAGAATGGTCTTGACGGTACCTGACCCCATCAACAATAATGTAATGGTGTCTGTTTGGGTTCTGGCCCTCTTTTCTAACTAAACATGATGTCTGTGAGAGTCATCCATGTTGGGTGTAATTGTAGTTCATCTTTTCTCATTGTTGTTATTACTCCCTTCCATTCAGATACCTGGATTTGTTTATCCATTTCACTGTGAGGAATGTTTGCTTGAGAGTTTCCAGTTTGGGAGAGGTAGTAAAGCTACTGTGCATTTTCTTGTCAATATCTTTTGGTAGACGTAGGATAAGCACTGGGCCACAGGGTTGCTTTGAACTACAAGGACGGAAGTTCAAATGCACCAGCTGCTCCTCAGAAATCCTATACAGGACCGTTATGAGTCAAAACTGACTCAACAGCACCAAACAACAAAACAAGAATATATTCATAAAAGCCCTGCTGGCAGTGAGGAGCAACTGAGATTCTCACATATTGCTGGTGGGATTGCAATATGGCAGGGTAGTCCCTGCTTTCAATGTGTTAACAACAACAACAACAAAACCAGTGTCTGTGAAGCACTATAAAGTGCAATTTGATAAAACGAGGTGGCTTATAACTGCTTCCCAAAGCCACAATACCATATTACATTCCCACCAGCAATACATGAGCATTCCAGTTGCTCCTCATCCTATCAACACTTGGCATTATCAGCATTTCAGTGTAGTCATTCTGGTGGGTGTGTGGAGAGATTACTGCTCTATAGTTTTAACTTGGGTTTCCTTATGATGTTCATTTTTCTTGGATCCACCATCAACACTCATGGAAGCAGCAGTCAAGAAATCAAACAATGTATTGCATTAGGCACAAGACCTCTTTAAAGTGTTCAAGAGCAAATATATCAGTGTGAGGACTAAGGTGCACCTAACTCAAGCCATGGTATTTCAACTGCCACATATGCATGTGAAAGTTGGACAGTGAATAAGGATTTGATGCATTTGTGTTATGGTGTTGGAGAAGAATGTTGAAAGTGCCATGAACTACAATAACAAACAAATTGGTGTTGGACGAAGCATAGCCAGAATGCTCCTTGGAAGTCAGAAAGGCAAGACTTGGTCTCTCATACTTTGGACACTTTATCAGGAAGGAGCAGTCCCTGGAGAAGGACATCATGTTTGGGAAAGTGGAGGGTCAGCAAAAAGGAAGAAGACAGCCAATGAGATGGACTGACACAGTGGCACCAGTAATGGGCTCAAACATAGCAACCTGGTGCAGGCCCAGGCAGTGTTTTGTTCTGTTGTGAATAAGATCACTATGAGTCAGAATAGACTCGTCTGCACCTAACAACAACAATGATGTTCAGCATTCTGTCTTGTTGTATCCATTCATCTAAATTCTCTTCCATTTTCAAGGTCCGAGTCCTATTTTCCCTCTTTCAAGAACCTCTTTCTAATGACTCATCTCTTGAATCAGCACTCCTTGGACCATCTGTTGTGAAAGCAGACAGCTTGCACACGCAGATGAGAACTTTAACTGTTCTCTAACTGATTCTGGGATGCTCATTTTACAGTTCTTCTCTCCATATCCCTTCCACACCCATAACCTTCCCATTTCAGATGTGATGGGAGGAAGGCTTGGTTTATTCTTGTTTGCCCAGTGAGTACGACACAGTGTTGAGCTTAAGACTCAGGAACTTGAACACTTTGCTAGCTCTGTTGGGTTTTCTTATGTATTTGACTCATCTTTTCCAACCCAGGATTTTTGGAGCCTACAGTCTGGATATTGTCACCAGCATGTCCTTTGGTGTGGACACTGATTCTATCAGCAATCCTGATGATGTTTTTCTCCGCTATACAAAGAAGTTGATCTCCTTCAGCTTTGTGAGTCCTCTGATAATCCTCACAGGTACAAAAACCTTTCCCCCATTAAAATGCAACATCAGCACACTCAGCTTTGGCCCTTGGCCATCTGCAAACATGCCACGTTTCCCAGCACCTTGACCTCCAAGGCCCCACCTACAGGATTGCTGAGAGGGTCAAATCAGCTAAGATATGTGAAAGGGGATGAATAAACAGCACAGAATGTCCAAATCACTAGAAAAATGTCTACACTTATTACAGTATAGTTGTGTTTTTGGTTTTTGGTGGTGTGTGTTTTTTTGTAGTTGCAATTGTTTTTAACTTTTGATTCTGACTTGCCTAAAAGTTGACAGAGCAAACTGGTTTTCCATTACTACAGTACACAGGGCTTCAAAAAGTTCTAGGGGAAATGCCATCATTTTATAATTCTATTTTTTCTACATACTTTTTGCGGCCCCCCTCATAGTTTTGGAAGAGAAGTTTAAAATATTATTAATATAGAGCAAATCCTTAATAGACAAGCCCAGTGTGTCTCAGGGTCACCAAGCTCTTTGGATTGCATAGCTGTATCATCAACAACATTTTGAGCATGTCTCACAATGTATGTATTTATATCTACTGATTGATGAAGCATGTGTATGTGTGACCATGCCAATCCATTATGCACATAATAAAACATACCCCCTCATAGCTATTTTTAGAGGATGAAATAAAAGTGATGGAGAGAGATCTGGAGGTGGCTTTTCTGCTGTGTTCAGGCTTGTTATGTATCCCACAAGTACAGAAGAGCGAAACCAGTCTGTTTGTAAGACATATTATTCTGTGATGATGGAGGAGTTTTTTAGCATGGGAGAAAAGCATTCATCAATAGCATGTTCACCAGGAGACACTTATTTCTTCTTGGCTCACATCCTGGCTGTGCCCACACCCAATTTTAGCCCACAAAGCTCCTCATTCTGATCAGTCATGGAGGTGCTTCAAACACCATCTGAGGGAGCAGTTTTGAGAGGCATCCTACTCTGAGGGTGGACGCTTGATCATTGTGTGACTTTGGGCAAGTTTTCACCCCAGTTTCTTCATCTGTAAAATGGGTACCATCATAGAAATGTCCTTTGAGCTGTGGGAGGACTGAATGAGGCAATGGCATGGAGCAGGCACCAAACACATCATGAATGGCAGTTAGTCTTACTTGTCCTTTCTACTCTGTTATGTTTTGGGGTGAGGGTGGTCTCTGGATTTTCACATTCCTCATTGCCTCTCCAACCAAGATCCCATGGATCTCATGTGGAGTTTGATTTTGCTTCAGTGCGTCTCCTAGTAGTTTCTTTTCTCTTCCTCAACCAGTGATGTTTCCATTCCTTTTGCCACTGTTGGAAAAGATGAATATGACTCTACTTCCCCAGGAGGCAATGGACTTCTTTGTGACTATAATCCGACATCTTAAGGAGCAGCGAAGAGCAAGTGGACGCAGGGTAAGCCCAGAACTCCTTACCTACCAGTATGACCAGAATCATCCAAGCACCAACCTGAGGTCACCAGAGGCATGTCTGCCTGGGTGGCTCTTGCATCCCTGTTCAGCTGAAGTCTGTGCTTTCACCTTGAGTTCTTAGCCTCACTTAGAACCATCTGAGGTCTAGAACTGAACCGAAATATGAATGATCCAGGTAGAATCCCAGTCACTGTTGGGCTCTGTCAGTCTCACTTTCTCCCTTCTTGGACTCTGATCCAGGACCATGTGGATTTGCTACAGCTGATGATCAATTTCCAGAACACAGTCAGTCACAAGTCCAGCAAGGCAAACCAGTCCCCAAGAGGTAAGACACTGGGGTACTCAGGGACCTGCCTTTGGTGATCTGAGACCATCCTCAAGGAATTTCCAAGAACTTGAGCATGATCGTCTCCAGACAGAAAGTTCTTCTCTTAAAATCCTGTTTTTGTTGCTGTCAGTTGCTGTCGAGCCAATTCCCCATGTGGCAGAGCAGAATTGCTCCATAGGGTTTTCAAGGCAGTGACCTTTCAGAAGCAGAGCACCAGGCCTGTCTTCTGAGGTGATGTCTCTGGGTGGGTTCCAATAGCCACTTTCACCTGGTAGCCAAGCACTTCATGGTTTGCACCACCCACAAAACCTGTTACAAACGTGCCTCATACTAAAGGATGCGGCTCTGTGTCTGCTTCACTGCGAGCTTGACAAATTCACCTCTTGGCTCTGGTGTCATCGTTCCCGTTTGTAAAATGAGAAGGTTGGCTTTTATTAGCTCCAGTCCCCAACTCTCAAGGTCCCATTAGCCTTTGATCTCTTTCTACTACCCTTTTCTGGTAGGAACTTTCACTAGATCTTCGTCTTCCAGCTGAAATTTGTAGTGTGGTTGCTCAGAGTTGGACATCTGCTCATATGAGCTGCTGTTTCCCACCTCCTTTCTTCTTTCTTTCATTGACATTTCACAAGAACAAAAGAGGGACAGTAATATTCCTGGGGCCAAATAGTCGGGAGCATTCATAAGGAAATGTCTCTCTAGGTACACTGACCATGATATCTACATCTGTTCATGGTGCCATTTTGTTTTCTTCCTCAAAGCTTTGACAGACGAAGAGATTTGCGCTCAAGCCACCACCTTTGTTTTTGCTGGATATGAGACCACAAGCTTAACCCTCAGCTTCATAGCTTACAACCTGGCCATTCACCCTGAGGTGCAAGCGAAGCTTCAAGAGGAAATAGACAGAGCCTTGCCCAACAAGGTGACGTGACCTGGGAGTCTCCATGGTGCCAAACAATATTGGCTCCTTAATCTCACGTTTTAAGTCTGAGTCTAGACTTTCCCAAGAAAGGGAGATGCTGCAGTCTGTGAGTCACTGAATATATGTTATCTGACAACAGATACTAACTCCAGGATATCAGAGGAGCAGGGCAAAATACTAATCCTGCCTACAAAGAGTTCACTAGGAAGACAGGAATGGAAACATGGACCAGCTAAGGTTGCCTTGAGATTATATAATATGTGCAAAGTGATGACCTCCTTACACGGAGCAACTCTTTGTTGAACACCTAAAGAGCACTGGACCCCAGTTAGGAGAGGCAGCAGGGATAGAGTGGTGAACAGCTAGGTCAGGATTCTGACCTCAAGGAGCTCTCGTTACTGTTGTGATGGGTGGGTATGGGGACAAGTTCACAGGTTTACTATTTGTGCTTGCTTTGTAGCTGCTCCTGGGTGGGAGGAGGCAGGAAGGCAATGAACAAACAAGCCAATAAATGAGTAAGATACATTCCAGATGGTGATAACTTCCATGAGTAAAATAAAATAGGACAGCAGGTTAGAGAGTGGGGTGTGGGAAGAATGTGGACTGGGGTTGGGTTGATATCAAATGTTCTTAAAAGGCACCTTTGAATGAAGATCTGAATGGAAATAAGTCAGCCTTACACTAGAGTGTTCAGGACAGAGGAAATGGAGGGGCAAAAGACCTGAGGCATCAATGAGCTGAGTGAATCCAGGACCTAGAAGGAGCTCAGTGTAGCTGGGATATAGTGAATGGGGGAATAAGAGGATGGGCAGGTGGACAGGAGCCAGATCTACTAGGTCTTTGTACACCATGGAATGTAGCTTGGCTGAAGCCTCATTGCACTAAGAAACCATTGAGGTTTTCTAAGCTGGGGGGTGATGTAACTGGATGTGTGCAAGGGACAAACATGTCAGCATGGAGCCAGTGAGGACACTGCCACTCAGATGGAAAAGTGAATAGGAATAGTGACTGAGCAAAGTGGATGAAGTTTAGAGAGATGTTGGAGGTCAAATCAATGGGTCTTGTTAATGGGTTAGACAGAGTGTGTTAAAAATAACTAAGAATCAAGGACATATTCTTGGTTTGGGGCATGAGCATGTGGGTGGGTGATACTGACATTCACTGAAATGGGAGAGAAATATCTAGGGGGACAAAGCATTTTGCTTTGGCCAAGTTGAGTCTGTGTTCCCAGGGAGCTATTGAGTAGACATTGGATATCCACGTACACAGGCATGTGAGGGAGGAAAGGTTAGGGCAGCCTTAAAAGAATGCTAATTGGTGAGCTACCATCTTGCACTGAACCATCCCTTTCCCACTGTGGAGTCTGGCTGGTACACACAAAATGCTCTCCAACAAGATCATTGAGGGACACTTCAACCCCATCCCACCTGACATTTACAGCATCTACTCTAGAGGTAATCACTTAATTGACTCACAACAAGCAGAACACTGTATTTTCCTTAGCATCAGCATGACCATTGTATTAACAACCTTCTGAGAGTCCAGAGACAGATATGGATTGTGTATCTGATCACCTCCATAAACAACTGCCACTTCTGCCAAGAGACCAGAAGCACTGGATGGTGCATGGTTGCCACTACTGATCTATGGAAGACTCTGGATCAAATGGGAGAATGTGGGTCAGAATTTCAAATTCCCAATGGAAGCCAGACTACCTGGGGCCATTGAGATTGTATGAACCCCAAAACTATTACCTTGAAATCGCCTTTAAATTTTATGCTTTATAACAAAAGCCGTTTTTATAAGTTCTTTGAGCTGTAAAATAGTTTACCTTAGACTATGTTTGATGGTGGCTAGGGTGGAGGTGCAGTGAAGTTCGCCGTCAGTAATACCATCAAATACCAGGCAAAGCAGATCCAGGGCAGAGCTCCAAAACTTGGAACCACAGAGATAGGAATATTTTGAAGGTTTGAAGGCTTATAGACTGTGGAACTTGAAGCTGAAGTAAAAAAAAATACGTACTTTTGAATCTGCCGGGCTGGGCTTGGCGGCCCAGAGCTGACATCTTGGGCAAGACCAAATGGACCAAACAGAGGAAAAGTGCTACAGGAACAATCAAATAAGATAGATACAGCATTGGAAACAATTCAAAACCTACAGAAAGAGGTCCAAATGATCAATAACAGAATATCAGAAATAGACAATACTCTGAAAGGGCAGAGGAGTAGAATAGACGAGATGGAAGGCAGAACCAGTGAGCTGGAAGACAAATCTCTCAATACCACTAAGATAGAAGAACAAACACAAAAAAAGGATAAAAAAATATCTGAAGAAGGTGTAAAATTCATGTTGGACAACATGAAGAGGAATAACTTAAGAATTACCGGCATTTTAAAACAAGAAGAATCACACACGTCCACAGAGGAAATAGTTCAAGAACTGCTGGAAGAAAATTTCTCTAACATCCTGAAAAGTGAAAAGATAAACATTCAAGAAGCTCAACGAACTCCAGGAAGGACAGAACCCAAAAGAAAATCACCAAGACATATCATAGTCAAGCTCTCCAAAAT
>NW_006408552.1:15848173-15849420 GCF_000296735.1 Chrysochloris asiatica | reverse complement strand
TGAAAGAGCTCCAAAATATATAAAGTAAATGCTAATAGATTTGAAGAAAGAAATAGATGAATCTACAATAATAGTGGGTGATTTTAATACATCATTTTCAACAATGGATAGAACAACCAGAAAGAAACTTGACAAAGACACAGAAGAACTAAACAACACAATCAGCCAATTGGACCTCATAGATGTGTACAGAGCATTCAACCCAACAACAGCACAATACACATTCTTTTCCAGTGCACCTGGAACATTCTCCAGAATAGACCATGTTTGAGGCCACAAAACAAATCTCCATAAATTTATAAATGTCAAAAATACTACAAAGCATCTTCTCAGACCACAATGCTATCAAATTAGAAATCAACACTAGGAAGACCAAGGAAATCAAGTCAAACACATGGAAACTGAATAACACCCTGCTGAAAATCGACTGGGTAGTAGAAAAAATTAAACATAAATTCACAAAGTTCCTAGAAACAAATGAGAATAAAAACACAACATATTAAAATCTTTGGGACAAGGAGAAAGTGGTGCTGAGAGGACAATTTATTGCAATAAACACACACATCCAAAAAGAAAGAACCAAAATTAACACAGCATCTACAAAAATTAGAAACAGACCAATAGAGGGAACCTACAGCAACCAAAAGAAAAGAAATAATAAAGATTAGAGCAGAAATAAATGAGATAGAAAACAGAAAAACTATAGAAACAATCAACTGGACAAGAACCTGGTTCTTTGAAATGATTAAAATCGACAGACCATTGGCAAACCTAACAAAAGAAAAGAGGGAGAAGACACAAATAACACACATTAGAAACCACATGGGCGATGTCACAACAGAACCGAAAGAAATCAAAAGGATAATAACAGAATACTCTAAAGAGTTGTACTCCAACAAATTTGAAAACTTAAAAGAGATGGATATATTTTTAGATAAACACAATGTACCTAAACTTACACACAGTGAAGTAGAAAACTTAAACAGACCCATAACAAAAGAAGAAATTGATCAGGTCATCAAAAGACTCCCAACCAAAAAAAGTCCAGGCCCAGATGGCTTCACTGGTAAATTCTACCAAACATTCAGGAAAGAGCTGTCACTAATTCTACTCAAATTATTCCAGAAGATAGAGGAGGATGGGAAAATTCCTAACACATTTTATGAAGCAAGCATAACCCTCATACCAAAACCAGGGAAGGACGTCACTAAGAAAGAAAATTATAGACCAATATCACTCATGAACAT
>NW_006408552.1:15837469-15847469 GCF_000296735.1 Chrysochloris asiatica | reverse complement strand
ACTCAGTTAAAAAAGCTACTAAACCTCATTGGAAGATTCGACAAAGTGGCAGGATATAAGATCAACATACAAAAATCAGTTGTATTCCTCTATACCAAAAATGACAGTGTTGAAAAGCACATTAGGAAAGCAATACCATTTACAATAGCCACACATAGGATGAAATATCTAGGAATAAATGTAACCAGAGAAACAAAGGACTTATACAAAGAAAACTACAAAACACTGCTACAAGAAAACAAAAGAGACTAAAACAATGGAAGAATGTTCCATGCTCCTGGATAGGAAGACTTAACATTGTGAAAATGTCAATACTGCCCAAAGCAATTTATACATAAAATGCAATCCCAATCCAGATTCCAACGACGTTCTTCGAAAAGATGGAAAAACAATTACAAACTCTATATGGAAAGGAAAGAGAGCCAGGATAAGCAAAGCACTGCTTAAGAAGAAGAATAAAGTTGGAGGCCTGTCACTTCCTGACTTCAAAATTTACTACACAGCTATAGTGGTCAAAACAGCTTGGTACTGGTACAATAAAAGATATATAGATCAATGGAACAGAATCGAGAATCCAGAAATTAACCCATCTACATACAGCCAACTGATTTTTGACAAAATACCTAAATATATTTCATGGGGAGGTGATAGTGTCTTCAAAAGATGGTGCTGGCAGAACTGGAAAACGATATGCAAAAGATTGAAACAAGACCTTCACACCTCACGCCTTATACAAAAACCAGCTCAACATGGATTAAAGACCTAAATGTGAATCCCAGAATTATGAAGGCCATCAATGAAAAAATCGGGACAAATGTGAGGACACTAATTCAGGGATACACAGACTACAAAACATTTTGAAAATCACACAAACAAAAGTAGATAAAACAGATGAGTGGGACATACTAAAAATTAAAAACTTATGTGCATCAAAAGACTTCACCGGAAGAGTAAAAAGGGAACACACAGAATGGGAAAAAATCTTTTGCAATGACACATCAGATAAGGGACTCATTTCTAAAATATATAGGAAACTATAACACTTCTACAAGAAAAAGACAAAAAACCCAGTTTAAAAATGGGCACAGGACATGAGCAGACATTTCACCAAGGAAGAGATCAGGTAGCCAACAAACATATGAAGAAATGTTCATGATCACTAGCCATTAGAGAGATGCAAATCAAAACAACAATGAGATATCATCTCAACCACCAATAACACCGAAGATCAAAAAAGTAGAGGACAATACATGCTGGCAGGGATGTGGAGAGACTGGGACACTCCTGCATTGCTGGTGGGACTGCAAAATGGTCCAACCTCTCTGGAAAGCAATATGGCACTTCCTCAGAAGGTTGAAAATAGAAATACCTTATGATCCAGCAATTCCTCTACTTGGTATTTACCCACAAGAAATACAAGCCACACATGAGAAGATATATGCACACCAATGTTCATAGCACCACTGTTTACAATAGCAAAAAGATGGAGGCAGCCAAAGTGCCCATCAACTTATGAATGGATAAACAAACTGATACATACACACGATGGAATACTACGCTACCTTAAAAAAAAAAACAAGGAAGCTGCAAGCCACCGCTTAAAAGGAATGAACCTTGAGGACGTTATGTTGAGTGAAATTAGTGGGTCACAAAAGGAGAAATACTGCATAGGACCAATATTGTAAAAGATTAAGAAAAAGAACCCATACTAAACAGGGGTGGATTCTTTGCTGGTTGCTGGTATGGGGGGGAGGGGGAGGAGGGAGGGGAAAAAGGGGAAGGTGGAGCACAGGGCAGGGAATAGACATATGATAGTTTGGGTACTGGGGAGGGGGGCAATATACAAGAAGGGAGAGGGGAATGGAAGAACAAAGCAGATGGGAGAACAATTAGGCAGGTTTGCATGGGCTAAGTAGGACAGTGGTAAATAATGATGTATGCACAACCTTGGAACAACAGGGATCTGGGATACAGATATTGAGACATGGTTGGAATGGGGAAAAGGGGGGAATAATGTTAAGATGCTTGGCTGTCTTTTGAATCTTGGTTTCCCTTGTATACCATTATAAAATAGACACTTGAGAGGGAGAGAAAGAAATAGCCAGAAACATCACCATAGAAAGCTTGTAAGTCTGTCTTCTGCCTATAACTGATTGGAATACCTAAAATGGGGCTACAACGTGCCCAGTGAAGGAGGCTTCCAGTGGAGCCTCTGCATTACATAAGACTGTAAGTGGAAGCTTGAACCTCATCCAGATTTCCAGAGATGGGAAATTTCCACTTGAAAGGACAAGCAGACCCGCCTGGAGCAGCTAGATGAACAGAAGATACTTCTTGAAAGAAAGACCTACAGGAAAAATACAAAACAACAGAGGCAGACTGACTGTTACTACAAGAACAAGCAAGTTGCTTGCCCAGGAGACATCAAGGCAAGTGGTCGGGTCCCCTCAGTGTAAACCCCCTTTCAAGACTAAGATTCAGTGGGAATACACGCTCTGATTGGTGACCGCATTTGTCACCGATAAGCGGAAGTGAGGGAACAACAGCAATGAAGCTGCAAGCTAAGCCCTACAATGTTCATTAGACTTCTGTGAACCCGGGTGGAGACCTGATTGACCAGCAGTGTGTGGCAAGACCTGGGGACTCTTGGGCCCAGAGTCAGTGACATAGCCACAGAGGACTAGAGTGGAGAGTGAAGCATCCAGCTGATAAGAAGAGAGGGCATGTGCACAAGAACACCCACACTTGCTGATAATACCCATTTGACCTGACTTCAATGACTGGATGATCAGAGCTCAACCAAAAGAAGAAAGAAGAGGGGAAAAAAAGACTAATCTGATACAATTTGATGAACTTGACCTACACCTATGGATGCAGTAGCTCAAAAGAGGGAACAAATCTTTACAGCAAGGATCATTCCCACCCCCTCCATACACAGAGTAGACAGGGATGGGCAACTTGGACATTGGCTACCCAAAATGGGGTCCTACAAAGACAAGAAGTGACTGGCTTACAAGCTTTCAAGAGGGAACCTAGATTCAGAGGGTGTGAAGGAAGGTAGAATCTCGACTGAGATGATGATGCATGGAGGGGATTATAACCACAGCAATGAAAGGATATACGATAGGATGAATGTAAAACTAACGATCTCCCATGTAAACTATCACATAATTCACAATAAAACAGTTTTTAAAAAGTTTACCTTAGTAAGTAAAGTATATATACCTTGAGCATTGTGCAGTTTTAAAGAATTATCTATATCTGATCAGATTGAAAACAGCAATTGAAAGGTTAGCTGAGGCCCTTGGGGGTGCAGTGAGTCTAAGTCACTGGTGCCAGAACACTTTGGAAAAGAATGTGTGTACAACTTACAGAAGGCAGTCAGCATCACTGGGCTGTGCAGGCTGTCATTGTTGAAATGGTGTATGATTGTGTATATTCCCGCCATTTTTTAGAAACAAGAAAGACACAGAGAGAAGTACAATATCAGTAAACAAACATTTGTCTCCTGCAGAAAGACCCCGACTACGACATCCTCTTCCAGTTGGAGTACCTGGACATGGTGGTGAATGAGACCCTCCGACTCTTCCCTCTGGGGGGACGTCTGGAGAGAGTGTGCAAGAAGTCTGTCAATATCAATGGGGTGACCATCCCCCAAGGAACATTGGTAATAATTCCCACCTACGTTCTGCACCGTGACCCCAAGTACTGGCCCAAGGCAGAAGAGTTCCGTCCTGAGAGGTAAGTGGGTTGGGTGCTCCAACTTCTGGGAACTTTCAAAGTTGAGTAACCATGAAATTTTTTTTAAAATAATAATTTATTTTGTTGTTGCTGTTAAAAATATACACAGCAGAACGTACACCAATTCAACAATTTCTGCGTGTCCAAATCAGTGGCACTGATCACAGTCTTCAAGTTGTATATCCATTCTCAACCTTGCTGTCTGAGTTGCTCATCCTCCCTGAACATGAACTTGCTGCCCTGTGAGGTTCTTATCTAACCTTTCAAGTTGCTCTTGTGAATTTGATCCCATAGGATAGTCCATGCTCCAGGCAGACATTCTTCACTTGCTAAGGAAAAATACTGTTTGGTTTAAAGACGACTGCAGGGGATGTTTTTGGTTTACGGTTTGAAGATTGTCTCATCCCAATAATTGTTAGGGTTTATCCAGCCTTCATGGCTCTAGAGAGTTCTGGAGTCCTTGAAAATCTGAAATTGTGTTCATTGTGGAACTTTCAAATTTTGAGGTAATGTACAAAGGGGCTTCAAAAAGATTGTGGAAAATTCCATGATCGTTTCGTTTCATTTTTCCATGAACTATTTGAAGCCCCTTGGTACATGGCACATAACTTAAGGGCTCAGCTACAAACCTAAAGGCTGGTGGTTTGAACCCACCCAGCAGCTCTGCAGAAGAAAGGCCTGGCAAACTGCTTCTATGAAGATTACAACCAAGAAAACCCTGGGGAGATAACAAATCTGCCCTGAGTTGGAAGCTAATAAAACTGACAATGAAATGTTTACATACAGTGTGAAATGCACAGGTCAAAGATCCACTTGGATGCAATACTATTCCCATGTAACCACCATGCCAACTAAGATATGGAATACTTTCACTACACTACAATGTCCCCTGTGGCCCCTCTAGGTCAATCTCCATACTTTTCCATCCCACCATTCTGATTGATGAAAGTGAAGAGGATTTGAAGCACTTACTGATGAAGATCAAAGTCTTCAGTATGAATTACACCTCAATGTAAAGCAAACAAAACTCCTTACCACTGGGCCAATAAACAACATGATAAGCAGAGAAGAGACTAAAATTGTCAAGGGTTCCATTTTACTCGATCCACAATCAATGTCCATGGAAACAGCAGTCAAGAAATCCAGCAATAACGGTAACTAAAAAAAATCACACTGACAAAGGGAAAGGGTTGCATAGTTAATTACTGGACTTGCTATCAGTAAGTCCTACTCTGCGAAAAGTTGAATTGGCAAAAGTTGTGTGATAGATAGACAGATGACAATTATCAAAAATACCATGCTGCTATGGGATTTGGTGTCTTGGTTTGGAGGTTTAGGGTCATGGTTTCTTTGGACATTCCAGTCCATCCATCTAATAAAGTGTTTAGTTAGCACTTTCATTCTACCTCCTAGTTTGCTGTGTAGTGTCTGGGATCTTTTAAGCTTGCAAGCTGCCTTCCAAGGCACAGCAGTTGGTTTCTTTTCACCAGTAACAGAGGAAAAGGGAGAGTCAGGACCAGGAGAAGAAGATAGAGTGTGGCTCACTGTCTCCGTGAACATCCATCAGAACAGAAGAACTAGATGGTGCCCAGCTACCATTGCTGAACATTTTGATCAAAGATTTCACACAAGAATCCTGATCAAAATGAGGAAATTGCAGAACAGAATTTCAAATTTTCTTGGACTCCAGACTTTCTGGAGGGTGGAGGAACCTGAAGCAATTGCCTCCACCCATCTGACAATGATGCCATTGCATAGAGATGACGTGCCCCAGACATCCAACCCAGCCGGGGAGTTTCATGGTCTCCATCTTATCACTGTGCTTGGAAATGCATGAACTGCATTCAGGAGAGTGACACCAAGGCCAGCTGCCACGCTGAGGGGTTTATGACCAGAGATTACAACCCAAGCCAGAGGAGAATGGCCTGGGGCAGGTAAACAGCAGCAAGATATGGTGGGGATAAAATTTAATTGTCCAGCTGTGGTTATGGGCAAGCCTTTTTCTGGTTTCACTGTGGGGTCAGCGCTTAAAAAATGAGACAGAGTTTCCTTCATTAAGTTAATGAGGTCATATAAATGTGTTGTTGTTAGGTGCCATTGTGCCAGCTCTGACTCATTGTGACCCTATGTACAACAGAAAGAAACGCTGCCCAGTCCTATGCCATCTTCACAAGTGTTAACCTTGAGCCCGTTGCTCCTGCCGCTATGCCAGTCCATCTTGTTGGGGTTCTTCTTCTTTTTGCTGGTTGTCCACTTTGTCAAGCATGATGTACTTCTCCAATAAATGGTCCCTTCTGATAACACGTCCAAAGTGTGAGATGAAGTCTTGCCATCCTGGCTTCTAAGGTACATTCTAGCTGTACTTCCTCCAACACAGATTTGTGTGTTCTTCTAGAAGTCCATGGTACTTTTAACCAACACCATAACTCAAATGCATCAATTCTTCTACAGTCTTCCTTATTCGTTGTCCAACTTTCACATATATATGAAGCTATTGAAAATACCATAGCTTAGGTCAGGTGCACCTTAGTCTTCAAACTGACATCTTTGCTCTTGAACACTAGAAAGAGGTTGTGTGCAGTAGGATGTGTTTAAACCCAGACAGAGCAGATTAGACATGGGAGAAGTAAGAAAACAAAAAGAGGATAAGGTAGACACCATGTGGAGCTCTTCAAGGAATGCCAAGAACAGAAGAGAAGCTGATGTGAGGAATTCCCTCTAGGACACACAAAGTCTTTTCCAAGAGCAATAATTTGGATTTCTAGACTCCTAACCAGTGAGGAAATAAATATAGACTTTGAAAGCACCCACTTGTGGTATTTTTGTTATAGCAGCACTAGATAACAAAGAAAACACCCACTGTTCTCGAGTTGGTTCCAACTCATAGCAACACAATAGGACAAACTAGAACAGCCTGATAGCGCTTCCTAGGCTGTGAATCTTTCTGGAAGCAGACTGCCACATCTTTCTCCCACAGAGCAGCTGGTGGATTCAAACCACAGATGTTTTGGTTAGCAGCAGAGTGCTTTAACCACTGTGTCACCAGCGTTCTTTCCTTTTACATTAAAATCCAAAACACACTGCCATCAATTCTGACTCATAGTGGCCCTATATAGGGTTTCCAAGGCAGTAAATCTTTACGGAAGCAGAATTTTTCATCTTTTTCCTGTGGAGCAGCTGGTTAACAGTCTAGTGCTTATCAATCAGTGCCAACAGTGACCCTGTATAGGCTTTCTGGGGAGTGGCTTGTAGGTTTGAACAGCTGGCCTTGTGGTTAGCAGTCCAGTGCTGATCCTACAGTGTCACACCAGGAGTCCACCACCACATTACAAGAGGAAAATAAGCATTTGTTGAACTCATTCATTCATCTATTTTCATTCACTGTATTAACAACAAGACAAGGTCCCTATGAGTTGATATGGACTCGATGGAACACAACAACAACAATAACAGCATGTAGGTGCCAGGCGCTGGAAGACGACAGTGAATTGTGTATCACATAATTTCCTTCACTCGTTTGGATTTAGATGAATGCCCTCAAGCAGAGATGCTTCTCCAATCTCACCTTCCTCCTGCTCACATTGTCTTACCTAGGTTTAGTAAAGACAACATGAGAAAGATGGATCCCTATGTGTTCCTCCCCTTTGGGCTTGGGCCCCGGATGTGCGTTGGCATGAGGTTTGCTCTCCTGTCCATCAAGCTGGTGATGGTCCTGCTCCTGCAGAACTTCTCTTTGGAGACGTGCAAAGAGACCCCGGTGAGTTGGCCTTCTCTCTACTCCTCCTGGAGTTGCACTAAAAAGTCCCGTGGTCTTGGGTTGGGTCTGCGGGAAGCCAGGTGAGCGTGGTGAGTAATCTGTGAGCATTTCCTAGCCATTCACTTGGAGGGCCCCTATTTCACTCTCCAAGTTCCAGGTCAAAGTAGGGTTGAGAATCTAGATGCACCATACTTCTAAGCATGGTGTCTCTCTGTCATTCTACTCTGTAGCATGTGGGGTTGCCATGAGTGGGGTTTGGCTTTATTTACTTGGGTTCTTTCAAATCAGGCATATCAGCAATGCACAGACTTTGGACTTTGAGGAGCGCATTAGGCACTATTTAGATGGGAGTGGACTGAGACTTGTGTAACACCACACCATGTGATGCTCAAGTGCTTTTTCTACTGAGACAGTGGGAGACCTTGGATACTTCAGTCATTTTCCTTTCTTGGAGGGTTCTGTACGTGACACAGGGGTGCACTGAACTACTACGTGGAGAGTGGGGATTCTAGTCTACCCAGAGACACAGGTACAAGGTCATAGCCATTGGAAACCCTCTGGAGCACTGTTCTACTCTAACACATGCCGGTCACCAGGAGTCCCAGTCAGCTCAAAAACAGCTGGGTTTAGTTTTCAGAATGTGGCACTTTGCAGCTGTGAGTAGCAGGTGACTCTCTCCATCTTCCTCAAAGTTCTGTCTGCTTCCCCACAGATCCCCCTAGATCTGGACACCAGCCGCTTCATGCACCCCAAGAAACCCATCATGCTAAAGCTCACCCCCAGAAGAAGGGTCGCATCCTAGGTGTGAAATGTAAGGACTTTGAACCAAGGATTGCATCCACCCTACACTGTGCCTGAAGGGGAATGGAGGGGTCTGAGTTCCAGGGAAGAACATGCAACCTGGGTTGGGTTGAGATTCCCTCCAGGACAACCCCACCTCTCCAACACCCTCATAAAGAGAAAGCTTGAGCTGGAATTTCTTGGCTTCATTTCTTAAAAACAAACCTGGGTTGGGCCCATGGTTTGAGCTCTGCTATGAAAATAAAGCTTGTCATTTCAAAAAGTGCTGCAGAAGAAAAGCCTGGTGATCTGCTTCTATAAGATTACTGTTCTGTGCTGTGCAGCCCACTCCCATCACAGTGACTTTGTAGGACAAAGTACATCTGCCCCTTAGGGTGTCCAAGGCTCTGAATTTTTAAAATGTATTTTTTAGTATTTATTCATTTTTAGAAATATTTCATAGGGATTTTGGTAAAAATATGCAAAGCAAATCCATTTCCCATTCACTGATTCAGACACACTTTGTTTCCAGACATTCATTGCAGCCCTAACACTGTGCTAGCACTCTTCCCACTTCCTCCCTGTGTTTCTGTTTCCATTCCTCCTTCTTTCCTGTCCGCTCCTGCCCTCTGAGCTTTCTCCCTGGGTAAATGACTGCTCTAGGGAGTGTGGACTTCCCTGGCATGACTGTTCACCTTTATGAGAGCAGATTGCCAGGGTTTGCTCAGCTGGTGGGTTTGAACCCCCAACCTTTCAGATAGCAATTGAGAGTTTAGTTACTATGCCACCAGGGCTCCTTCTTAGTAAGATTGTTGTTGTTGTTGTGAAGTGCCGTTGAGTCGGTTCCAACCCATAGCGACCCTATGTAGGGTTTTTGAGGAGTGACTGATGAGCTTGAACTGCTAACCTTGCAGTTCAAATGGCTTTGCAGTCTGGCGCATTAACCCACAGCACCACACCAGGACTCCTACAGCCAAGAAAATCCCATGGAACCACTGAACTCTAAAATGCACGGGGTTGCTAGGAGTCGGATTTGACTCTGTTGCAGTTGCTTGCTTTTCTTTTTTTTTCTCAATGCCCCTTGTTTACCTTTCAGGAGGGGATTAGGGTAGGTAATAACCCAAAGTTAATGATTAGCAAAGTGACCAGTGGGCCAATGGACCGATGCTTTGGGCTGGCCCTGAAAGGAGGATGCACTTGGACACCAGAATGGAAACATTCATTCCATTCAGGCTGCACCAGCCAGGAGGGGGAGTAGAGGTAAACTTGACCCCGGCGCAGAGCCTGGCTGCACTGCCCACACTGGTCAGTCAGGAACTCTGACCTTAACTCCTACCTGCCTCCCTGCTCAGATGCCATTCACCTTCTCTCTCTGTCTCTCAATTCTTTCTCTCTATTTCTTTCTCTATCACTCTCTCTCCATCTCTCTCCATCCTTTCTCTCTCTGTGTCTCAATCTCTTTCCATCTCTCTCTTTCTCATAGTCCTCCTCTCTCTCCCAATCTTTCTCCTACACATAAAACTCACTCCCATCTTTTTACAGTAAGAAAGAATGCATTATTGTGGTAAAACATGAATTTTTTAAATTGCTGTATTTTTAAATTTTTGGTTAAAAAGAAAATGTATAGCAAAAGATACCCCATTTCAATACTTCCTACAGATTCAGTTCAGCAGAGCTGATCACATTCTGCAAGATGTGAGACCATTCTCACTTCCCTTTTCC
>NW_006408552.1:15813659-15836844 GCF_000296735.1 Chrysochloris asiatica | reverse complement strand
GGGATCAAGGTCACCGAAGGCCTTTGTTCAGAGCACCTGACCTTCAGACCCTGTTTATCTCCATGAGTTAGGACAAGCAGTCCTGGTGTGGTGCTGTAAGATAAGCACTGGACTGCTAACCGCAAGGTCAGTGGTTCAAACCCACCAGCTGCTCCTTTGAGACCCTATACAGGATTGTTATGAGTCAGAACGGACTCCTTGGCACTTAACAACAGTAACAACAGAAATAGCTAGGAACGGACTCCTTGGCACTTAACAACAGTAACAACAGAAATAGCTAGAGGGAAGGGCGGGGAGCAGTCATGGAATGGCCTCCTTCCATGGGGGAGACACGGGTTCGATTCCTGGTCAGTGGAATTCTGAACAGGTTTCAGTGGAGCTTCCAGACTAAGAAAACACGTAATAAAGGCCTGGTGATCAAGCTACTTCTGAAAATCAGTCAAAGGAAACCCATATGGATCACAGGGGCCTGTCAGGATGGAGCAGCTTGGAGGGCAGGTTTAGTTCCCTTGTGTATGGGGTCTTCATGAGTGGGGGGCTGACTCCACACAGACAACAACAACAGCAGAAGAGCCTGGAGTGAGGGAAAGATCTGTGCTCACAGGCGCAGGATGCATTTCCGGGACCCAGATGTGGAAAGAATCAGGCGTAGCTGAGTGGACAGGAGACCATAGTGCATGGAAGCCGGCCCAGGACAGAAATGTCCTTCTGTAGTTTTATCCTTTAGACTCATGAGCAAGCAGCCCTGCTGAAACAATGGGCTTGGCTTCTAACAAAAAGGCCAGTGGTTCAAACCTGTCAGCCACTCTGTTAGAGAAAGATGAGAATGTTGGCTTCTGGAGAGGACCCGTTGGGACAGCTCAATTCTCCCCTATGGTGGTGGAGGCAGTGGTGGTTTGCTACCGAGTCGATTCCGGCCCATAGTGACTCTGTATAGGATTTCCAACTGTAAATATTTTCGGGACTAGAAAGCCTCAGCTTTCTCCCATGACACGACTGGTAGATTCAAACTACTGATCTTGCAATTAGCAGCCCAGCTCGATAGGGTAGCTGTAAGTTGGAATGAGGAGACCTGGTGGCACACTGGTTAAAGAGCTTCATTGCTAAATAAAAGGTTGGTGGTTCAAGCCTACCAGCAGCTTCACAGGAGAAAGATGAAGCAGTCTGCTTCCAAAGATGTCAGCCTTTATGAAAGGGGCAGCTCTGCTCTGTCCTGCAAGATCGCTGTGAGTCAGAATCAACTTGACAGCTATGAGTTTATTTTTTTAAATTTTCTTTGGACACAGAAAGAAACCTTGGTGGTGCTATGGGTTAGGTAGTGGGCTGCTAACTGCACGGTCAGCAGTTTCAAGGCTGTCTGCTCCCACGAAGGTTTACAATCTTGGAAAAACCTAGATGAATAAGGTCGCTAATTTGTGTAGTGGAGTCCTGTTGTGGCACTGTAGGATAAGCACTGTACTTCTAGCTGCTAGGTCGGCAGTTCAAACCCACCAGTCACTCCTCAGAAACCCTGTACAGGTCTCTTTGAGTTAGAACTGACTCAAAGGCACTTAATAACAATGACAAATGAAGGTAGTTAGTTTGATTTTGATAGTTCCCTAGGTGGTACTGTGAATTTGGCATTTGGGCTGCTCACAACACAATAAAGAGAAAGAAGAGGCTGTCTGCTCCCATAAAGATTTACAATTTTGGAAACACTATGTAGGGTCACTATGATGACAGTGGGTTTAGTTTTGGTTTTATAAGCTTTAGATGCCTAGGTGGGACAAACAGTTTGCATTCCTTCAACTGTTAACCCAAAGATACAAACCCACACAGCAGTGCCGAAGAAAAGACTTGGAAATCTGCTCCCATTAGGATGACGGCCAAGAAACACCTCTGCTGCACATTTCTACTCTGACACACACGGGGTCACCGTGAGTCTGAGTCATCTCATTGACAACCAACAACAAGAAAAGATGGGTGAGCGCTGAGTTCATTTCCATAAGTCTCATTTCCATGTAGAATAAAATTCTGCTGGACTGTTTTTATTTTGTAATTCCTAATCACTAATGTACTCTCCCTTTCGTCCCAACAGGCTACAGCCACTGGCTCCTAATATGTGTTAGATGGCGATCATGTTGTCAAAAATCATGAGAGTGGTTCAGAGGCAAGTGTGCTCACGTTCTCCTAGCCCACTAGGTTCTGCCTCCACCAGAAACCTCTCTCCCACACTTGAACCTGGCTGTGCAGAATCCTGGACTGACTTCATCCTTTGTCTACCAGCAGCCGCATCATAGCCAATGAATGGGATGGTGAAAACCCTTCATTATGCACAAAGTGACCGAAATTTTTGTAGTATAAAGGTATAAAATCACAGCACTAAAATCCCCAAACCATCTGAGTTAGAAGCCAGGAGGATTCATCATCTATCAACAAAAGAAGCTAAAATGCTTCCGGAGAGCAGCTGAGGCCCGGATAATAAATAAGATTTGGGATTTTCTGGAGTCAAGTGAAATAACATGATTCATCTGAGTATTAAACAGTTGCATGATGATCCCAAGCAGCTTAATGTGGTTTATTCCAACATTTACTTCAGAAGGTTACTTTTTTTTTCCCCCCATACAGATTTACATCAATGAGCTTAGAACTCTGGTTTCACATCCTAGATATTTGGAGGAAAGAAAACTATTTGGGGCAATGGTAACGCTCTTCCTACCAGTTGCTGCTGAGTTGACACTGGTTCATGGTGACCCCATGTGTGTCAGAGAGGAACTGTGTGCTCTGTAGGATTTGTGCAAGCTGATGTTTTCTAAGTAGATCGCCAAGTCTTTCTTCAAAGGCAACTTTGGGTGGGTGTGATCAATTATCTGGGTAGTAGTTGAATGCTTAACTGTCCACATCACCCAATGTTCTCCTCCCGTTCACTCTTCAAATGCGGAACAAATCAAGGTCATTCATTTGACTCGTCTCTGGTAGGGTAGTGATTACAAATCGGGCTGCTAACCTCAAGGTCAGCAGTTCGAAACTACCAGCCGTTCCACGGGAGAAAGGTGAAGCTTTCTGCTCCCATAAAGATTTGCAGCCTCAGAAACCCTGTGCAGGGTCACTATGAGTCAGAACCGACTCCGTGGTTCTGCAACAACATGGGCGGCTGCAAGAGTCCTGGTGTGGCGCTATGCGCTAATGCGTCAGACTGCAAAGTCATTTGAACTGAGAGGTTGGTGGTTCAAGCTCACCAGCTACTCCTTGGAAACCCTACACAGGGTCGTTATGGGTTGGAAACAACTTGATGGCACTTCACAACAACAAATGGGCGGCTGCAAAGACGCTAAATTGCAAAGATACATTGCTGAATAAAAGTTTGTATTCTATCCTGGATGGTCTTAATTTCATGTTATGAGACTTTGGGTCATATTTAAATTCTGCAGAGAATACTGATGCTTTTGTTTAGCAAGCATTCCGCTTCCTTAGGTGGAAGCTGCAAGTTCCAATCCTCTCCCGTGAGCCATGGTTCAGTGTCAGGTCTGTTTTCAAAGACTTTGTAGATCTCACTGCTTAGGTCCTGAGTGTGGAAAGTGGTTTATCCATTCATCCAATTTTCAGCTCTTTGATGGGCCAGTTGAAACCAGACTCCCACCTGCATAGCTTGGAAGGGTGCCCTGGAGTGTATAAATATGAGTCATTTTCCTGAGTTCCTCCCTCTTTACAATCTCTCTTGTGCTTTGTGATTCCCTAGCTGGCCTTCCTTTTTTTTTAATCCACAGGCCAAAGCTTAACGCTCTCATAACTCCACGTGACTTTGGTGAATGAGCCACATCTGGTGGGAGAATCAAGCCAAGGAAGGCAAACCTGTGTCACTGAGTGGATTCTGACTCGTGATGTTGTGGAGTAGTGTGTTGTGGAGTAGCCCTGCTCCCTGGGGTTTTCAAGGTTGTGACACTTCAGATGCAGATTGCCAGGCCTTTCTTCTGAGGTACCTCTAAATGTATTCAAAACACCAGCCCTCCAGCGAGTAGTCGAGTGCTTAACCCAGGGAATCGACTGTAAGGATCAATGTTGTTGTTAGGCGCCATTATAGAAACGCCCATGTACGAAACAAAATGTTTCCTGGTCCTGCACCATCCCCCAAATCACAGCTATGCTTGATCCAGTGTCACAGCTACTTTACCAGTCCCTCTTCTCACGAACCCTTTCCTTTACCGTTACAACTGATTCGACTTTGAGGCAGTGGTTCTTCCCCAGTCGTATTTTGAATGCCTTCCAACTTAGAGAGCTCTTCTTCAGCACTATATCAAACCAAGTTTCCCTGGCTATCCGTAAAGTTTTCACTTGCGAATTTTTTTTTTCTTCTTCCAAAAGTAAATCACCATGTTCTTCTCTTCAGTCTGCCTAAGTCTGGAAACTTTGCTGGTATTGGAAATACTGGTGACATCGCTTCCAGGATCCCAACAACACAAAAGCCACCACAGTATGATACTGACAGACAGGGTGGACGACAGTTCTACACTACCACCCGGGGTTGCCAGGAGTCAGAACAGATTCAATGTTAACTAATAACAACACTTTTAATTATGGAACTAGATAACCAGGTCTTTCTTCCACAGCTTCCACACTTTGAGGAAGTTGTTGTTGTTGTTAGGCACCATCGAGTTGTATGGACAACAGAACAAAGCACCACCCAGTCCTGTGCCTTCCTCACAATTGCTGCCACTCTTGAGCCCATTGCTGCTGCCATTGTGCCAATCCATCTCATTGGGGGGCTTCCTCTATTCATGGACCCTCCACTTTACCAAACATGATGTCCTTTTCTAGGGCTGGTCCCTCCTGAAAATATGTCCAAAGTATGAGAGACAAGGGCTGGCTATCTGGCTTCTAAGGAGCATTCTGGCTCTACTTCTTCCAGCACAGATTTGTTTGCTTTTCTGGCAATCTATGAAACCTTTAATATTCTTCTCCAAGACCATGTGTTGTGCATAGGGTCACTATGAATCAGTACCATCTTGATGGCACCTAACAACAACAACAAGACCATAACCCAAATGCATCAATTCTTCTATGGTCTTCCTTATTCACTGTCCAGCTTTCACAGGCATATAAGGCTATTGAAAATATCATGGTTTAGGTCAGGTGCACTTTAGTCCTCAAACTGACATCTTTGCTCTTGAACACTTTAAAGAGGTCTTATGCAACACACCTACCTTAGTAAACCAAAAATGCAAAGCTGCTACCATAGAGGTGATTCTGACTCACAGCCACTGTCCGTAGGGTCTCCAAGACCTTTATGGGTGCAGACAGCCTCATCTTTCTCCTGTGGAACAGCTGGTGAGTTTAAACTGCCAACCTTGCAGTTAGCAGTCCAGTGCTTATTCTATGGTGCCACCAGGACTCCAGGTTGGAAGACAGAGGAAAAAGAAAGACTGAGGGATGTGGGGAGGTGCCACCTTTTGAGGTCTCTGCTCCACTGACTATTTAGGAAGAACACACTCAGTACTGTGGTTCCTTCTGGCCCCTTTACCAGCCCCGGGGATTGCCTGAGGACTGGATTACATAGAAAGTGGGAGAAGAAAGAAGGGAAAAAGCAAAAAACAAAAACAAAAAACACGCACAAGGGAGCTCTGTGTTCTCTCTGAGAAGAACAAGTCCCCCTTTTCTCTCTAGTCAGAACTAGAGGGCTCCTATACCCACATCTGGGTCTCCAGCTGCATTAAATTCAGGCTGAGGGGAAACCAGAAGGAAAGGTAGCAAAGTATTGTGACTTGTTATGCTCTTCTTTGCTCTGCCTGCTATTTATTTTTTGGAACACTCAAAGAACATTTTATGTATTCTGCCCAGGAGCTACAACACAGTCGGAAAGGTAGTTGATGAATACCATGCTACCCAAATCCAGAGCCCAGGTTGACTTTAAAAGCAAAAACTTAGAAAAGGAATACAGATTAAGGCAGACCTATTCTTTTTACTGGGAAAATAATAACAGTAATTGAACCCAGATAACTCCCACATTAAATCAATAAAACCCAACCCACGGTCAGTGAGTCTATTCCAACCCTAAGCGACCCAGTAGGACAGAGTAGAACTGCCCCATAGGGTTTGTTCCCAAGGCTGGCACCTTTATGGAAGCAGACTGCCACATCTTTCCAGTGGCAGCTAACAACAACAGTTCAAATTTAAAAAAAATTTTCCAGGACTTTCTTCAACAGCATGATGTGGAAGTTTGCCAGGCCTTTCTTCCACTGGTTGGATTTGAACTGGAACAATGACTGGTGGGTTCAAAATGCCACCCTTTTCAGCTAGCAGCCCTTTGCTACTATGCTACCCTGAAACCAAACTCCCACTGCCATCTAGTTGGTTCTGACTTAGAGTGACCCTGTTTAGGGTTCTTGAGGCTGTAAATCTTTACAGGAGCAGAAAACCTCATCTTTCTCCAGAGGAGCTGCTGGTGGATTTGAACTGTAACCCTCATGGTTAGTAGTTGAGTGCTTATCCACTGAACTACATTTGGTTGAATAAATGAATAAAGTCCTGGTGCGGTGCTGTGGGGTAATGCATGGAACCGCAAGGTCGGCAGTTCAAATTCACCAGCTGCTCCTCGGAAACCCTATACAGGGTCACTATGAGTCAGAACTGACTTGAAGACACTTAACAAGAACAACAATGACAACAAAGGGACTTGTCTGGAGTCCTGGTGTGGATAAACACCGGAATGTTAACAGTAAGGCCACAGTTCAAACCTACCAAGCATGCCTCGAAAACCCTACGTAGGGTCGCTATGAGTCAGAACCAACTCAACAGCATTTAACAACAGCAGGAACTTTTCCAGAGTCCTGCTGTAGCACTGTAGGATAAGCACTAGACTGTTTCCACAATGTCAGCAGTTCAATCCTACCGAGCTGCCTCTTGCTATGAGTTGGAACCGACTTGATGGCACCAAACGACAGCAATAGGCTTTTTCACACTCTAAAGGTGTCTCCTAACTTGCATTTCTAAGATTCTTCTGGTCTCAAGAGCTGAGGTGCAGTTGGAGACATCTCAACTCACAGTCATGAATATTGATGCGAAAATTCCGGGCAGTGTCAGCTCCAAAAGCATGAACTTAAGGGGTTAAGGCTGAGTGCCGTGGAGTTGATTCCAACCCATAGCAACCCTGTACAGGGGTAAACCTGAACCTTCAACCTTGCAGTTCAAACAGAGTTTGTAGTCCAGCACATTAACCCTCAGTACCACACCAGGAGTTCAGAGCTTGAACTAACTGTTGTTGTTAAGTGCCGTTGAGTCAATTCCGACCTGTAGCGACCCTGTATAGGGTTTCTAAGGAGCGGCTGGTGAGCTTGAAACACCGACCTTGCAGTTCAAACAACTTTGCAGTCTGACACATCAGCCCACAGTGACACACCACTCTGGAGTCTTGATAGGACAGCGGTTAGGCACTCAGCTGTTAACCAAAAGGTCAGTAGTTCAAACCCACTTACTGCTCCACAGGAAGCGGCTTTGACAGTCTGCTCCCGTAAAGATGACAGCTTGGAAGCTCTAGGGAGCAGTTCTGCTCTGTCCCACTGATTTGATGACAGTGGATTTGGTTTTATGGGTTTAATGTAATAGCACGTGAAAACTTCAGTGAAACCGAACAACTCTCTCAAATAAAGTCAAATTAGGTAAAGATATGCTTGCGGCATAAAGTATAACCAAACCAAACCCTCATCATATCAATTCCAATGCATGGCAACCCATGAAACAGTGGAGTTTTCTTGCCTGTAACCCTTACAGAGGTAGAACGCTCTCCCTCGGAGTCTCTGAGTGGCTTTGAATCACCAGTCTATCAGTTATCAGTGATGGTTGTGTGCTGTCGAGTTTGTATAAGGTTTCCAAGGCTGTACATCTTTATGGGAGCAGAAAGCATCATCTTTCTCCCTCAGAGCAGCTGGTGGATTCGAACTGCAGACATTGCAATTGGCAGACCAACATGTAACCCGTTACACCAGCAGAACTTCAATCAGTGAGCAACTGCTGACAAACTGTGAGTCAGAACTGACCCCCATGGCCGCAGGGAGATCACATGCACCTCTACCAGAGGTCTGATATCCATGTTGATTCCTTAAGGGTCTGCTTACAAGATGCAAGGAAAGGCCAGTGTTTGGGGTACCACAGACCTTGTGTGGATGCTGTGGATCCCTGGACCAAATTTGAGAGAAGAGAAAAGAAAGTTGTTTTTGAGATATAAATTTGCCTTTCTGTTTATTGCCTGTTGCTTCTCTCTATTAAAGTTGCTAAGGAATCCTGGTGGCTCTGTGATTAAAGTGCACAGCTGCCAACCAAAAGGAGGCTTAAACCCACCTAGCAGTTCAGTGGGAGAAAACTCTGGAAATCTGCTCTCATAAAAGCCTAGAAAACCCTATGGGAGCACTTCTACTCTGCCATGTGGGGTCACTAGGAGGTGGAATGGACTCAACAACAACACTGAAGCTGTTTGCATCCCTGTTGTTGTTTCGACCCGTTGAGTCCGTTCCGACTCCTAGCAGCACTATGCACAGCTGAACACAACACTGCCCGGTCCTGCACCATCCTCACATTTGTTGCTACACTTGAACCCATTGCTGCTGCCACTGGGCCACTCCATCTCATTGGAGGTCTTTCTTGTTTTTGCAGACCCTCAACGTAGTGGTTACAAATCGGGCTGCAAACCACAAGGTCAGCAGTTTGAAAATAGCAGTTGTTCCGTGGGAGAAAGATGAGACTTTCTGCTCCTGTAAAGATTTACAGCCTCGGAAACCCTGTACAGGGTTGTTATGAGTTGGAACTGACTCCATAGCACATAACCACCAACTACCACTTTACCAGGAATGATGTCCTTGGCATCCTTGGGTGGTACAGTTAATGTGCTCAGCTGCTGACCAGAATGTTGGAGGGGGTAGTCTGGAAGCCAGTCTGGAGCTCTTTCTTCTGAAGCCTTAGCCATTGAAAACCCTATGGAGCGCTGCTTTACTATGACACCCATGGGGTTGCCATGATGGCCACTGGGTTATTGAAACTGCTAACCCCAAGAGATGTGGGGCAGAACCTGGCTGCCAGACACTTTTTCTACCTGATTTTGTTTCAAGAGCTTTCATTAAGCTCATGGAGACAGAAAACAGCACTCAAAAGGAGAAAACACCCAAAGCAACCCCACTGCCATGAAATGGATTCCAACTCAGTGAGCCTCTAGTGACCCTCCAGGACAAAGGACAGCCCCATAGAGTTTCCCAAGGTTGTAAATCTATATGGAGGAAGGCTGCCATGTTTTGTCCCACAAAGTGAGTGTCTGGTGTGTTCAAACCACCGACCTTTCAGTTACCAGCACAACGCTTAACCCACTATGCCACCAAGGCTCCTTGAAACAAAAATTTCCTGTGGGTACAATAACAAAGACTCACAAACTAGGGAGCCTCAAACAACAGAATTTCAGAGTCTCACAGTTCTAGGCCTCTTTAAAGTGTTCAAGAACAAAGATGTCAGTTTGGGGACTAACGTGTACCTGACCCAAGCCATGGTATTTTTAATAGCCTTATATGCATGTGAAAGTTGGACAATGAATAAATAAGACTGTAGAAGAATTGATGCATTTGAGTTATAGTGTTGGAGAATATTGAAAGTACCATGGACTGCTAGAAGAACAAACAAATCTGTGTTGGAAGGAGTACAGTAAGAATATTCTTTGGAAGCCAGGATGGTGAGACTTCGTCTCTCATACTTCAGACAGGTTATCAGGAGGGGCCAGTCCTTGGAGAAGGATGTCATGCTTGATAAAGTGGAGGGTCAATGAAAGAGAGGAAGACCCCCAACAGAATGGACTGACACAGTGGCAGCAGCTATGGGCTCAAGCTTAGCAATTGTGAGGATGGTGTAGGACTGTTTCATTTCATTCTGTTGTGCATAGGGTCGCTATGAGTTGGAATGGACTCAATGACATCTAACAACAACAGTTGTAGAGAACAAAAGCCTGAGACCAGGGTGTTGGTGATGTTGATTGCTTCTGAAGCTCCGAGGGAAAGCTTGCTCCTCCTTGTCCCCTGGCTTCTGGAGATGGTCAGCCATCCTTGGTGTTCCTTGACTTGTCAACGCATCACTCTGATTTCTGCCTCCATCCTTCCAGGGCCACCTCCCTCTATCTCTGTGCTTCTCCTCTTTTTATAAGGACAACGCTCAGATGGCACTAGAACCCACCCAACTCCAGTGCAACATCCTGTCAATGTAACTGATATGATGGCACCTTCAAATATGCTAGTTCCAAACAAGGTCATATTCACAGGTACTGGTTGCTTTTTGGGGAGACACAATTTCACCCATAACAGTGAGTTTCTGAAAGAAACATGGTGGAAAAGGGGTGTTTCTCCCAGATAAAAAAAGAACTTCCATTGGATTTTAGGAGTGGTCCTCAGTAACAAACACCTCTACCCAACCTCTGACTATGTCCCAAAGGTATGCTTCAACCTCAGAGTCAAGACCCCAAGAGTGTGGATCTAAGTGTGGACTCATGTTTCAGCAAGAGTCTTAGATGCCACATTTGGTCAGAGCAGCAAAGAGAACCTTCAAAGGACTCATGGAGCCAGGCAACTTGCACCTTGGACATTACCAATGTGGACGGGCCATCTATGACCCAAGGGTAACCTGGATGGAATTCTAAAACCTCGAGCCAATTGCTAGAAGGCAGTCTTAAGCATGGCGGAGGTTGTATCCCATCAGCCAGGTCGAATGGGCACTCCTGGACAAAATAAAATTGGTTTAAAGATATTAAAGACAATGGGCATTACTGGTATATCCAGGTGGTGAGGTTTCCAGCCACACGCACACGCACACCACTACCACCACCAACTCCAACTCATGGCGACCCCCTTGCTCATGAACTCATGCTGCATCAGAATAGATCTCCAAGCCTTTCTTCCAATGTGTCTATGGGTGGACTTGAACTGCCAACCTTTCATTTACCCTATCTAGGGACCACACCCACCCACACAGCACGTTGTTGTTTTTGTTAGGTGCCATCAAGTCAGCTCCGAATCGTGGCACAACCGAACGAAACTCTGCCCAAACCAGTCTCACAATTGCTGGTATGTTTAAGCCCACTGCATCAATCCATCTGCGTGGGGGTCTTCCTCTTGTTGTTAGGTGCCTTCAAGTCGAATTTTCACTCATAGCGTCCCCATGTGTTCAAGAGTAGAACTGCCCCACCCACAGAGTTTTCTAATCTGTCATCTTTAGGGGAGCAGATTGTCAGATCTTTTCTCCTTCAGAGTCATTGGGTGGGCTTGAACCACCAACATTTTAGTTAGCAGCCGAATGTTTAACCACTACAACATCAGAGCGTCTCACCCACACAATAATAATAAATAGCAGAAAGAAACATAAACTTTATAGAAAGAAGAATTCTTACCAAATAGATGAGGCTGTCAAAGCTATGGAGTCTTATTCAGCCAAATGATTACAGCTTGAATTTTATTTCTGAGCATCTTTTTGTCACCTATAATAAGTGGCACGTCTTGCGCAAGTGGTAGCAGGTCCTAATTGGCCCTGGCTCAGGGATTTTTCAAACGTTTCATGGGGGAAGGATGAGCAGCATATGCAGTTATACTAATGGTTTCATTTTTTAAGACACTGAGTCTTAAAAAATGAAAAAAATGTTTATGGGCTGTTCTCATTTTATTGCACGAAGATTCACAATTGCTCATCCCAAGCACAGAGCAGTGTGGGGGAGGATGTGTTTCATTTACTGGCTTTGTCGAGGGTTCCTTGATTGGTTTTTCTCTTCCCTGCTGGGGCCAATAACCTGCTCCCATATGATTTCTGCTGAGTCAGTGTGCCACCATTTGTCTTGTCTCCCCCTACCCACATTAACTAGATCTTCAAATAAAGGCTAGGCTAACTAACATACAGAGTTTATTTCAATGGTGGAAGGGCGGGGGAGATGTATGCCTCCTTATTGGATGGTTCTTCATCATGACTTCCAACTCCCTCGCTGCCTTACTTAGTCTAGAATCAATAGTCACATGACTCCAGATCTCTTATTCAGGAGAGGAGAGGATGATTTCGGCAGCACCTCCTTTTGAGAAAAGAGTCCTACACATTATCATTTTAACCTTCTTTGTGACTGCCTGAATTTCTACAATTAACATGCATTGTTTTATAATGTGCTTGGCTGTGAATCAAAAGGTTGGGGGGTTGAGTCCACCTCAAGGTGCCTCAGGCTGATGTCTGAAAAGCCAGCCATTGAAAACCCTGTGGAGCACAGTTCTACTCTAACACACATGGAGGCGCCAGGGGTCAGAATCAACTCAATGGCAGCAAGTAACTGGTATTTTCTAATCAGTAAAAAGGCAATGTTATTGTTATTGTTGTTGTTGTTGTTGTTGCTTCTGCTGCTATTGGGCTGATTCTGACCCTTGGAGATCCCAAACTTCATGGAAGCAGACCACCAGGGTTTTTCTTCTATGGTGCCAGAGAGTGGGTTTGAACCTTTAGGTTAGTAGTCGAATACAAACCATTTTATAGATCAACACAAGCTATAAACTAAATCCATTACCTCTGAGTTAACTCCAACTTGTAGGGACCTGACAAGACAGAGTAGAACTACATCTTTAGGGTAGAAATAAATATTTACAAGAGAAGACAGCATCATCTTTCTCCATTGGAGCGACTGGTGGGTTTGAAGTGCCAAACTTTCTGTTAATAGCCCAACACTTAGCTTGCTGCTTAAAAAAATGATGAACAATTTACTGACACCTATTTCTTCAGCTCCCTGGTGGTACAACAGTTAAGCACTCAATTGCTAACCAAAGGGTGATGTTTTAAACCCACCCAGAAGATCAACAAGAGAAAAGACCAGACAATTTGCCCCTGTAAAGATGGCAGCCTAGGAAACTCTATGGGACACTTCTACTCTGTCATATGAGGTCACCATGACTCAAACTTGATTCAATGGCCCCCAACAACAACATGCCTTGGGAGCTGACAGAACAGTTCCCTACCAAGTCATTCTCCAATGGCATTTCCTTCAAGGGATTGTGAAAGTTGTAAAATACAGCCTTAGAATTATTTGATCCTATGTCTCCTCCACTTCAAACTAGACTGACCTCAATGACTTGCTTGTGAATGGTGTGAAAGTGATATCGTGTGACTTCCTAGACGAGGTCAGAAAGGGCTCCACATTTCTCTTTGGATGCTTGCTCTTGGTGTATCTGGAGGAACCCAAACAGAACTGCTCTGAGACCTTCCTATTAGAGAAGTACTGATATCCCTGCCACCAGCTCTATTGCCACCAGCCTTGTGCAGGTGCCATCTTGGATATCCAACCCAGTTGAGTCTTCAGGTGACCAAACCATCAGCTCCTATCTGATGGGGACATCAAGAAATATACCAAGTGAGAACTGCCCTCCCGAAGCCATCCCTAATTCTTGTCCCACAAAAGTGAGCAAAATAAAAGGATTGTCATTTTGCACCACTACATTTTGGAGTAATTCATTTGCTACACAGAAAAAATGCTCTGACTTGACTTCTGACGTAAGGTTGGTGGTGTGTGAAGCGATGCAGCAGTGCTAGAGAAGAAATCCATGGCTTCAGAAAGCTGACAGCCGTGGGGCAGCTCTACTCTGTTATACATGGGTCACTGTGAGTCCAAACGGACTCAACTGCAATGTGTTTGGAGTTGGCTTGTTATGCAGAAACTGGAGCAAAATTTTTCCAAGTAGCACGGTGTGTTAACAACAGGGTGGACCACCCACTCCCAGAGCGTGAGGCAGGCCACTGGGGAGTATTAGGTGCTACTGGGCTTTCAGGTGTGGCATCCTTCAACTCCAGCCACATATCCTACCCTCCACACTCAAACCACACATATGCAAGCTCATTCTCAATCCAGTCCAAGTTTGAGCAAGACACTGAGTTACAAAACAAAACAAAAACCATTGCCCTATGAGTCCTATTCATAGCAATCTTTGGGTGGTGGTTGTTGTTGTTAGGTGCCATTGAGTCAGTTCCAACTCATAGACACCTTATGCACAGCAGAACGAAACACTGCCTGGTCCTGCACCTTCCTCACAATTGTTATGTCTGAGCCCTTTGCTGTTGCCACAGTGTCAATCCATCATATCGGGGATCTTCCTTTTACACTGACCCTCCACATTACCAAGTGTGATGTCTTTTTCCAGGGACTGGTCCTGCCTGCAAAATGTCCGAGAATGAAAGACGAAGTCTCACTATCCTGGCTTCTAAGGAACATTCTGACTGTACTTCTTGCAAGACAGATTTGTTTGTTCTTCTGGCAGTCCATGGGACTTTCAATATTTTTTGCCAACACCATCATTTAAATGCTTTAATTCTTCTACAGTCTACCCTCGGGGGTTGTTGTTGTTGTCAAGTGCCATCAAGTCTATTCTGACCCATAGCGACCCTGTATAGGGTTTCCAAGGAGCAGCTGGTGAGCTTGAACCACTTACTTTGCAGTTTGAACAACTTTGTAGTCTGATGCATTAGCCCACAGTGCCACACCAGGACTCCACTCTCGAGTAGAAGGACTTATATAACTCAATTCCAGCAATGTGATCCCACTTTGTTTTGTGATTTTTTTTTTTTTTTCACCCTATTGGAGCATTTGAGGAAGCTGCTTAAGAGTCTTTTGCCAAGGAGCTATTAAGGTAGACTCAGAACTACAAAACCTTGGAAGCTCACAGCTATGAAAATATTATCATTTATAAATATCAGGAGTACATTTGGCTGCAATGAAGTTGTTGTTAGGTGCCATCAAGTCGGTCAAACTCAGCGACCCCAGGTATAACAGAATGAAACACTGCCCAGTCCTGCGCCGTCCTCACAATCGTTCCTACGTGTGAACCCATTGTTGCTGCCATTTCATGGAGGGTCCTCCTCTTTTTCGCTGACCCTCCACTTTACCAAGCAATGAAGAGAAAAGTTAAATAGCATGAGTTTTTTAAAAATAGGATTTATTTCTCTCACAGAACTCTGGAGGCCGACAGTTGTTAATAGTTAATCAAAAAAATAAAATAAGTAAAAATAAACAGTTGTCATTGTTTGACCTGGACAAATGGTTGGCCTGCATGTCCCAAGGTAGAACTGGCTTCCAAAGGGCTTTCCATGGATGACTTGTCAGAAGTAGACCTCCAAGACTTTCTGAGGTGCCTCTGGGTGGGTTTGAACCTCCAACCTTTTATTTAATAGCCAAGTTCATTAACCTGATGAATTGCCTGTTTAGTTGAATCAATTCTGACTCCTACTAACCCTATAGGATTGAGCAGAACTACCTCAGAAGGTTTTTAAGCTTGTAAATCTATAGAAGCCTCGAACCTGTGACCCTTTGATTTCCAGGTGAGCACTTAACCACTGTGACACCACTGCCCAGGGATGTTGTTTGACCAGATGCATTAGCACTAAGACTCATGGTTGTTATTTGTTTGGTTTTGCCTCAAAATATGGCTGCTGCTACGCCGGACATCCCATCTGCTAACAAGATGTGAGAAGGGAGGGCCAGGAGTCCTACCAGCCACATCTTTCCTTCATTTTCACAGAAAAACAGGTTTTTCCAACACTCTCCCTCTCTCATCTTGTCTGGAGATGGTTCACAAGGGCCTCCCAGTCTTCAGGAGGGACTCCAAAGTCATGATTACCTTAGACAACTGGAAGCCTAAACAAACTCAGATTTCTCTGAGGAAGGAAGAAGGGCATTGCATCGGTTTCCTGGGGTTCCCACAAAGTACAGGCGGACCTCAAGGGATGGTGTGGGTTCAGTTCCAGACCACTGCAAGAACGTAAGAGTTGCAATCAAGTGAGTTGGATGCATTTCCTTTGGTTTCCCAGTGCACTGAGAAGTGATATTGACACTCAACTGTGGTCCATGTAGCATGATGAAAGCATCTAGGGGATTGTGAAAACGACCAGAACAGGACACAGAGACAAAGAGAGAACATATGTTGTCAGGAAAATGGCACCGATAGACTTGCTTGACACAGTGTGACCACACACACCTTCAATTTGTAAAAAATGCTGAATCTGTGAAGCACAATGAACTACAGATCTGTGTTGTCTCCCAGCTCTGGAGGCTAAAGTTCACATCCAAGGTGTTGTGCTCCGTAGGGGGTCTTTAGGGGGAAGATCATTCCTGGACTTTTTCAGTTTCCAGAGGCACCAGGTATTCCTCTGCTTGTGGACACTAGAACTTTTCTCTATCTCTCTGCATCTCCTCTCCTCTTTTCTAAGGACACCACTCATTAGATGATGGTCAACCATAATCCAGGATGGGAGGATGACCTTATGTTAACTGCAGCCATCTTCAAAGATCCTAATTACAGACAAGAGCATGTTCAAGGTTAGGACTTCAACATATGCCTCACTTATAGAAAAGGGGGGCGGGGAGGCAAATGTATACAGAACAAGGTTTATTAGTGGTTACCAAGGGAGGACTTCAACAGAGCTTTTTGAGGGAGACTATTCAATCCAAGAACTCTGGTAGTTTAGTGGTTACAAGTTGGGCTGCTAACCTCAAAGTCAACAGTTCAAAACTGCCAGTAGTTCCAGGGGAGAAAGATGAGGTTTTCTGCTCCCGTAAAGATTTACAGCCTCAGAAACCTGTCTCTATGAGTCGGAACTGACTCGATGGCACTTAACAACAAAAACATTCATCCCAAGAAGGCTGAGTGTGGTGCTGTAGGATAAGCTCTGTGTCGCAAGGTCGGTAGTTCAAACTCACCAGCCGCTTCTTGGAAACCCTATATAGGCTCGCTATGAGTAGGAACCGATTCAACAATATTTAACGACAACACTGTTTAACCCAAGGAGTCCTGGTGTGGCACTGTAGGGTGAACACTGGACTGCTAACCACAAGGTTGGGGGTTGAAACCCACCAGGTGCTCCTGCTTTTGCTGCTGGTTGGTAAGTGCTGCAGAGCCGATTCCAACCCATAGTGACCCTGTATAGGGTTTCCAAGGAGCACCTGGTGAGCTTTAACTGCCAACCTTGCAGTTCAAACCAACTCTGAAGTCCAGTGCATTAACCCACAGCGCCACACCAGAACTCCGGCTGCTTCTAGGAAATCCTATACAGGATCGACATGACTTGCTTGTGACCGACTCGATGGCACTTAACAACAACATTCAACCCAAAGAGCCCAGGTTACACTCTGGTAAAAGTGCTAGGCTGCTAACTGGAAGGTGAGCGGTTCAAACACAGCAGTCTCTCTGCAGACAAAAGATGTGGCAGTTGGCTTCCATAAAGTTTGCTGTTGTTGTGAGGTGCCATCAAGTCGGTTCTGACTCACAGCAACCCTGTATAGGGTTTCCAAGGAGCAGTGGGTAGGTTTGAACTGCTGACCTTGCAGTTAGCAGTCCATCGTTTATCCACTGTGCCACACCAGGAGTCCTCTATAAAGACGACAACCTTGGAAACCCTGTGCGGTAGTTCTACTCCATTCTACTGGACCACTATGAGTTGCTGTCAGTGGATTTGGGTTCTTTGTTCCACAACAGCAGTGACGAGTTATAACTACACAGTAAGCACTACCTACCCTCGCCACTTCACTAGCTAATGAATGGCTTACAAATCGGGCTGTGAACCTTAAGGTCAGCAGTTCGAAACGCCTAGCTGTTCAGCGGGAGAAAGATGAGGCTTTCTACTCCTGTAAAGTTTTACAGCCTCGGAAACCCTGTACAGGGTTGCTATGAGTCGGTTCTGACTCCATGGCACATAACCACCACCACCCTCGCCACTTCACTAGCTAATGAACAGCTTACTTAGTGGGCCTCGGTGACCCTATCTGTTAAATGGGTCAATATCTGACTCGATAAATATGTCCTGAATAAAAGAATTCTTGGGGGTGGGAAGCATGGCTTCAAATACACTTTGTATACACACATAGTCAGAACACAGAAACGTCCACGGTTCTGGCTCTGGGGGCAGAATTTTATTTCAGATCGAGGAGGAGGAGGAAGCTCTGAGTCATAGTGTGCTGGAGGAAATTAAATGAAGCTGCTCTCTCTGTCTGTACTGGGCTGCAGACACTGACAGAGTCAGAATTATGTCCCTTGGCACCTCTCCGCCGGCCTTCCCTTTCATTTACAACCTGTGGTTTCTGTGGCCTACAGGGGAATGCTGGTGCCCTCAGAGATTTCTCTTCACATTTGCTTAGTGACATTTGCACATTCATATCTCTTGGAGTCCCTCTGTCTTTTTTCTTTTTCTTTTTTTTGTAGGATCATTACCTGCCTCTGAGGTGTGTGTCTGGGCCCATTTCATTGGTATCAAATGAGCTTAACATTTTGCCCAGAGCAACCTCATTGAGTTTGTCCTGGGACGGCAGACAATAAGACGCAGCTTCCCTCCTGAACCCAGACGGATAGGCTTCTCCTGGTCTGACCTTGTTACAGTTAATCAAATGGATTTCCTGTCAGCAGACTAAATTGGCCTTTGTTGCAGTCTCTTCACCCTACAGAGTAATCCCTTTCACCACTGCATTCCAACACCCTGAGTCCCTGACTCCCTCTAACCAAAATAAAGAGACTAGTCACAATACGCCATTGGACTTCCGCTGTGTGAGAGCATTTTTCTATAGCTCCTCCCAGAAAAGTGAAAAAAACTCATAAACTCTATTTTCAAGGAAGCCAAAAAATAGAGAGTCTGTAGACTTCAGTGTGTGAGCAGACTGGCCAAACAGTGGAGTCTGCGAAGAAGAGAAAAAGTGTGGAGAGAGCCCAGGGTTGTGGAAGAGCATACCCGCTGAAACAAACAGGGTCATCTAAAGAGAGGAAGCCCCTCAAGGAGATGGAAAATCTTGATGAAGCAAGGAGCGAGAGAACTTTGGCAGATCACCCATATATATTAGGTGCAGGTCACACCGCTGCAGAAATTTCATTTCAAATGATGGGCTATTTATAACAACTCTCATCATGGGTGTGATTACATTATGTCAGATCTCATCATTACATAATGATCAAACTACATCACAACTACTCAACCACTGAGAACCATGGTCCAGTCAAGTTGACACACAACTAGATCCCCAAGAGCACACAATGTCATCCATGACAACAGCCAAACCCTCAGGAAATCTTGTAGCTTCCACCAGGATAGTGTTCCCAGAATCCAACCACACCACCACCTCCTCGGCTTCCAACTGGGTCATGGTTGCCATATTTTCTGCAGAATCATTGTTCTTTGGGGGCAACAGAAGAAGAGCCACTTCTTCTGTTGCTCCCCTACATGTTTTTTCTCCACACAGCTGGCCAATGATTTCATTAAAGGATTAGTCAGATGTTACTTCTCAGCTCAGATCCTCCCCTGTCTATGACTCTCAGTGTGTCTTCTAGCTCTGCACTTTGAACACACTGCTGCCTCTTCTCTCCTTGGCCTCTTCTTTCTCACCAGTTTCATCCACCCCTTCCTGCCTCCTCACTGGACCTTTGCAAACAGAACCTTTGCAAATGCTGGTTGATTTCCCTAGAACATGCATCCCCCCCTATATTTTTGTGGCTGACCCTCTCTCCTTCTCAAATATCATTTTCTCAATGAGAACTCTTCCGACACCCACCCACAATTGCAACCCCTTCCCCAACATTCCTTATCTTTCTTACCCTGCTCTCCCCCCTCTCCAATCCCCAATACTATTTACCACTTTCTATTATGCAATGCCATTACTTGGACTCCTGGTGTGGTGCTGTAGGGTCACTTGAACCACAAAGTGGACAGTTCAAACCTACCACCTGCACTGTGAAAATGCTATATAATGTGGATATGAGTCAGAATCAACTTGATGGCACTGAACAGCAATGCAACATACCCTGATTTATGCTTTATGTTAATTGCTAAGGTAGTGTATTGAGTTAAATGTCAGGCTGCTAACTAAAGCCCATGGTTTGAAGCCACCAGCTGCTGCAGAGGAGAATGATACAGCAGTCCACTCCTGTAAGGATTTACACTCTTGGAAACACATGGAGCATTTTCACTCTGTCCTAACGGGTCACTGAGAGTCAGAAGCCACTCGAGGGCAGTGGGTTTATTTTATTTTATTTTATTTTTGGCTCATTGTTCATTGTCTACATCTTCCTAATAGATATAAACTCTAAGCTAGCAGGAATTTTCCCCTGTCTTTGTCCCTGAAATATCACCCAGAACAGTGCTGGACACAAAGATGCTCAGGAAATATTAGTTAAGTAAATATGTGCAACACAAATGTCAACTCTTTCTCTCTGAGTCTAGTGCATTTGTTGAGATTTACAAAATAAATGAAAGTGTGAGGACATCAGAACTTACTGACGATAGTGTCACATCTTGAAATACGACAATATGCAGCTTTGCTAAAATGGTTGTCATTTTTCTCACCTTATCAGCTTCGTTTAGAATTCTCCCCGCTTCACTGAATGCTGTTGATCACTTGCCACTGAGAACAGGACATTTTTTCTCACTCGTCAGGCCAAGATAATAGTTGTGAGAAGACACACTAAGAACATTTGTCACCAACCAAAACACACAAGGACAGGCTACCTCATGCAGCAGTAACAAAAGAAACCCCAAGACTTTGGAGACTTCCAAAGACTAGGACGTACTTCTGATGGCACCAAGGCCCCTAAGGAGCTCCATGAGTCTTCAGGCAGCTGCCCCCATGCCATTGGTCATTTTTGTACCCTCAAAAAACAAATAAGTCTTAGAAGACACACAATCAGAAATGCTCTTTGGATGTGAAGACTCTGTCTTGCTTACTTTGGACACGTTGTCAGGCTGGTAAAGTAGAGGGTCAGCAAAAAACCAGGGAAGTCCTCAATGAGATGGATTGACATAATGACCTCAGTGAACTCAAACATCTCTCCTGCTTCCGATACATTATCAGGGGAGACCCGTTCCTGGAGAAGGACATCATGCTTGGAAAAGTGGAGGGTCAGTGAAAAAGAGAAAGTCCTCCAATGAGATAGATTGGCACAGTGGCAGCAGCAATGGGCGGAAATGTAACAATTGTGAGGATGGTGCAGTGTTTCGTTTTGTTGTGCATAGAGTCCATATGAGTCAGAACTGCCTTGACAGCACCTAACAACAACAATGTTCTGGACTTTCTAGGTGGTGCCAGTGTAACCACAAGAGCCCTTAAGAATGGAAGAAGGGGATGGATGAATGGCTTTATCAGAGTGATGTGATGTGAGAAAGACTTGATTGGCTGTCGTGAGCTATGAAGGTAGAAGAGGCTACAAGAAATATAAGCATTCTCTGTTGTTGTTGTTAGGTGCCATTGAGTCAGTTCAAGCTCATCATGACCTTATGTACAACAGATTGAAACAGAAGGAGGCGTTCTCTGGAAAATAGAAAAGGAAGTCTCTGTTTAGAGCCTCCAGAAATCAACGTGCCCTGCTGATAATGTGGATTTTAGTCCAATGAGTCCTATTTCAAACTTCTACCCTCCAGAACTGTAGGATAATATGCTTACATTGTTTTTGTTGTTGTTGTTAGTGTTGATATCATGTCTTTGGGTTTTTTTTTTTTTTCATTTTTATTGTGAACTGAGTGGCTTTACACCATCGTTTCATTGTAATGATTACTATCTCCTCTGTGTATCATCATTCAACAGGATTTGCTTCCATTCCCTCTGGTTGTTTTGTTGTTGTTGTTTTGTTTTGTTTTGTTTGAGGTGGGGTGTACACAAAAACATTCAGAAATATATAATAATTTAAACAACCAAAGGGCACATTCTGCAAGTCTGCCTCTTGGCCACCAGCACCCAGTCTTTCTCTTTGCATGAATCCAGAGTCCCCAACTGCTCCCTTACTCCATCTCCTCATCTCTGCCTCCATCTCTGGTGTCACTGCTTCTCTGGATAAGGTCCCACATTCTGCTCATGTTCTTCTCCCTTGATGGTCCTAGGGTCCTCTGTTCCTGGAATGTAAAATTAACTACTCCATCCTTTTTGTTACAAAACTTTTACCTTTACAGTTGTGACAACTTCAATTAGTCATGATAACAATTATTCACTATTGAATCATAAGAATTGTATCTCCATCTCTTCACCAGACCCATCTAGGCAAGATGCAAATTATTCAGTGGGGACTCTATCTTCCCCTGCACACTATTAAACTAAACTCCCTCTTGAAAACTTGTAAGCCAGTTACTTTGTGCCTTTATTGCCCCCTCATTTTAGGTAGCCAATGTCTAAGTTGCCTGTCCCTATATACCCTGTATATATGCTTATTTTGGTTTAAATCACTACATTTATGGTGGGGGTAGTCATGGCTCAGTGGTAGAATTCTTGTCTTCCATGCAAGAGGCCCAGGTTCAATTCATAGCCAACGCACCTCATCTGCAGCCACAACCTATTAGGCTTGAGTGTTGCTGTGATGTTGAATATGTTTAAGCAAAGCTTTCAGACTAAGACAGACTAGGAAGAAAGACCTGGCTATCTACTTCCAAAACATCCATCAGTAAAAACCCTATGTGTCACAACAGTCCAATTCCATTGTACCTGGGATCACCATGAGTGGGAACCAAGTCAAAGGCAGCTAACATCAAGAAGTCTGTGGAAATTTGTTAAAGCAGCAATAAGAAACTAATACACATTGTAAATTATCTGACAATTTTTTGTTGTCAGTTAATAAGTTTAATTGCTGCTTTTCTCTCTGTCTTTCTTTCCTTCTAGTACAATCATGTAGGTGCTTGTCTGTCAGTTTGTCGTATTGTGGTGGCTTGTGAGTTGCTGTGATTCTGGAAGCTATGCCATGGATATTTTAAATACCAGCAGGGCCTCCCATGGTGGACAGGTTTCAGATGAGCTTCCAGACGACGGTAGACTAGGAAGAAGGAGGGACAAACTGCTTCTGAATTTTTAGTCACTGAAAACCTTATGAATAGCAGAGAAACTCTATCAGATATAGTGCCGGAAAATGAGCCCCTCAGGTTGGAAGGCACTCAAAATGCAACTGGGGAAGAGCTGCCTCCTCAAAGTAGAGTTGATCATGATGAAGCAAATGGAGGAAAGCCCGTGGGAATAAACCGTGAGACCTTCATTTGCTGATGGGACACAACTCAAAATGAAGAGAAACAGCTGTAAACATCCATTAATAATCAGAATATGGAATGTACAAAGTATGAATCTAGGAAACTGAGAAGTCTCAAAAATGAAATGGAATGCATTAACATCGATATCTTAGGCATTAGTGAGCTGAATCGGACGAGTGTTGGACATTTTGAATCTGAAAACCAC
>NW_006408552.1:15798258-15812228 GCF_000296735.1 Chrysochloris asiatica | reverse complement strand
GACAGAGAACTTCCAGAGGTTCAAGCCGGATTCAGAAGAGGCCATGGAACAAGGGATATCATTACTGTTGTCCGATGGATCTTGGCTAAAAGCAGAGAATACCAGAAAGATGTCTAGCTGTGCTTTATTGACTATGCAAAGGCTTTGATTGTGTGGATCATAACAAGGTATGGACAACATTGAGAAATATGAGTATTCCATAACACTTAATTGTGCTTATGAGGAATCTGTACATGGACCAAGAAGCAGTTGTTCGAACAGAACATGGGAACACTAAGTGGTTTAATATTAAGAAAGGTGTGCGACAGGGTTGTATTCTTTCACCATACTTATTTAACCTGTATGCTTAGCAAATAATCCAAGAAGCTGGGTTATATGAAGAAAAACGTGGCATCAGGATTGGAGGAAGTCTAATTAACAATCTGTGATATGCAGATGATACAATCTTGCTTGCTCAAAATGAAGAGGACTTAAAATACTTTCTGATGAAGATCAAAGAGCATGGTCTTCAGTATCAATTGCATCTCAATGTAAAGAAAACAAAAATCCTCACCACTGGGCCAATAAACAACATTTTTTATCAACAGAAAAAAGATTGAAGTTGTCTAGGACTTTATTCTCAACAGAGAAAAGATTGAAGTTGTCTAGGACTTTATTCTCCTTGGATCAACTATCAACACTCATAGAAGCAGCAGCCAACAAATCAAAAGACGTATTTATTGAATTAGGCACATCTGCTGCACAAGACATTTTTAAAGTGTTAAAGAACAAAGATGTGAACTTGAGGACTATAGCGTGCCTGACGGAAGTCATGGTATTTTCAATAACCTCATATGCATGCAAAAGCTGGACAGTGAGTAAGGAAGACCATAGAAGAATTGATGCTGTGAGTTATGGTGTTGGAGGAGAATACTGAAAGTGCCATGGGCTGCCAAAAGAACCAACAGATCTGTGTTGAAAGAAGTGCAGCCAGACTGCTCCTTGGAGGCCAGGATGGCCAAACTTCATCTTTCATACTTCAGACATATTGTCAGGAGGGACCATTCGCTGGAGAAAGATACAATGTTTGGTAAGGTGGAGGGTCCTGGTGTGGCGCTGTGGACTAATGCATCAGACTGTAAAGTCGTTTGAACTGCAAGCTGCAAGCTACAGGGTCTCTATGGGTCAGAATCGAATCAACTCCACAGCACTTAACAACAACAAGGTGGAGGGTCAGGGAAAAAAAGGAAGATCCCCAGCGAGATGGATTGGCAAAGTGGCAGCATCAATGGGCTCAAGTGTGGCAACGATTGTGAGGTTGGCCCAGAACCAGGTAGTGTTTCATTCTGTTGTACATAGGGTCACTGTGAGTCAGTACCGACTCGACAGCACCTAACAACAACAACAACATTGGATTCTATTTTGTTTAAAACTCATTGGTTAATGAGTTAAGGTTTGGGTGCCAACCATTTGCATTCTTGTAGATGGGATGGGGGTTCAGGCAGCAGTCTAGTCCTGTAGAATTCCACAATGCAGTTTCTCTTCTCAACTAGAACACTGGCAAGTTGCTTCCTGCCAACAATGGTGGAGCGCCATGATTCTTTACGCAGCCTCCTCTAAACTGGAATGGTCCCAGGCAGTGGTTAAGTGATCAGTTGTTAACCAAAAGGCTGGCCGTTGGAACCTACCAATCATTCCTCATCCCTAGAGAGAAACATGTGCACAGCGTGTTCCCGGAAATATTTACAGCCTATGAAATCCTATGGGGGTGATTCTGTCCTATAGGATCACCGAGTTGGAATTGACTGATGACAGTGGGTTTGGGGGTCTGGAGTTAACTTTTATGGACACTGACTGCCACATCTTTCTCTCCCAAGGCAGCGGGTGGGTTCCAGAAGCAAACCTTTCATTTAACAGGCAAATGCTTAACTCCTGAGCCAGAGGAAATGAGGGGGATGAGATGTTCTCAGCAAGCCCTCACCTTCTTACACAGGTATTGCCTTCTGGAAGGAAGAACTTACTCCACAATGATTAGAAGACACCCATCCACCATAAACAGCAATTCGATTGTATCCAGCTAAGTTTTCACCTCCGGTCTCAGGTAATATAAATCAAAATCACTGATGAATTCATGATGTCTTTGGATCTTCCCTGCTCCTATCCTACTGTCTCCAATGCTGGGCAGATTTCCCTAACACCCTTCACTTTGTGTTGTTGCTATTGGGTGTTGCTGTCGAATCAATTCTGACTCATAGCAACTCCACATACAACAGAACGGAACACTGCCCGGTCCTGCGCCCTCCTCACAATTGTTGCCATATTTGAGCCCATTGTTGCAGCCACTATGTCAATCCATCTTGTTGAGGGTCTTCCTCTTTTTTGCTGATCCTCTGGCAAGTAAGATGTCCTTCTCCAGGGACTGGTCCCTCCTGATTACATGTCCAAAGTGCATGACCATCCTCACCATCCTCGCTTCTAAGAAGCACTGTGGTTATGCCTCTCCCCACACTGAATGTTAAGTGCCATCCAGTCAGTTTCGACTCATAGCAACCCTGTATAGGGTTTCCGAGGAGCAGCAGGTGAGTTTGAAATGCCGACCTTGAGGTTCAAACCTATCTTGCAGTCCAGTGCTTATCCTACAGTGCCACACTGGGACTCCACACGGAATGTACTTCGGCTTTATTTCACAATCAGGTATTCTAAAATGCCAATTCAATTATTCAATGCTTCCTGCTATGCAATGAAAATTTATTCCCCTCAAATTCCCCAAATCATTTTTAAGAGTAAGAATTAACAGTGCAGGAAATAAATATGTATGCATATTACTCCTGACCCTGGCCTCTCTGAAAATTATGAAGGGAAATTTTACCTCAACCTGACAAAACAAACCTTCAAAGTAAATTTCATCACACAAAACCCTCTGGGATTAACGTTCTTGGGCAGGACCCTGGAAAGAGTCTATCTACCTTGGTTTTCTTTAATAGAATTCCACAAATAATCAAAAGAACAAACATTAATAAAGGAATAATCATGAGCCAAAATATTTGCTCCTTCATAAGCTTTGTTAGTAATTCTCATACATATGCCAAACAAAACCTATCTAATAGTGATGGTCTAATAAAACAGGATGGTGGGCAAGAATTTAATATGGCCTCAGATATTTTCTCCCTTTTGATATCAGTCAATTCCTACACAAGGAGACTATGTGTGCATCAGAGGATGACGGCACTCTGTGGGGTTTTCGTTAGTCTGACCTTTTGGAAATTGGTCATCAGACCTTTCTTCAAAGGTGCCTTTGGGTAGATTCAAACCACCAACCTTTTGGTTAGTAGCACAGTTTTTCATCATTTATGCCACCCGGAGATTCTTGGATGCATTTTTTGTTGTTGTTTCTAAGTGCCACCGAGACAGTTCCAACTCATAGTGACCCTGTATAGGGTTTCTGAGGAGCAGATAGTGGGTTTGAACCACCAACCTTTTGGTTAGCAGTCCAATGCTTCGGGGGGACTGGAGGTGTGTTTTATCCAGGTGTTTCTACATTGCATTGCCCATTGTTAGGAATTGAATTGTGTCCTCAAAATATGTGTTGGAATCCTAACCTTTCACCTGTGGATATGATGCTATTTGGAAACGGTTTTCTTTGTTATTTTGATCATAACCAAGTAGAAAACCAAGACCAAATCTACTGCCTTCAAGTCGATTCCAATTCAAGGTGACCCTGTAAGACAGACTCCAACCCTTCCACAGAGTTTCCAAGGCTGTAAATCTTCACAAAAGTAGACTGTGCTTCCCAAGTGACTGGCTTACACAGTTTCAAGAGGGAGTTTAGTTTCAGAGTGTGCAGAGTAAGGTAGAGTCCCCACAAGATTCTTATGATTCCATAGTGAGTAACTGTTATCATGAATGTCACAACTGTGAAGGTAGAAGTTTTGTAACAAAAAGAGGGAAGTAGTTAATCTTTCAGTCCAGGAACAGAGGACCCTAGGACTTCTCAAGGGAGAAGAGTACAGGTAGAATGTGGGATCTTATCCAGAGAAGCAGCAACACCAGAGATGGAGGCAGAGATGAGGACATGGAGAGAGAGAGCAGCTGAGGACTTTAGACTCATGGACAGAGAAAGGTTGTGTGCTGACAGCCAGGAGGCAGACTTGCAAAATGTGCCCTTTGGTTGTTTAAATTATTATATATTTCTGAGTGTTTTTGTGTGCATCTTCCCCATCCTGCAAAAACGAAAAAAGGGGGAATAGAAGCAAATATTGTTGAATGATGATGCACAGAAAAAATTGTAATCATTGCAGTGAAACAATGAGTGTAAAATCGGTGTTGTCCCATGTAAACTATCACTCAATTCACAATAAAACCTTAATAAAAAATTTTTAAACAGCAGACTGTCTCATCTTTCTCCCACAGAGCAGCTGGTAAATTCAAAACACTGGCCTTCCAATTATCAGCCCAATGCTTAACCCGCTGTGTAATCATGCAAGTAACAACAAAAAAAAGCCCACTGCCCAAATTGATTATGATTCACTGTGACCCTATACAGGGCTTCAGTGACTTTACTGAGATGAAAAGAAGAGCAGACTGTCTCATCTTTCTCCTCAGGAGCAGCTGATGGTTTTGAACCACCGACCTTGTGGTTAGCAGCCCAAAGTGTAACCCACAGTGCTACCAAATCATAAACTAATTCAACAGTTTCTACATGTGTCATTTACTGACACTGATGCCACTCTTCAGGTTATGCAACCATCCTAATCCTCCTTTTCTGAGTTTTCCCCCATTCATGTAAATCTGTGGTGGTGGTGAAGTGCCATTGAGTCAATTCTGACCTGTAGCAACCCTGTATAGGGTGTCTGAGTAGTGACTGGTGACCTTGCACTTCTAACTGACCTTACAGTCCAATAAATTAACACACAGTGATACACCAGGACTCTACTAGCCCCTAATGTTACTATCCAATCTTCTGACTTGCTGCTGCCACTTTGATCTCATATACATAATTATTTATATATATATATATATATTACTAGTTAAGCTAAACTACTGTTTGGTTTTAAGAAGATGCCAGGGGATATTTCTGGTTTAAGATGTAGAGATTGTCTCAGGGCAATAGTTTCAGATGCTCATACAGCCTCCATGACTCCAAAAGTCTGAATTCCATGAGAATCTGCAATTCTGTTCTGAATTGTTCCCCTTTTGCATAAGAATCTTCTATAGAATTTTTGGTCAAAGTCTTCAGTTGTGGTAGCCGGGCACCATCCAGTTCTTCTGGTCTCCTGGCAAAGGAGGCAGTAAGCTACACATTCCATATCCTCTTCCTGTTCCTGATTCTCCTCTGTCCTCTCTTGTTCTAACTTAATAGACAACAGTTGTTGTGCCTTAGATGGCATCTTGCAAGCTTTTAAGACCCCAGGCACTACTCAATAAACTAGGAGGTAGAACAGAGCATTATTAAACCAATTAACTGGAATGCTCAATGAAACCATGATCCTCAACCTCCAAACCAAGGAGCCAAATCCCATGAGGTGTGTGGTCGTACAGAAGCAGCCTCAGTAACTACCCTCCACCTTTTTTGTCATTATTGTAAATACAGCTTTCACACAATTTGCCATTTCAACTTTTTACAGGTGTACAGCTTATCAGCAACAATTACAATAATCAGTTGTGCAACCCTTCCCTTAAACAACACCATTTTCCTAATATCATTCATTAATCTCCCACTTCTTCCTCCCTCTCACTCCTGGTAACCACTATTCAACTTTGTTCTCTATACATTTCCCTTTTCTTGCCCTTTTCTTTAAGTAAAGGCATACAAGATATGTATGTTGATATATTTTGCTGAACATAATGTCTTCCAGTTCCATCCATACTGTAGTGTGTGACTAATTTCACTCAGCTTCATCGTGTCTTCCAATTCTATCCATACTGTCATGTGTGACTTATTTCACTCAGCATCATGTCTTCCAGCTCCATCCATTCTCTGGTGTGTGACGTATTTCACTTAGCATCGTGTCTTCCAGCTCCATTCATACTGTCGTGTGTGACTAATTTCACTCAGCATCGTGTCTTCCAGCTCCATCCATACTGTAGTGTGTGATTTATTTCATTCAGCATTGTGTCTTCCAGATCCATTCATACTGTCGTGTGTGACTAATTTCACTCAGCATCGTGTCTTCCAGCTCCATCCATACTGTATTATGTGACTTATTTCACTCAGCATCGTGTCTTCCAGTTCCATCCATACTGTAGTGTGTGACTAATTTCACTCAGCATCATGTCTTCCAGCTCCATTCATATCGTAGCACATACCCAGACTTCATTTCTCCTACTGGCTCCATAAGTTTCAATGATAGAATTTTCAGAACCAGGGATCCCTTTAGCCCCTTAGGGTAGGTGTAATTACTAGTGCAAATTCTTCACTTCCTTGGAATATCACTGTACATCCACACCTTTATCACGTTCAAATGAACAAGACAAGATACAGAATTGTGATTAGTTGTTACTGAGTTGACTGATTCACAGAGACCATGTAAGGACAGAGTAAAACTGTCCCATGGGGTTTCCAAGGCTGTAAATGTAACAACAACTGTAAGTATGGTGCAGGACCGGGCAGTGTTTCATTCTGTTGTGCATAGGGTCACTTATGAGTCGGAACTGACTTAACAGAACCTAACAGCACCAACAAAGTCTTTACAGAAGCAGACTATTGTGTCTCTCCCTCATGGAATAGCTGGTGGGTCCAAGCCACCAACCTATAGATTTACAGCCTAGTGCTTAACCACAGTGCTACCAGGTGCTGATGTTAGTTGCAGCTCTATCAAAAAGCAATGCTAAAAGGTGTCAGACCGAATGAAGAGAAAGGCTCTTTGCTCTGCCCACACACGGAATGGCAGGCAGGTTTGAGCTATGACGAATTCCTATCTGGGCCATATGCCTCATTGTACAGCATGGTTCTCAGGGGACCAGAGTCAAGAGGTCGTTATTTGGGGGATTCCTGAGAAGCATTGCTAACCACTTCTAGCCAGTGACCCCATATGGTGTCTTTAAAGAGGGCAGATGCCTCTGTACGAGCCGTTATTTATGGGGAAAGAAGGGCAGATTTCAGTCCCACTGACTGTGGTGTTAACAGGCTATGCAAAATATTGTGAGGCTATTTCCTACTCCCAAGCACCAGTCCACGTGGGGAGGGGGCACCAAGGAGTTCTTCACCATTCCTGCTGGGCTCAGGACTTCCTACCTGCTCAGTTAAGGGTTGAGTCTTCTTTAATAGCTTGGTACTAAGAGCAGAAGGAAGGGAACTCTGTGGAAGGATCTGAGATATAACTGACTTGAGAAGAAATACACTGCCTACTCCACATTCTGGTCCCAAATCTTTCTGTCTTCTATCTCTCTAGATCTAAACTCTTAAGCTCTTAGTTCTTCAAAATCAATCATTTCATTTGAGGTGTCTTGGGCCAGAGGCTTTGGGAGGGCCTTGAGCTACAAGTAGACAACATTCAGGAACTTATTTGCTGATGCTACTGTTGTTGTTATTAGGTGCCATCAGGTTGGCTCTGACTCATAGCAACCTTATTACACAACAGAACAAAGTGTTTCTCAGTCTTGCGCCACCTTCACAATTGTTAAATTTGTACACATTGTGGTAGGCACTGTGTCAATCTGTCTTACTGAGAGTCTTCCTCTTTTTCAGTGACCCTCTTCTTTACCAAGCATGATGTCTTTCTCCAGGGAATGGTTTCTTCTGTTCACATGTTCCAAGTATGCGAGACATAGTCTCACCATCCTGGCTTCTAAGGAGCATTCTGACTCTGTTTCTTCCAACACAGATTTGTATTCTCTTCTGGCAGTTCATGATGCTTTCAATATTCTTCTCAAACACTACATGTAATTCAAATGCATCAATTCTTCTCCAGACTTCTGTATCCATTGTTCAACTTTCACATGCATGTGGGGTGATTAAAAATAACATGGCTTGAATCAGGTGCACCTTAGTCCTCAAACTGACATCTTCACTCTTTGAACACTTGAAATAGGTCTTTTGTGACAGATAATTCTTCATAAAACCCTGTTTGCTCCTTTCTGAATGATTATGATCCCCACATCACAGATGAGAAAATGGACTCAGAAAGAGGTGATGTGACCTGTCCAAGGTCACAATAGGAATCTTGTCATACCTGAGCCCCACATCTATGTGTTTCTACTTTGTACTGCTCAGATATTTCTGGGATAGGTAAGTGGACAATCTCATAGTTGATTGAGCCTGTCCCTACTTGACAGTCCCCAAGATTATAACATAGAACCTGACTAATGGACAGAAGATTTGAAGTCAGGGTATTTATATGAAACCTGGGATCCTTAGGTGGTATGTCAATTTCTATCAATATTAATTCAATAGTAGGCCTTTAGCAATCAAATGTGAGGTTTCTTTCCTTTCTAAGTATTTTTAAATATGCTGTCATCCTTTTTGGAACCCTAGTGGCACAGTGTCATTGGACTGCTAACCTAAATGTCGACAGTTCAAATCCACCAGCCACCCCTTGGGAAAAAGATGATGCTGTCTACTACTATAAAGATTTACAGCCTCAGAAACCCCATGAAGTAGCCACCCGATGGAGAAAGATGAGGTTTTCTGCTTCCAGAAAGATTTAGAGCCTCAGAAGCACTATACAGGATCACTATGAATAGGAATCAACTTAATGGCAGTTAGTTTAGTTTGGGTTTGGGAGTCAATTCATGGAGCTCTGATAGTCCTGTGGGTTAGGTGTCAGACTGCTAACAACGAAGTCAATGGTTCAAACCCATCTTGGTAGAAAGATGAGGTTGTCCACTCCCATAAAGTTTTACTGTCTCAGAAACCCTATACAAGGTCATTATCAGTTGGAATCAACTCTATGACAGTAAGTTTGGCTTGTGTTTTGGGGTAGCAGTCCTGGTTTGGCATTGTAATAAGCAATGGACTGCTAACCACAGGTTGGTGGTTCAAACCCACCAGCCACTCCTTGGAAACTGTTTACAGGGTTGCTATGAGTCAGAACCAACTCAGTAGCCCTGAACAACAAAAAGAACAATGAAGTGTGCAATGTTGTTGTTGTTGTTGTGCTGTCAAGTCAATTCCAACCCATAGAAACTCTACATACAACGAAGGAAACGCTGCTCTGCCCTGTACCAACCTCACAGTTGCTGCTTCACTTCAGCTCATAGCTGCTGCCACTGTGCCAATCCATCTTGTTGGGGGTCTCCTTCTTTTTTGCTGTCCGTCCACTTTATCAAACATGGTGTCCTTCTCCAGGAATTGATCCCTCCTGACAATATGTCTGAAGTATGAAAGATGAAATCTCACCATCCTAGCTCCTAAATATTCTGGTTGTACTTCTTCCAACACAGATTTGTTTGTTTTTCTGGAAGTCCGTGGTACCTCCAATAGTCTTCTTCAACACCAGAACTCAAATGCATCAATTGCTCTAAAGTGCGCCTGACCCAAGCCATGATGTTTTCAATTGCCTCATATGCATGTGAAAGTTGGACAGTGAATAAGGAAGACTGTAAAAGAATCATTGCATTTGAGTTGTGGTGTTGGAGAAGAATATTAAAGGTATCATGGATTGCCAGAAAAACAAACAAGAAGAAATATAGCCAGAATGTTCCTTAGAAGACAAGATGGCCAGACTTAGTCTCTCACACTTCAGACCCATTGTCAGGAGGGATCAGTCCCTGGAGAAGGACATCGTGCTTGGTAAAGTGGAGGGACAGCAAGAAAGAGGGAGATCCCTAATGAGATGGATTGACACAGTGGCAGCAGCAAAGGGCTCAAGTGAACCAGCAATTGTGAGGATGGTGCAGGACCGGGCAGTGTTTCATTCTGTTGTACACAGGGTCACTGTGGGTCAGAACTGACTGGAAGCACCTAACAACAACAACATGTGGTGGAATCATCTCAATGGCACTGGACTAAGGCAGTACTCAGCAGGAAAAGGCAGTATCTGTCTAGTTATCCAACTACATGCCTAAGAAATGCACAACAATTACAGTATTCCATTAGACTCTTTGAGGGGCAAGAACAGCTCAGAGCCAATGGGTCCCAGAGGTTTCAGATTCAACAGCGACTTCATTTATCGTTTCTAGTTACTTTGCTCTCTGATGGCACACAGTGGCCCTAGGTGGTCCCTCATTGGATTTTCCTGACAGGGGCACTGAATCTTTTTGTGCCAAGTCACTCAATCTCTGTGATTCAGTTCCCACTCCAAGCAGGCAGGGACTCCAGGCAGTGTGTTGACAATGTTACTGGGAATCTTTATCTCCCAGACTTCATGAGCTGGCCAGGATGCCTTATGATGAAGCACCTAGAAGTTCCCCCTTAGATTCTCACACCCTGAGGCTGCCAATGCTTACTGAGCAACTCTGTTCATATAAGCAACTTTGTTTCCGAGGAGCGACTGGTGGGTTTGAATCACCAACTCTGTGGCTCTAAACACCACAGATTCTTCAAGTGGGAACCACTTGTTCCAAGCAGTGGTGAGGTTTCATACTACAAGTTACTCCACTAAGTGGTTATACCATCACATGTTTACTCAGCCTCCTAGTGACAGCTGTTCCCATTAACGTCTATCACTTTGTCGATGTTGCTAGTAGCATTCTTGGGGGGAGAGCCAATGGTAATTCAGAGGTTGAGTTCTCAGCTTCCACGTGGGAGACCAGAGTTCAATTCTCAGCCAAGTCATCTCACATGCAGCCATTGGAGGCTTTTGTCTTGCTAGGATGCTGGGCAGATTTCAGAGTAGCTTCCAGACTAAGATAGACTAGGAAGAAAGACCTGGTGATCTTCCAAAAGCCAGCCAATGAAAACCCTTTGGAGCACATGGAGATGGTAGAGAACAGAGCAGCATTTCCTCCTGCTGTGCATGGGTCGCCATGCATCAGAGGCAATGGTATAGCAGTAGTAAAAGTTGCAGTGAAGAGTCTCAAGCAAATGATTGAAAACATATGTGAAGAGCTTCCTCTAGGACCTACACCTGGAATTAGACTTGCCCGTATGGCACTGTAGGATAAGCACTGGACTGCTTATCTACTAGGTTGCTTGATTCAAACCCACCAGCTGATCCTCAGAAACCCTATACAGGGTGGCTAGGAGTCAGAATGGAGCCCTGGTGTAGCACTGTTGGATAAGCACTAGACTGTTAACCTCAAGGGTGGTGGTTCAAACCCACCAGTCACTCCTTGGAAACTCTATGTAGAGTCACTATGAGTCGGAACTGACTTGGAAGCACACAACCACAATTGGGTAGAGTATGGGTGTCTTAAACACCAAAACAAATCAAATCCCATTTTCATTAAATAAATACCAACTCCTCGCCACCCTATACAGGATATCTGAGACTAGATCTATACTAGAGCCTAGACTAGACAGGAGTAGACAGCCTCATCTTTCTCCTGCATAGTAACTGGTGGATTTGAACTGCCAACCTTACTGTTAGCAGTCCAGTGCTTATTCTACAGCCATATTGTTGTTTTTGTTAAATACCATCAAGTTGGGTCCAACTCTTAGCAACCTTGTGCAGGGTTTCCAAGGAGCAGCTGGTGAGATTGAACAACCAATGTTGTGGTTCAAACTTTCTCCTTCATTACCTGGGTGTCATTGACAACACCAAACTAAATCAAATTCCACTTTCATTGGGTCAATTCCAACTTATAGCCAGACTAAATCTTTACAAGAATAGACAACCTCATCTTTCTCTTGCAGAGTGACTGGTGGGTTTCAACCTCCAACCTTGCAGTTAGTCCAATGCTTAATCCACAGTGCTACCAGGGCTCCTTTCACCAACCATTTCACCAACCATACCAGATACTGCCAAATCATGTTGTCTTTTGCCTTCATCTAAGCCGCAAAGTCAGCAGTTCGAAACTACCAGCTGTTCTGCGGGAGAAAGATGAGACTTTCTGATCCCATAAAGATTTACAGCCTCGGAAACCCGGTACAGGATCACTATGAGTCGGAACCAACTCCAAAGCATATAACAACAACAACAATTACAGTTGGCAGGTCCACACAATAGCTTTTTTTAGAGACACAGCTTTTCACTTCTCTTTCTTGCTGAAACTAATTAAATCCCTTAATTAACAACATATTTGTAGGTGACATATTTTCATCTTGTGCCTTTTACCCATGAGGCTGTTGTGGTTAGTTGCTATCAAGTCAGCCCCAACTGGTAATGACCCCATGTGTGCAGTGCAGAATGCACTCCACAGGGCTTTCAAGGCTGTGACCTTCCGGAAGCAGAACACCAAGCTTGTTTCCTGAGGCTCTTCAGGATGGCTTCGAACCGCCAACCTCCTGACAATTCATCAAGCACTTAATCATTTGCATTATGCATGGACTCTCCAGGAGAGGGTACAACTTCAAAATCTCAACAGGAAATAAACATAAATTGCATTGATCATTCATCCCATGTTCTTCAAACTCAGGTTAGGCAATTCGTTTGAAGTAAAAGAAAATTACAAGGCATGTAGGATGTATTGTTAAGGAAGGGGAAAAGATCACAGAACCATATTTGTAGCATAATCTTACTTTTTAAAAATAACTGCAGATATATTCATATGGAAATAAGTTAGAAGCAAAAACTTTTTATAGAATTGTGGGTGACTCTCATGCTTAACCTTTTGTTGAGTTACTATTCTGCTTTTTTCACAACAAACATGGGTTCATTGAGGAAGAAAAGAATAAATATTGATAAGTCCAGAGATTATCTCTGCTATTCCGGTTGGCTTCCTTTTCTACCTGACCTTCTCTACAAGTTCTGAAGGCGATATTCTACATCAATGGCATAGTTGTGAATTATATGCTTACCAATCTCGCTATCATTGCATCGATTCCAACTCATAGCGACACTACAGGACAGAGTGGAACTGCTCCATAGCGTTCCCAAGGCTGTAGATCTTTATGGCAGCAAATAGTCTCATTGTTCTCCCAGGCAGTGACTGGTGGGTTTGAACCTCTGGCCAAAAAACAGCCCAGTATTTAACCCACAGCACTAGCAGAGCTCCAATTATGTTGCCTTGATGCAGGAAGCTATGTCACGGGTATTTCAAATACCAGCAGGATCACGCATAATGGACAGGTTTCAGCTGAGCTTCCAGAATAAGACTAGGAAGAAAGGCCTAGAAGTTGAGGGAGATGGGTCAGTATGATGGCTGCAGTGATAGACCAAATACACCGGCAATTGTGAGGATGAGTTAGGACAATGTTTTGTTCTGTTGTACATAGATCAGTATGAGTCTGAGTTGATTCAATAGCAGCTACAAACAAGTTGCAATGAGGAATCTGTGGTCAACACCAAGGGGAGAGAGAAGTAAAACACCATTCCCATACAAGGAGGGACCAGTCACGTCTATGTCCCCAGAAATTAGACCAGGCTGATGTAGTAACTGTTGAGTCAAATTGAATGAATGGTTCTTCCCATTGTCTATGCTAAACCTAGCCTGAGAATTGTGGAGAGCTAAAAAATAAAAAATAAAAAGTAACAAAAAGAAATTACCTAAATGAACTCATCTGTCAGTGTCTAAGCCAATGTGCATACATTGCTTTTCAAAAGCTACAAAAACTTCACAAGAAAAGTCACTTCACTTTATTTTTGCAAATAAATTTTGTAAAAAATTTTTGTAAACAGAATATGGAAATCAGACAATATCTTTAATATCCCATGTGAGTAAAGTTTTACTAAAGGTAATATAGAAATGGCTGTAAGCATACATTGATAGAGAACTTCAAAAGGTTCAAGCCAGATTTAAAAGAGGATGTGGAATGAGGGATATCATTGCTGATATCCAATGAATCTTGACTGAATGCAGAGAATACCAGAAAGATGTTTACTTGTGCTTTATTGACTACGCAAAGGCTTTCTGTTGTGTGGATCATGACAAGCTATGGACAACATTGAGAAGTATGAGAATTCCTGAATATTTAATTTTGTTCATGAGAAATCTGTACATGGACCAAGAGG
>NW_006408552.1:15795294-15796983 GCF_000296735.1 Chrysochloris asiatica | reverse complement strand
AATGTATTGCATTAGGCAAATATGCTTCACAAGAACTTTTTAAAGTGTTGAAGAGCAAACATTAGCTTGAGGACTAAGGTGCACCTGACTGAAGCCATGGTATTTTCAATAATATGCATGCAAAATAATACTCATACGCATACAAAAACTGGACAGTGAATAAGGAAGACCATAAAAGGATTGATGCATTTGAGTTATGGTGTTGGAGGAGAATATTGAAAGTGCCATGGGCTGCCAAAAGAACCAATGGATCTGTGTTGAAAGAAGCGCAGCCAGAGTGCTTCTTAGAGGCCAGGATGGCCAAACTTCATCTTTCATACTTCGGACATGTTGTCAGGAGGGACCATTCACTGGAGAAGGATATCATGTTTGGTAAGGTGGAGGGTCAGAAAAAAAGAGGAAGATCCCCAGCAAGATGGACTGGCAAACTGGCAGCATCAATGGGCTCAAGCATGGCAACAATTGTGAGGTTGGCCCAGGACCGGGCAGTGTTTTGTTCTATTGTGCGTAGGGTCACTATGAGTTGGTACCTACTCGATGGCACCTATCAACAATCCCTCATAACTTCCCAGGCTCCCCCATCCCCTACCACTAAATTGAGTTATCTGTGAGTTGTAAACCCCAGATCTGCTTGAGAAAGACCCTTGCTCTGTTTACCTGACGGGTGTCTAGTAGAAATTAGAAGCTATATTTCTGGGTAGCATAAACATCTTATGGCTGAGTAAGGAGCTGGGTCACTATGAGTCAGAACCAACTTGACAGCACTTAACAAACAGAAAGAAGGCATTCTGGTGGTGCTGTAGGTTAAGCACTGAATTTCTAACCACAAGGTTGACAGTTCAAACCTACCAGCAGCACCTTAAAAATTTACAGCCTCAGAAACCTTCAGTGTTACTATGAGTCAGAATTGCCCCCAAGGCAGTGATTTTACCAACTGAGAAGTTGGTGGTTTGAACTCACTCACAGTACTGCAGAAGAAAGGCCTGGCCATCTGACTCCATGAAGACTGCAACCAAGAAAACCCTCTGGGAGTACAGTTCTACTCTGTTACACACGGGGTCACCAGGAATTGGAATCAACTCAACAGCAGTGGGTTGTGTTTGGCTGAGAAGCTGTGTCGAAGGTCAAATAGGACACCCCTTTACCACCCCACCATCACCACTTCCCAGACCATTTCCACTCCATTAGACCCAAGGACTAAAGGCATATGTGGAAAAATTCCTTCACTGGCTGTATTGGCCCAATGGCCCAACTCAGAGAATAAAGAGGTCTTAAGTTTATACAAATTCTCAAAGCAGGGCAGAATGCACTAGAGATGTTCTCTAGAGTGTGGTTTTCCAAATAAGGTGGAGAGGCAGGGCTTGATGGCGGCTAGGGTGGAGGTGCAGTGAAGGTCGCCGTCAACAATAGCACAGAATACCAGGCAAAGCAGAGCCAGGGCAGAGCTCCAAAACTCGGAACCACAGAGATAGGAATATTTTAAAGGTTTGAAGGCTTATAGATTGTGGGTTTGGAGCTGAAGTAAAAAATCGCGTAATTTTGAATCTGCCGAGTGGGCTCAGAGGCCTGAGCCGACATCCTGGGTGAGACCAAGCGGAGGGATGAAACAGGGGGCACAGAAATGCCACGGAAAAATGCCACGGGAACCTTGAGACAAAGGTAGACAATATACTTTGTCAGTTTTGCTTT
>NW_006408552.1:15752956-15791930 GCF_000296735.1 Chrysochloris asiatica | reverse complement strand
CTTCAGCAAAGACTTCAGCCAGGAAAACTCTTTGGGACAGTTTTCTTCTGCCACACAGAGTTGGAACTGATTCAACAGCACCTAATAACTGTGTGTGTGTGTGTGTGTGTGTGTGTGTGTAAAGAGACTTCAAAAAATTTGTGAAAAAATAGAGTTGAAAAATAATGGCATTGTTCTACTTCTTTTGGAAGCCTTGTCATATATTCACTGGTCCTTATAGATGTGACTTCTTCCTAACCACATCTTTAAGTAGGACATGGTTTATCACCCCCACGTTCAGACATGGCTTCTGTATGGGGCTCTACAAGATGTGGCCAGCATTCTTTTGTGGCCCAGTGCTAACACTGAGTCTATTTTTGTCTTCCCATGTGACAGTAGAACTGCCTCAGAGGGTTTTCTAGGCTGGATTCTTTTTGGAAACAAACCACCAGGTCTATTGTCTTATGGAGCAAGTAGTGGAGTTTAGCCAACAACTTTTCCACTAGCAGCTGAGCTCTTAACACCGGCTCCCTGGCCAGTGTTCTAGCTGACCATAAAGAACAAGGACAGAGAGCAAAGACACAGCCATTGATCATCCCTGGGGCTTGGGCACTCCTTCATCTCAGTGGTCATTTCTTTATCTCATCCTTTCTGGACACTACAGAAAATGACCACCATCATATTACATCCACTCCTCATTTATCAACATGATTGGGTTCCAAAGACCAGGTTGTTCTGCAAAAACCAGACAACATGCAAAATGGAGGATGCATGTAGGCTCAGCACTGGACTGACCACTGCAAGGTCAACAGTTCAAAACACCAGCTGCTCCTCAGAAACCCCATACAGGGTCACTATGAGTCAGAACCGACTCTTCGGCACTTAACAAAAACATCATTACATAAGTGCTAAATCATATCATCTCATAATTACCAAATTGCATCTTTACATAGCTGCCAAATCACATCATTTCATAACCCCTGAAAATTATGGTTAACCATCATAACCAGCATTGCTCTCACCTCAAGCCTTGGTGCTCGTTACTGCCGGATATACATCACTAACACACAAAATAGTCAGATTATCAATATTTTACTGTTGTTGCATATGTAAAACGTTGGATAGTGAGATAGTTGGTAAGTGAGGAATAGGTGTAGCTTCCTATTCCTGTGTTGTAAGGTGGCATAGCAATGCTGGCGAGGATGGCACAGGATTGAGTAGTGGTTGTTTTCTATTGTACATGGGGTCACTATGGGTCAGTACCACCTTGACAGCACCTAGTAACAACAACTGCCCCAATGGGCATATGTGAACATCTGCAAAGACCCTATTTCCAAACAAGGTCACATTTATAGGTACTGGGGTGAAGACTTCAGCATCTCTTTGGGGGGAAACACAATTCACACTAAACAACCATATTCAGACAGCTCCTATTTTTCAAGTCTTCATATGCTGCAGGTGAAAGAGATGTATTAACCAAGGACATCATTGTTACTGTTGTTGTTAGGTGTCGACTCACAGAGACCCTATGCACAATAGAATGAAACACTGCCTGGTCCTGGGCCATCCTCATAATTGTTGTGTTTCAATTCATTATTGCCGCCACTGTGCCAATCCATCTCATTAGGTGTCTTCCTCATTTCTTCAGGGATAGGTCCCCCCAGATAATATATCCGAAGTATGAGAGTCAAACTCTCACCATCCTGGCTTCTAAGGAGCATTCTGGTTATACTTCTTCCAACACAGATTTGTTTGTTCTTCTGGCAGTCCATGGCACTTTCAATATTCTTCTCCAACATTGTAACTCAAATGCATCAGTTTTTCTACAGTCTTCCTTATTCACTGTCCAACTTTCACATGCATACGAGGTTATTGAAAATACTATGGGTTGGGTCAGGCACACCTCAGTCCTCAAACTGACATCTTTGTTCTTTAACACTTTAAAGAGATCTTGAGCAGCAGATTTGCCTAATGAAATGCGTCATTTGATTTCTTGACATCATAAATACACAGACATTACCTGCCGCCTGAACTTGAGGCCTCAACAATGGCAGCTTGCTTAATGGCCAAATACAATATGTCTCAGAATAAAAGGATTCAAGCCTGGTCAATTTCATTGCCCAAGAAACACTTTTGTTATGACAGCCCTGTTCCCATTTATAAAACATATGTGGTTTTTATTACACCCAAGTAGAAATTCACATATACTTTTATTATTGCCCCAAAGTCACCAAGAAATAATCACTTGGAACCTCTTTAAGTGGCAGATAGAGAACACAATGAGGCAGAAACAAAACTGTGTGTCCACGGCATGACCCCTTTAGGTGGACCAGAAACTGAATGAATCTACAGAGAAGGCTCCAAGACCTCCAGCTGTTGTACATTTTTTAACAGTTGCGTACTTAATTGTCACACCAACCATCTCAAAATTATTTTAAGAAGTAGAATGTAGTTGCTAAAGATACTGCACAAGCATTCCACATGCCACAACTTCCATGCATGCTTTTATTACAGAAAGCTTTGTGTCATCATTATTCCAATTGGGATACCTAGTCTCAATTCTGGAAAGGCAGGTTGATGTCCCTGCCCAGAACACATACAATCAGATTCAGTGCAGAAATTCATGTCAAGCAGTAACATCAAACACCAGCTAATATACAATACAGAAAAGGTCTTGTCCTTGAGGATCTTACATTGTAGAGAGGGTACAAGGAGTCTGGGTGGCCTTTTCAGGTTTCTAATTAGCTATTAACCTAAAGGTTGGGGGTTCGAACCCACCCAGAGGTTCAGCAGAAGAAAGGCTTGGCAGTTTGCCTCTGTAAAGATAATAGCCAAGAAAACTTTATGAGCATTTCTTCTCCATAACACGTGGGTGGCCAATGAGTTGGGATTATCTGAGCAGCAGTGGGTTGGGTTGGGTTTTGTGGACATAAACAATATGTAAGTTTACAATGAAATCAATAGGATCGTTTTAAATTGTGATATAAGAAGCGGCTTCAAAGAGTTTGTAGGAAAATGGAATGAAAAGACAGTGGATATTTTTTCCATGAGCTTTTCGAAGCCCCCTTATAGATCTTAAAGGAAATTAAAGAGAATAATGGATTAGTAATACAGAAATATGAATAGCTCTAGCCAAAATATAAAATAATATTTGCTAAAAGCTTCACCTAGCTAATGTGTTAAAGAGCAAAGGTGTCAGTTTGAAAGCTAAGGTGTGCCTGACCCAAGCCATGGTATTTCAATAGCCTCATATGCATGTGAAAGTTGGATCATGAAAAAGGAAGACCAGAGAAGAATTAATGCATTTGAATAATGGTGTTTGAATTGGAAGAAATACAGCCAGAATGCTCCTTAGAAACCAGGATGGTCAGACTTAGTCTCTCATACTTAAGACATGTTATCAGGAGGAACCAGACCCTGGAGAAGGACATCATGCTTGATAGAGTCAAGGGTCAGTGGAAGAAAGGAACCCCTCCCCCCCCCCACTTCAACAAGATGGAATGACATAGTGGCAGCAGCAATGGACCCAAATATAACAACCATTGTGAGAATGACGAAGGACTGGGTAGTGTTTCATTCTGTTTGGCATAGGATCGGAACTGATTCAACAGCACTAAACAATAACAAAAGCTATTGAACCGACTCGACGGCACTTAACAACAACAACATTCTGAAGGTGAAGCATTTTCTCAAGAAAATTCTTCTAATTGAAAGAGATACTGTGGTTTTCTTTTCCCCTCAGTGAGCATACTTATCCACTACTTGAAATATTCCTTTAATTTAAACAAAGTTTCCAAAGCCCCTTAACTCTGCAGGTAGATAATAAGTGTAGTTAGATCTCAGAATTCAGAATTCATTTAATTATTCATTACTCATTTAATAACTTTTGTTTCCTCTCTCCTGGGACTTCCTGCTTACCTTGCAGGCATCTTTTTGATGATTTTCTTTCCATTTTGCTTATTGATCCTATCACTACTTCTTTGGGAGCTGATTTCTATTCAGCATTTTAAGGCGAGGGGCTATGAATGTAAACACAGTTGTAAGAAAATGACTACAGGCTGGGAAGAGAGAGCTTTTGCCAGCACATCGCCTACCTTGATGTCTCACTATTGAATAAGAAGCCCAGATGGCATGATAGTTAAGTGCTTGGCTGGTGGTTTCAATAACCTCATATGGATGCGAAAGCTGGACAGTGAATAAGGAAGACCGTAGAAGAATTGATGCTTTTTGAGTTATGGTGATGGAGGAGAATACTGAAAGTGCCATGGGCTGCCAAAAGAACCAATAGATCTGTGTTGTAAGAAGTGCAGCCAGAGTGCTCCTTGGAGGCCAAGATGGCCAAACTTGGTCTCTCATACTTCGGACATATTGTCAGGAGGGAACAGTCGCTAGAGAAGGATATCATGTTTGGTAATGTGGAGGGTCAGAGAAAAAGAGGAAGTCCCCAGCGAGATGGATTGGCAAAGTGGCAGCATCAATGGGCTCAAGCGTGGCAACAAATGTGAGTTTGGCTCAGGACCAGGCATAGGGTTGCTGTGAGCCGGTACTGACTCGATGACACCTAACAGCAACAGTTGGTATTGGAGAAGAGTGTTGAAAGTACCATGGACTGCCAGGAGAACAAACAGGTCTGTGTTAGAAGTACAAAATGCTCCTTGGAAGCCACGATGGTAAGATTTCATCTCTCATACTTCAGACATGCTTCAGGATGGACCAGTCCCTGGAGATGGATATCGTATTTAGTAAAGTGGAAGGGGCTAGTGAAAAATAGGGAAATCCCCAGCGAGATGGATTCACACAGTGACTTCAGCAAGGGTTCAACCATGGCAACGTTTGTAAGACTGGCTCAGGACTGGCCAGTGTCCTGTTCTATTGTACACAGGGTCATTCTGAGTTGGGACCCACTCGATGGCACCTAACAACAAGTCCTTTTTTTAAAGAATGATTTTCTAAGAATGACAATGAGTATACAAATGAGCTTTGGAGTTTTTTGTTTGTTTTTGCCAAAGGAATTGCTTTTATTATTGAAGGAATTAAGACACTCAGTCATATCTTTGTCATTCCATCTGTAACTGTAGGCATCAACAGTTTCTGGTAAGAGGAAAAATAAAATCACAAATTGTCCTTCTCTTTGAATCTCCAGACAACTCCACCTCGTAGACTGAAAAACTTGATCTAAATTCATGATCAATAGGGGACTGAGCAAGGCTGAGGATTTACCGTGTAATATTTCAAATCAAATTTTAGAATTGTGAATAGACATCAACTGTGTTGGTCTGAAGGTTCTCATTTCCATACCAGTGACAGTTTGGGGAAATTTATTAACTTGAAACTTGCTTAATAAGGAAAATAAAACCTTACAACCTAGCCAGGACTCTTGAAATGCCATCGATGACATATGGTTTTCTCTAGGGTTAAGACCTGAGGGATTCTCATTCTTTTACAGATACCAGATCAACTTCTTCATTTCTGACTTGGTATTTTCACAAGAAACAAGCAACTTTTTATTGTGATTTGGGTAGAAGTTCACAGAGCAAGTTGGTTTTCCATCCAGTAATTCAGACACATGTTTTCTGGCATGGATTGCCATCCCCAAAATGTAACAGCGCTCTTCCCACTTCCTCCTTGTGTTTCCCATTCCCACTCTTCCTTCTTCCCTGGTCCCTTCTTATCTCCTGGGCTTTCTCCCAGGAAAAATGCTGCCCTTTTCATATCATATGGTTGATTGTTCTGAGGAGTGTGGACCTTCCTGGTGTTATTGCTCACCTTATTGGCTTCTCTATTATTGGCTTAAAATTGAGCCATGAGGGTGAATTTAATTCCAGGCCTGAAGAATAACTAATGGTCATAGTCTTAAGGTTCCACCAGCCTCTATCAGGCCAGTAAACCTGGTCTGTTTTATGATTTTGAGTTTTGTTCCATATTTTCTTCTACCCTATCCATGACCTTCTAATGTGATAGTTGGGTACTATCTAGTTCTTTTGGTCTCAGCATTGTGGAGGCTGGAGTTTGTATGGCCTGTTAGTCATTTGGACTAATTGCTTCTTTGTGTGTTTGGTACTCCTCACTCATCTTTGGTCCAGATGGGGAGAGACCAGTGGTTGTATCTTGGCAACTCACAAGCTTCTAAGATTCCAGATGCTACTCAAAAGTAGGAAATGTGCCCATTGGACTTGATGTCCCCTAAGACTATGGTCCTGAACCCTCAGGACCAGCGACTCATTCTGACTGGGTATTTTTTCCATCAATTCCTCCACATAGTGCTTTATACTGTTTAGACGTCATATGATACATTATAGTCTTCACTTCTCATATACCTAGAAAAGTTACGTTCATCCTTTCTAAGATTATAAACCAGGACTGGAGAAATCAAGGACATTTAGATTTCAGTAAGACTCACATGTAGATTCTTTTCTTCCTTCCTTCCTTTCTTCTTTGAATATTTTGTTGTGCTTTGGGTAAACAGTTACCTGGACAATTAGGCTCCCACTTAGCCATTTCTGTCCACATTGCTTAGTGACATTGGTGACATTTTTCACAATGCATGAACATTTCCACAATTTCCATTGTACTTGTTCTGTTGCATTCATCCAGCTCCTCCCCCTCTCCCTACCTTCCCATCTTTGCTTTAGGGTAAATGCTGATCCTTTGCTGGCAGGTACATTCTGCTTTTTTAACTTTCTATTGTGAATTGTGTGAAGGTTTACAGAGCAGGTCATCAGTTTTGCATTCTAGGAATCATACACTTTGCTTCATTACAATGATTGCGATCCCCTCCAGGTACCATCAGCCAACAGTATTTACCTCTATTCACAGTAACTCTTGTATTCCTCCCTGTGATTCCTGCTACCTTCCTCTTCCCTCTGGCAGGTACATTCTTACAGTTGTTTTGTTTAAGTATTCTTTTTTACCATTATCATTTGCTCACTAGAGAGTGCTGAGAACACAGAAATTCCTCCCAATGCCCACTACAGATGATGAGGGTAGAAGAAGTCAGCCCCCAGGGGCAGAAGTTCAGGGAAGTCATAGGAAGGTTCAGTTGAAACTTTTCACCAGTTAATTAATTTTCTCAAGCCTGTGGCACGTTTATATAACAACCAAGATTCTTGATACAGATGAATGGGTCCTGAAAGGATGTACTGCAGGAAATACACAATCCAAAACACATTGTTATTTCATCATTAGATGATGCCTTTGTGTCAGCCATGAGCACTCAGCTGCTAGCCAAAAGACTAGAGGTTCTAGTCTACCCAAAGCACAATAGACACACACACATACATGTACACACACTCATATATATGTATACACATTCACACATACATACATCAGAAGAATGGCTTGGCGATCTACCTCTGAAAAATCAGCCTTGAAAACCAGATGCAGCACATTCTACTCTGACATACATGGGTTAGTGTAATTGCATAAGAAGCATCTCCGTACACAGAAATGCTAGATCTATATAACTAGAAGTCAAACTTCCATAGGATTTATAGCTGTCATGTAACATTTGTCACATACTGCCCTGGTGACTACATGGCTAAAGTATCTGACTGCTCACTGAAAAGTCGACAGTTCAAACCCACCAGCCACTCCAAGGAAGAAAGATGTGCCAATCTGCTTCATGAGGATCACAGCCTTGGAAACCTCATGGGACAGTTCTACTCTATTCCATAAGGTTTGATGTGAGTGGGCGTTAACTCAAAGGCAGTGGGATTGGTTTGGTGGGCTTGTTGGCCTTGTATAATGTGAGGCTGTAGGATAAGCATTGAACTGCTATCCACAAGGTCGGCAGTTCAAAACCACCAGTCGCTCCTTGGAAACCCTATACAGGGTTGTTATGAGTTGGAACTGACTCAATGGCACTTAACAACAACACAATAGTTATTTGGGTATATGCCTTACCTATGAAGCCTGGTGAGGAGTCCCGGTTTGGTGCTGTGGGCTAATGCATCAGACTGCAGAGTCATTTGAACTACAAGGTTGGTGGTTCAAGCTCACCAGCTGCTCCTTTGGAAACCCTATACAGGATCACTATGGGTTGGAATCGACTCGACAGCACTTAACAACAACATGAACCCTGGTAGGGTAAGCATCAGACTTCGTTACTGAAATTTGACAGTTCAAACCCACCAGCCACTCTTGGAAAGTCTGTATAAGCTCACTAGGAACCAGAACAGATTCCATGTCACTTAACAACCACCAGCTTTACCTTTTTTACCAACCCACAAACTCATTGAAGACAGACGTTGTCTTGTACAAACATGCAACCTACATGGTCCAAGATTCATAATGGATCCCTGTAACTATTTCTTAAAGAAAGCATTATGAATCTTACCATTAAGAACTCAGTCTTACATGCTAATACTTATGAGTCACTTGGTAAACACACAGTCAGTTCTTCATGAGCTCAGATTGAAGAAAGGTTGGGTCCGTGACGGACACCAACAGGTGAAGACCACCTAAAGTCCAAGAAGAGATCATGCAAGTCAGTTGCAGAGTTCACAAGCCCCATTTTCTAAATTACTGTGACCCTATCATGTTGCATCAGGTTGAATTGCATCCTCCACGATGCATGTCCTTCCTCAAATCTCAGAACAAAAGTAACATCTTTGAGGATGTAATTACTTAACACGAAGTCATGCTGGATGAAGTAGGGTGGGTCCTGACCCAATCTGAGTCCAAAAGACTGCTATGAAAAGAGGAAATAGATATTGGAATGATTGTGTCACAAACCAAAAAGCACTCAGGGCTACAAGAAGCTAGAACAAAGAAAGACCTTCCCCTAAAGTCTTCAGAGAAAGCAAGGCCCAGCCAGCACACTGAATTTGGACTTCTAGACTCTAGAACTGGGAGAGAATGCATTCCTGCTGTTTTAAGTTGCTTTTTTGCTGCAGCAGCCACAGAACACTAATAACACTCATCTAGCTGTGGTGGTGTTGGTTATATGCCGTGGAGTTGATTCTGACTCATAGCGACCCTGTACAGGGTTTCCGAGGCTGTAAATCTTTACGGGAGCAAAAAGTCTCATCTTTCTCCCGTGAAACAACTGGTAGTTTCAAACTGTTGACCTTGAGGCTCTCAGCCCGATTTGTAACCACTACGCTACCAGAGCTCCTTCATCTAGCTGTTGTTGTTAAGTGCTGTTGAGTCGGTTACTTCCCATAGCCACCCTGTATAGGGTTATGAGTGACTGGTGAACTTGAACCACCAACCTTGCAGTTCAAACAGCTTTGCAGTCTGGCGCATTAACCCACTGCTCCACACCAGCACTCCATCTAGCTACAGGGGGTGGGGTGGGGGGAAATACCAACAGAATAAACATGGCACTGCAGGAGTCCTGGTGTGGCTCTGTGGGTTAATGTGCTAGACTGCAAAGTCAGTTTGAACTGCAAGGTTGGTGGTTCAAGTGCACCAGTTGCTCCTTGGAAATCCTCTAGGGGGTTGCTCTGGGTCAGAACTGATTTGACGGTACTTAACAACAAAAGCAGGATAATGCACTGAACCGCAAGGTTGATTTGAACATCAAGGTTGAAGTTCAAACCCACCAGCTGCTCCTTGGAAACCCTACACAGGGTCGCTATGAGTCGGAACCAACTAGACAGCATTTAACAACAATATATTGAGATAAGGAACCCTGGTGGCTTAGTGGGATAAACACTAGGCTGCTAACCTAAAGGTCGCTGGTTCAAACCCACCAGCAACTCCAAAAGAGAAAGATGAGGCTGTCTGCTCTTGTAAAAACTGCCAGTCTCGGGAACTTTGTAGGGCAGTCTGCTCTTTCCTATAAGGTCTTTCTGAGTCAGAATCGATTCAAGGGCAGTGGAGTTGGATTTTTGTTGTTATTGTTCTTTGGTATTTGAGATGGCACTGGATTTGGTTTGGATTGGGAACCTGAGTAAAACTTAAACATTATCATAAAGATCTGTTATTCAAATGAGTTTCAGACTGTTCAATTAATGCCCAGTAAGGAAAATGGAAAACGGCCAGACTTTAGTTTTGTGCCTTTTCTTTTAAATGGATTTATACTTTTTTGTCTTTTTTTGTAGGGTGTTGTGGCCAGGTGGCAGGAAGACTTAGGAGCTAAGCCAAGGACCAACTTGATTATCATCTTTTCCTATAGAATGGTTGATCCTGGAACATTTATAAGTAACTCAAACCATAAATACGCTTAGAAAATGAATGTCATTATATTGCATATTGCTAGTGTAAGCTCAATTTTTCCAGAGTTGAAGCAAAAGTCAAACGCATACAGTTGAGTTTTTTGGGTTTTTTTTAAATGCTTACATACAGGCACAGGGGAAAGCTATGGTTTTTCTCAAAAAGAGCAAAGAGCAGAGGTGACCACCTAGTTCTCAAGCAAACTGTCCGGAAACATTCTAATTGGGAAAAACAGCCACGAGTGCCAGCCTCACAGCACACAGGTGCCCCTAACAGCTGAACTCTTGTCTTTGTGCATTCCTGGACCTGGTACTTGAGAGGAATTAAAGAGAGCTAAGAATACAGCTATTTATATATATTTATATATACATCTGATGAATTTTGCGCCTCTAGTGGAGTCCTGGTGTGGAGCTGTGGGTTAATGAGCCAGACTGCAAAGCTGTTTGAACTGTAAGGTCGGTGGTTCAAGCTCACCAGCTGCTCCTTGAAAACCCTATAGGGGGTTGCTATGGGTCGACATCGACTCGACAGCACTTAACAACAACAGGAGTACAGCAGCTGAAAAGGCAGAAAGCATGGGTCTTCTGGGTGTTTGAGTCAGAAAACATCCTGTGTATGAAGGTGATATTCCCTCCTAGGTACAATCGTGGATCGGGGTAGCATGCTCGCCTTCCATGCAGGAGTTAAAGGTTTGATTCCCAACCAGACACATCATTTCTAGCCACCACTGTGTTACTGTGATGCTGAACAGGTTTCAGAGTTGCTTACAGACTGAGACAAAGTAGGAAGAGAGGCCTGGCAACCTACTTCTGAAAATCAGCCAATGAAAATCCTGTGGGTCTTCGCATCCTTGCCAGCATTTATTGTACTCTTCTTTTTTGAACTTCACTATTATTGCTGGTGTGAGATGATATCTCATTGTTGCTTTGATTTGCATCTCTCTAATGGCTAGTGATCGTGAACATTTCTTCATATGTTTGTTGGCTGCCCAAATCTCCTCCTTGGTGAAGTGTCTGTTCATGTCCTGTGTCCATTTTTTAATTAGGTTATCTGTCTTTCTCTTGTAGAGGTGTTGTAGTTTCCTATATAGTTTAGAAATTAATCCCTTGTCTAATGCATCGTTGCAAAAGATTTTTTTCCCATTCTGTGTGTGTGCTCCCTTTTTACTCTTTTGGTAAATTCTTTTGATATATATAAGTTTTTAATTTTTAGTATGTCCCAATCATCTATTTTGTCTACTTTTGTTTGTGTACTTTTCACAATGTTTGGTAGTCTGTGTGTGCCCTATACTAGAGCCCTGAAATTTGTCCCTTTTTTTCATTGATGGCCTTTATAATTCTGGGATTCACATTTAGTTCTTTAATCCATGTTGAGTTGGTTTTGTATATGGCATGAGGTAAAGGTCTTTTTTCAATCTTTTACATATTGCTTTCCAGCTTGTTTGATGTTTTTTGCATTATTTTGTTTTGTTTGATTTTCACAGACAGTGAAGAAAAAGTTTTAGACATCATAATACAGTTGTTGTTAAATTGTCAAGTTGGTTTAGACCCATAGCAACCCTGTATAGGATTTGTTGTTGTTGTTTGGTGCCGTCGAGTCGGTTACAACTCATAGTGACCCTGTGCATAACAGAACAAAACACTGTCCAGTCCTGTGCCAATTGTTGTTATGTTTGAGCTCATTGCTACTGCCACGATGCCAGTCCATCTCATTGGGAAGTTCCCTCTTTGTCACTGACGGTCCACTTTAAATCTTTACAGAAGCAGAAACCTTCATCATTCTCCTGTGTAGTATCTGGTGAGCTCGAGCCACCAACCTTGTTGTTTGCAGTCCAGTGTTCACTGTATAGAGCCACTGTACTCCTATATACGGTAGGACCCTCAAGAAAGGCACTAAATTGAAAATAGATTTGGTTTTATTTAACAGTTTATGAGCCTTTGATGTAGTATTTGGTGGTACTTTCTGAGTTGAGGGGAACACACACTTTCATATGTACACACTCACACATATACATGTACATACTCACATATACATGTATACATATTCACACAGTTACGTATGCACACTCACACACACGTATACACTCACAAATATACATGCATACACGTCCATATACATACATACGCACACACAAGCACACACACATACTCACACATACATAAACATAATGCATATACATAAACCCATGCACGTATGAACTAGAGCTATACTGGCAATCATTTTTGAGACTCTTACAAAAGCCTGCAAAAGCAGCACCTGTGTAAAACACAAACCTATCAGAAAGAAAATTCCAATTTTTCCACTAAAACCAGTAATAGAAAAGTGTTCAGACTAAACTGTGTCAAAGGCAGCCAACTAGCAAGTCCAGAAAACAAAGGTGTCCCATCACATTCCAGCGTCACAGGTCTCTCACTACATTCCTTTTGGCATTTGGGACGTCAGACAAAACTCTGAGCACTTCCACATGTGTCCCGTGACAGCTCTCCACATGCAGTGAAAGATGGACAGAGAGACAGGAGAAGGACTACAGCGCTGGGACTGTGGCAGATCCGTCTTAGATGAAATCAAACTGGAGCGCTCCATAAAAGTCAGAATGATGAGACTTCCTCTTAGTTACTTTGGACACATGACCAAGAAAAACCAACCACGCAAAAAAAAAAAAAAAAGGGGGGAGTGATAAATCTTGCAGTCCAGGAACGGAGGACCCTAGGACCATCAAGAGACGAGTGCAGGGGTGGGGGGCGGGGCATCCTGTCTGGTAAAGTAGAGGGTCAGTGAAAACAAGGCAAGCCTTCCATGAGATGGGTGAATACAACTTTTACAACAGACACAGAAATGTCAGTGACCACGAGGGCGACTTTCATTCTGTTATAGACACAAAGTTGGAGCAAACACAAAGACAACCGACACCAACAGTGATGCCAATTCAATGATTTACTCCTTAGGATCAAATCCAGCTGCATTCTCTATTTTCAAAATTGAACTGTAAGCTATATGGGGGCACAATCAGTGCATCTTCTATCTTGGAAATTCTAGTATCTAGAACCTGCTGTGGCACTGTAGGATCAGCACTGGACTGCTAACTGAGAAGTCGGTGGTTCAAACCCACCAGTGGCTCCTCAGAAACCCTATAGAGGGTTGCTATGAGTTGGAACTGACTTGACAACACTTACCAACAAGAACAAGAACTATGTAACCATATTGTTGCTGTTGTTAAATGCCTTCAAGTCAGTTCTAACTCACAGTGACCCTGTGTATAACGGAACAAAACACTGCCCAGTCCTGTGCCATCCTCACAATCTTGGCTGTGCTTGGGCCCATTCTTACAGACACTGTATCAGTTCATCTTAGTGAGGGTCTTCCTCTTTTTTTGCTGACCCTCTCACTTTTCCAGGCATGGTGTCCTTCTCCGGGAATTGGTCCTTTCTGATAACAAAGTTACCATGAGCAGCTAGTGAATGTATTTGGCTGAGTAGGAATGCTTTGTAAGGCTCCAGGAATTTTCCTACTTCCGCTAAGCTGGCTACATGGCTGATGAGTCCAACATGTCCATATACAGAGAGCTAGGTATATGGCAGACAAATCCAATATGTTCAAATACAGAGAGCTAGCTACATGGCAGATCAGTCCAACATATCCATGCACATTTTTGAGACTCTTTGTAACATATGCTCTAGGAAGAGCATATGTTACAAAGATATCCATTCCAAAGGCAGAAGTATCCACAGCAGTAGGATGAGGGTTTATTTTGGGAAATGAGCCCTAAAGGTGATTGTTGTGATTCTGAAAAGTGAGCAACAGTGAGACTATTTTAGGAAAGTTTGAAATCTTAAGAATTCACATGTCTGGAGGAAGCCTAAAGCAGATGTTTTGGGAAAAAAGGAATAGACACTTTCAAGTCTTAGGTTTTTGATACGCCATAGCCATTCCATACTCTGGATGTACCTCAAGTATATTCATCTTTGAAAGAGCTACCTGGAGGAAGCAAAAAGTTGGCAAAAGGACAGAAGTAAAGGGCTGAAATCTATGACACAGGACTGGGCAATGTTTCATTCTGTTGTACAAGGGGTCATTATGAGTTGGAACTGACCCAACAGCACCAAGAAGCAATGATGGCTGCATTAACTTAAATTTTTATGTTCTCAAGCACTCAGCAAGACCACTGAAGAAAGGCCAGGATACCTGCTTCTGTAACAATTCCAGTCAAGAAAACCACACAGCGCAGTTCTACTCCGTGGGGTCACCATGACTCAGAATGGACTTGATGGTAATGGGATTGAGTATTTTTTGGTTTTCTATGACTCTGTAGGATAAGCATTGGACTGCGAATCATGAGGTCAGTGGTTCGAGTCCACTAATCGCTCCACAAGAGAAAGATGAGATTTTCTGCTCCTGCAAAGATTTACAGCTTTGGAAACAATATAAAGGATCCCTTTGAGTCAGAACCAACTCTACAGCACTTAACAACAACAACCACAACAAAAAGTGAGACAACATTCTTGCAAATAAAGCAAAGCCCAAGAACAAAAAGAGAGAGTTCTTACAAAAACACCCAAGTTAACCAGTGTCTCTACCTCTCTCACAGCCTGAAGTTAATTTGAAGATAAAGGCTCAGCTTCTACAGATTATGCTAACGAATGAGACAAAACCCATTCATTGGGACTGATTAGAAAGAAAATTGGGTTCGAAAGCAAGAAAAGGGTTAGTTTGTATGTACTCAGGAAAGAATGTAACTTTATTAATCTTCTGTTGTGGTTGTTTGTTGCCATTGAATCAGTTGCAACTTAATTCGACTCCTGTGTGTCAGGGTCTTAGAACTGTACTCCAAAGAGTTTCACACAGTTGGATTTTCAGAATCAAATTGCCAGGCCTTTCTTCCAAGGTAACTCTGGGTGGGCTCTAACTGCCAACCTTCTGATTCATAGCTAAGTGCCATACAGGGCTTTTTTATACTACATATAGTGGTTACGAATTGGGCTGCTAACCTCAAAGTCAGCAGTTTGAAACTACCAGCTGTTCCATGGGAGAAAGATGAGGTTTTCTGCTCCCGTAAAGATTTACAGCCTCAGAAACCCTGTGCAGGGTCCCTATGAGTCAGAACCGACTCCATGGTACTAAACAATAACAAGGTGTATATATATATATACATTGTTGTTGTTACGTGTTGCTGAGTCAGTTCCAACTCATAGCAACCTTGTATATGGTTTCTGAGGAGCAGCTGGTGGGTTTGAACTGCTCATCTTGTGGTTCGCAGTCATGTGCTTATCCTACAGCGCCACATCAGGACTCCCCAACATATGTATATGTAAAATCCCTGGATGACAGGATATATATAAAATATATATCGATTGATCCCTTACCTTGATGCATAATATTATTAATTATGTGGAAATTCTCTCTGAAGTGCTGTGTTTTATTTCTGAGGACCCCAATGTTTTCCATTATCGAACTTGTTAATGACAAAGCAGCTGAGGAGATCAATCAAGCAAGGAGCCCAAACAGTCCATGTTTTATTTCCACTGACCCCAGGTTCAGAAGATATTATCATTGGTAATTATTTACTTAGGTATTCACATGCTGCAATGTCCCTAAAAGGGTTTTAGGTGACAAAGAGTACCGTAACCTCATAAATTAATGAAGAAGTTATAAATGGATGATGTTAAATCTTTAACTATAAACCGTAGACCTTGGAGCAGGTTATTAATTTGATTTCTTTTTCCCTCCAACACTTAAACAAGAAAAATAATTCACGCGCAGTAAGAGCCAAAGGTGGTCTTGTCAGCTTTCTGGTCACGCATCTCGAGGTGCTGACAAAGTGTTGACAACTCAGTTCCACCAATGATATGAGGGGCTTCAACAAATGTGTGAGAAAATAGGATTCAAAGGTGGTAGAATTTTTCCATGAATTTTTGGAAGCTCCCTTGTATGTCCTAATTGTGTCTGGGTGCTCTTCTTGGGAGAGTAGGTTATTCAAGCTACAAACAATTGCTGGATGCAAGTTGTATGCTCCCAAAACTCATAATCCTGAGCATAATCAGGGCTAAATGAATCTGTGCATTAAGAAAGATAGCTCCCATAGTACCTGCTTCTGGCTCAGGTTGTAGAATTCATCATGTTTTCCCCAGCTCAAAACAGACTTTCTCTTCACATGGCTGATTCTTGCTCACCCTCTGGGTCCTGGCTTTCAGAAGTCATCTCTGACCATCATGGTAGGGGCAGCTGTGTGTTGTCAAGTCAGTTCTGACTCGTTGTTGTTGTTAGGTGCCATCCAGTCAGTACCGACCCTATGTACAACAGAACAAAACACTACCCAGGCCTGCCAATCCATCTCATTAAAGGTCTTACTTTTTTCCTCCAATCCTTCACTTGACGAAATATGACATCCTTCTCTAGGGACTGGCCCCTGCTAATAATATGTCCAAAGTATGAAGATGAAGTCTAGCCATTCTGACTTCCAAAGAGCATTCTGGCTGTACTTATTCCAACACAGATTTGTTTCTTCTTTTGGCAGTTCTTGGCACTTTTAATATTCTCCTCCAGTACTATAACTCAAATGCATCAATTCATCTACGGTCTTCCTTATTCAGTGTCCAGCTTTTGTATACATATGAGGTTATTGAAAATACCATGGCTTGGGTCAGGTGAACCTGAGTCTGCAAATTCACATCTTTGGTCTTTAACACTTTAAAGAGGTCTTGTGTAGCAGATTTGCCTAATACAATACGTCATTTGATTTCTTGACTGCTGCTTCCATGAGTGCTGATGGTTGATTCAAGCAAAAGGAAGTCTTTGATAACTTCATTTATATGAATGTTGTTTATCGGTCCAGTGGTGATAATTTTTGTTTTCTTTATGTTGTGGTGGACCCCATACTGAAGGCTGTGGTCTTTGAACTTCATCAGTAAGTATTTTAAGTCCTCTTCACTTTTGGTAAGCAAGGTTGTATCATTTGCATATTGCAGGTTGTTAATGAGTCTTCCTCCAATCCTGATGCCATGTTTTTCTTCATATAATCCAGCTTCTTGGGTTATTTGCTCAGCAGACAGATTTGATAAGAAAGAATACAACCTTAGCACACTCCTTTCCTAATTTTAAACCATTCGGTGTTCCCTTTTTCTGTTCAAACAACTGTCTGTTGGCCTATGTACAGATTCCTCATAAGCACAATTAAGTGTCCCAGAACGCTAATTTTCCACAATGTTCTCCATAGTTTGTCATGATCCATAAGGTTAAAAGCCTTTGTGTAGTCAATAAAGTACAAGTAAGCATCTTTCTGGTATTCTCTGCTTTCAGCCAAGATCTACCTGATGTCAGCAATGATATCCCTCATTCCACATCCTCTTTTGAATCTGGCTTGAACCTCTGCAAGTTCTCTGTCAATATATGGTCTCTGCAGTTCAAACCTACCAGCTGCTACTCGGAAACCCTATACAGGGTTGCTGTGAGTTAGAATTGACTTGACAGCACTTAGTAACAACAATGTTGTGTTAAGATCATTTTCCCACTTTGAGGATAACATTAAAATCCAGTTCAGCGTTTCAACGAACATCTGTGGGTGCCAGGCCCCTATAGTGCCATACATTAATGGAGTCCTGGTGTGGCGCTGTGGGTTAATGTGCCAGACTGCAAAGTCATTTGAACTGTGAGGTTGGTGGTTCAAGCTCACCAGCTGCTCCTTGGAAACTCTATATAGGGTCGCTATGGGTCAGAATCAACTCAACAGCACTTAACAACAACAACAAAGTGAGCTAAAACTTTTAGCATAAGCAACAAATAAGAGGTCCAGCCACACAGTGAATATATTGTGGTTAAGTGCCATCAAGTCAGTTCCTACTCATAGCAGACTCCATAGAGGGTTTCCAAGGAGCAGCTGGTGGGTTTGAACTGCTGACCTTATGGTTCGCAGTCCAGTCTGATCCTACAGTGCCACACCAGGAGTCCACACACTAAATGTAGGTGTAAGTATATATCTATGTTTACATACTACAAGGGGGCCATCAATGATCCAGTGATAGAATTCTTGCCTCCCATGTCGATTCCCGGCCATTGCACTCCATCTGCAGCCACCACTGACTGTCAGTGAGAGCTTGTATATTGCTAAGATGCTAAACAGGTTTCCATGGAGCTTCCTAAGATGGACTAGGAAAAAAGGCCTGGTGGGCAATTTCTGGAAATCAGCCAATGAAAACTCTATAAATCACAATAGTTCAGACTGCAACCCATCAGGGTAGGCTGCTGACCAAGAAGCATTTTGTTTCATTGTGCATGACTGCAAGAATGAGTGGAGATAAATCCATGGTCAAGCACCTAGCCATGGTGGTCTAGAGCTAAGAGTGAAGCATCCAGCTGATATGAAGAGAGGGGAGACAAACAAGAACACCCAAACTTGCAGGTAGTACCCATTCATCTTGTCAAGACAGGTCTGGTGAAAGAAGATGGAAATAAGTTTCTTATGATTCAATAGTGAGTATTTGTTAATTGTGACTAATTGTGATTGTCACAACTATAAAAGCAGAAGTTTTATAACAAAAAGAGGGAAGTAGTTAATCTTATAGTCCAGGAACAAAGGACCCTAGAACCATCAAGGGAGAAGAGCACAAGTGGAATGTGGGACACTATCCAGAGAAGCAGCGACACCAGAGATGGAGACAGAGATGAGGACATGGAGAGAGAGAGCAGTTGAGGACTCTAGACCCATGGAAAGAGAAAGGCTGTGTGCTGGTGGCCAGGAGGCAGGCTTGCAGAATGTGTCCTTTGGTTGTTTAAATGATTATATATTCCTAAATGTTTTTGTGGACATCAAAAACAAAAACAGAAAAACAGATGGAATAGAAGCAAAAATACTATTGAATGGTGATGCATGAAGGGGATTGTAATCATTGCAATGATATGAAATACTATCAGATGAGTGCAAAACTGATGTTCTCCCATGTAAACTATCACTCAATTCACAATAAAAGCTTTAAAAAACTAACAAATACCCACTGAAGTCTTCTTGAAACAAGTAAGGTTTTAATTTAACTAGTAAAGACTATGTGCCTTAAGCATTGTGCCCTTTTCTGAACTATATAGTCCCAAAGCAACCTGAACCTTAGCTAGGAAACTTAGGGGGCAGTGAATTTATGTTAATGGGAGAGGAACAACTCAAAAAGCAGATGAGAATGTTGGCACAACTTGGAGAATGTCATCAATGCCACTAAATTGTGCAGGCAGAAATTGTTGGACAAGTGTGTGTTCTGTTGTGTATAGTCTCAGAAAAAAGTAAAACCATAGAAAATCATCTCTAAAACACACACACACACATGCACACATTGCCATAGACAAGGGTATGGTCTGGTACACTGTGCACTACAGTGGGTGTCAGTATCAGGAGCTGTAACTAATAGACAAGCAATGATCAAGTCTAATGACAGGTGACAGTTGACAAGTGCATGGTCCTACAGTCTTTACATCTTCAACTTCACTGCTATGGCAATGATGCTGACTTCATTATAGACGAAGCCTGTAGGGTGATCTGATTCAACTTTTTGTACCACCAGAAGCTCTGGTTGTTAATTTCATCGTTGGAATAAATTTTTATGATATGTGTCATTTTTTCTTAATGTATTCATTAAAATCTATGTGTAATAAAAATAAATAAATAAAAGAATGAATGAATGGAGAGAGCCAGAGGGGACCAAGTGGGTGGTATCTAGCACCTCCCTCCAACCCCAGTCAGAGCAGGTCAGCGCTCTGATAGTTTTATATTCAGGCATTCATGTGATTTTTTCATTTGAATGAGCGATTCAATTTCTTTAAAAGCAAAAATAGAAATAAAACAAAACGGAAATGCAGCTGGGGTTCTAATAGGATCTGCTGGGCCACTGAAATTCAAAAGGAGAGATGTCAGCTCAGAAAGACATGGAGACTATTTTCAGAGATTCCCAAGGGGTCATCTTGATAGATTTTCTTGAAGGACACAGAATTTTAAAAGACAAGTCTGGTTGGATAAAGTAAGCTCTAAATATAGACTTACCTACATAAAAACTGGTAATAACAACCACCATCAAGCAATGATTTTGTCCTAAGATGCCACAGTTCACATATCCATAACACCTGTACTTGCTTATAAAATTGTCAGATAGACCTGCCAATTGAAACTGTGTCAGCAAACTGTCATTACTCAAAACTTGTGTTGGATTTTCCTCTCTTCTGAAAATACCTTGACATTCTTTGCCATTGTTGTTAATCATCTTTGTTGTTGTTGTTAGGTGCCATCGAGTCAGTACCGACCCATAGCGACCTTATGCACAACAGAATGAAACACTGCCCGATCTTGGGCCAACCTCACTACTGTTGCCATGCTTGAGTCCATCAATGCTGCCACTTGGCCAATCCATCTTGTTGGGGGTCTTCCTCTTTTTCTCTGACCCTCCACCTTACCAAACATATTATCCTTCTCCAGCGACTGTTCCCTCCTGACAATATGTCTGAAGTATGAGAGATGAAGTTTGGCCATCTTGGCCTCTAAAGAGCACTCTGGCTGCACTTCTTCCAAAATGGATCTATTGGTTCTATTGGCAGCCCATGGCACTTTCAATATTCTTCCTCAACACCATAACTCAAAAGCATCAATTCTTCTACGGTCTTCCTTATTCACTGACCAGCTTTCACAATATGAGGTTATTGAAAATACCATGGCTTGGGTCAGTCCTCAAGCTGACATCTTTGCACCTTAGTCCTCAAGCTGACATCTTTGCTCTTCAACACTTTAAAAAGGTCTTATACAGCAGATTTGCCTAATGCAATCATCTTTAGTTTTGTCAAAATCTTGATATTTATGACTGATCAAAAGAAAAAAGAAAGATGAAAAAATCAAAAGAAAGCAAGTAAGATTAGTTTTTTGTGTGGCGTATCAGGTGACTTAAAACGTCTGAAATGTATTAGGACAAAGTAATTATGCTTACAATATTCATACTATCTTGAATATATATGTTGTTGTTGTTAAGTGTCGTCGAGTCGGTTCTGACCTATAGCGACCCTGTATAGGGTTTCCAAGGAGCTGCTGGTGAGCTTGAACCGCTGACCTTGCAGTTCAAATGGCTTTGCAGTTTGGCGCATTGACCCACAGCGCCACAACAGGACTCCCTGAATATATATAGTATATATAATATGGAATCTTGGTGTGGTACTGTGAGATAATGCACTGGACTACAAGGTCGGTTTGAACTGCAAGGTCAGCAGTTCAAGCTCAACAACTGCTCCTCAGAAACTCGATACAGGGTCACTAAGAGTCGGAATTGACTCGATGGCACTTAATAGCAATGTACAAGGGAGATTAATGCAATTCTGAAGACTATGTTTCCATTTCTTTACTCCTGCCCTTCAGTCTGGATCACACCTCAATATAAAGGCTCAAAAAATCCTCACCACTGGACTTTTTATCAGTAAATAGCATGATAAACAGAGAAGAGATTGAAGCTGTCAAAGATTGTATTTTGCTTGCAATCAACACCCATGGAAACAGCCAACAAGAAATCAAATGGCAAATTGCGCTGGGCAAATCAGATGCCAAAGACCTCTTTAAAGTGTTCAAGAGCAGAGCTGTTACTGTGAGGGCTTAGGTGCCCCCTCATCCACCTCACAGTGTTTTTAATCGCCTCATATGCATGTGGAAGGTGGACAACGAACAGGGAGACAGGAGAAGAATAGATGCATTTGAATTATGGTGCTGGTGAAGAATATTGAATATACAATGAACTGCCAGAACACTGTCAGATGTAGTGCTGGAAGATAAGCCCCTGAGGTTGGAAGGCACTCAAAACGTAACTGGGAAAGAGCTGTCTCCTCAAATTAGAGCAGACCATAATGACGTGAATGGAGTAAAGCTTTTGGGATCTTCATTTGCTGATGACACCAACTCAAACTGAGACACAGATGTAAGCATCCATCAATAATCAGAACACAGAATGTACAAAGACAGCAGAAGAACTGATGCATTTGAGTTATGATGGGGAGGAGAATATTGAAAGTACCATGGACTGCCAAAAGAATAAATAGATCTGTATTGGAAGAAGTATATCCTTAGAAGCCAGGATGGCCAGACTTCATCTCTCATACTTTGGACATATTATCAGGAGGGACAAGTCCCTGGAGAAGGATATCAAGCTTGGTAAAGTGGAGGGTCGATGATAAAAGGAAGACCCCCAAGGAGACAGATTGACACAGTGGAAGCATCAATGAGCTCAAACCTATCAACAATGGTGCAGAACCAGGCAGTGTTTTTTTCTATTGTGCATAAGGTTGTTGTGAGTCAGAACCAACTCAATGGCACCTAACAACAACAAGCAACTTCCAGAAGAGTAAGCAAATCTGTTTTGGAAGAAGAACAACCAGAATGTTGAAAATATGTGAGGTAAAATCTCACCACCTGAAAGGGAGGTCCTTGGCGTCCTTTACTTCCTTCGCAACACCTTCCCTCCTTTTTTATTCAGATATCAACTCCTCACATCTGGGGAATGTTACCTGAGTACCTCCAGGTCTTGAGAATAATAGGTTCCCAAGAAAAGGCTACAGGGGTAGCCGTGGTCAGAATCAACACTACTGCAATGGATTTGTTTTTGTTTTGTTTTTTTCCTTTCAATACTCCTACCTCATCCAGGCTCACAATTTTCCATATGATCCCCTGTCATTTTGCCCTCAACTCGCCTCACTCTGACTAAGCTAAGACACAGAATTTTAAAAAGTTAATAGATGGAGGGATATATTTACTCCACTGTACTAGCCCAGCAACGGGCTCTAAGGTCATTTCAATAATTATCACCCTGATAACTGAGCAGATGGCAATCACCAAATCAAGCCGTTCCCACCAGTTGGCATCTCTGTAGTTAGTTCACCTTCATGCCTGGGCAATTTATTCTAACTAGATTATCATTCACGAGAGCCACATCTACACTGCATCTTAGGGTGCCCAAAAAGCTGAATTTCCAAAGGATTGTTATTCAGAAAGACATTATCCCAATAGCTCTGGAGCTTAGCAGGAGCCCAAATATCTGATTTTATCTACTCAATGCATCATAACTGCAGACTTGAACATGCCTTTTCCATCCACCTTTGTGTTTCTGCTCAAATTGCCCCCTTCACCCATACAAGAGGTCTTCAAAAAGTTCATGGAAAAATGGAATTAAAAGAAAACAGAATCTTCCCACAAACTTTTTGAGGCCCCCGCATGAGGTCCTCCTTCCCAGCATTCTGCAGAACTTCTTCAACAGCTCACAATAAAATCCAGTTGTCATTCTGTCAACTTCTGGTATCACGGGCTTAAACACTTGGCTTCCAACTGAAGGAGTGGCAGTTCAAACTCACCCAGCGACTCCAAGGGAGACCTCTCTCTCCCTCCCTCCTTCTTCCATCCCTCCATTACCTCTCTTTTTCTCAAATCTGCACTCTTCTTGGGTTTGGGGGACATAAGCTTGCAGAAGTCTCCAGCCTGTCATCACACCTATGAATTTTAGATACTTCAGGCCCCACAACCCATAGAACCAGTAGATGTCTCCAGATTTCCACCTGACCCACAGATCTGAGACATGTGAAAAAGTAACTATACCAAATTGAGGACTAAGGTGCACCTGACCCAAGCCATGGTATTTTCAATCACTTCATATGCATATGAAAGTTGGACAATAAATAAGGAAGGCCTTAGAAGAATCGATACATTTGAATTGCAGTGTTGGAGAAGAATATTGGAAGTGCCAAGGAGTGTCAGAAGAACCAACAGATCTGTGCTGGAAGAAGTAATGCCAGAGTGCTCCATGGAAGTCAGGATGGCCAGTCTCTCATACTTTGAACATGTTGTCAGAAGGGATCAGTCCCTGGAGATGGACATCATGCTTGGAAAATTGGAGTATCCACAAAAAAGAAGAAGACCCCCAATGAGATGGATTGGCACAGTAGCACCAACAATGGGCTCAAACATAACAGCAATTGTGAGGATGGGGCAGGATTGGGTAGTGTTTCATTCTGTTGTGCATGGGGTCACCGCGAGTCAGAACCAACTTGACAACACCTAACAACAGTCTCCATAAATTCGTGAGCCATTTCCTTGAAATAAATCTCCTTCTATATATTTATATATTGTTGTTGTTAGGTGCTATCAAGTCAGTACCAACTCATAGCAACTTTATGCACAGCAGAATGAAATACTGCCTGATCCTGGGCCAACCTCACTACTGTTGCCACGCTTGAGCCACTTTGCTAACACTTTGCCAATCCATCTCACTGGGGGGGGGGGGTCTTCCTCTTTTTCTCTGACCCTCCATCTTACCAAACATGATTTTCTTCTCCAGCGACTGGTCCCTCCTGACAATATGTCAATGTGTCCAGACAATATTTATAAATACATCTTATGAATTTTGCTCCTCTAGTGGAGGCTAAGATAGGGATATAGGCTAGAAAAAATTAGAAGCTTCCTTTTGGCATTAGACTCTTTTCATTCTTGTTAATGTCCCCACACTGTGCTAAGTAACCAATGGATACTCACAGACCAGGTACCAGAGTTTCCCAGCCCCCCTCACTTCAATGAGACATTTTACTTCCTTCTGTACAAAGCAGGGAAGCTTTTTTATAACTGAATTATAACCACATTGCAGTTAGAGACCAATGTAACTTATCGGAAAGCCTTGAGGCCAGGTGTGTTTTGGAATTCAGAACTTTGCAGCTTTCTTAAAGATAAGTTACACACACTTTTTATTGCATTTTAAAACCCCTAAGGATTCAGGGACAGCATCCTGTAATCAGATCCATTAATATTTCTGCAGCAAAAAGCATGAATATTCAGACAAAGTTGGGGAAAATAACTATTATAAATGGTGTTTCATCAGTTTGGGTCAGGATGTATAGCCAAAAGAGTTCCAAAATACTTTAGGTTTGCAGAACTTTTGAATTTTGGAATTGCATGTAAGGATGATTGTGGATCTATATTTACAGATCTTTGACCTCTACCAGGCTGAGGTCCAGAAAGAAAGATAAAGCATGCATTTTTAAAAAAAATTGTTCTTGAGTTGACTCTGACTTGTAGAGACCCCATGTGTGTATACAGAGCAGAACTGTGCTTCGTAGGGCATTCAAGGCTCTGAACTTTTACAAGCAAATCTCCATGCCTTTCTTCCGAAGTGCCTTTGGGTGGACTCAACCCACCAACCTTTGATTAATAGCTGAGCACACAATCATGTTCACCATGCAACAACTCTCTGACAGACATGGTGTCACCGTGAGTCAACTCCACAGCAACTGTTGGCTAACCGAAAAATTGGAGGTTCAAGTCCACCCAGAGGCATCTCTAAGAATGGCCTGGTGATTTATTTCAGAAAAATCAACCATTGAAAACCTTATGAAGCACAGGCTCCTAATCCATCCATAAAAACATTCTCCTAAATAAACAATGAATAGATATTAGAGTCCTAGGGTGGCACTGTAGGATATGCACTCGACTTCAAGGTCAGTTTGAACAGCAAAGTCGGCAATTCAAACCCACAAGCCACTCCTCAGCAATCCTGTACAGGGTTGCTATGAGTCAGAACCAACTCGATGGCACTTAACAACAACAGATTTTTAGAAAGACACATGAAGGATCAAAACAGGTGCTGTCCTCCCAGGGGTGATTGGCTGATCTGATAAACTAATCCAGGGGTAGAGGACCCATGAGTCAACACTAGCTGTATTATATATAGGCTCATTTTCAGTGTTGTGGGATACATGTTGTAGCTACAGTCAGTCCTTATAGTTTATGGGTTCCATATCTGAGAGCTGAAATTTATGTTGCTGAATATTAAGTTTTTTATTAATATTAATATTATGTTGCTGAAATATTAAGTGCCATCGAGTGGATTCCAGCTCATCGTGATGCTGTGTGTTTGTTTTGTGGAGCAGCTGGTAAGTCTGGAGCACCGACCTTGCAGTTAGAAGTCCAGTGCTTACCCTACAGTGCCACACTAACACTCCATGGAGATTTATCGTGACCCCAAAGTCAGCACTAATTATGTATTCGTGATTATTCACAGACACACACAGACTGGAGAAAATGTTGAGTAGGTCAATGTGCACATTCCCCGCTGAGGATGGGCACAGTGATCCTCTGCATTCTCGTTTCAGCTCTTACGCTATGAGCAAGTGTCTTAAGGACACATGAGAACCAGTGAGTATAAATGAGCAAATATTCTGATTAATCTTAAAAGCTGTATTATATGAAGAAGAACATGGCATCAAGATTGGAGGAAGACACATTAACAAACTGCGATATGCAGATGATACAACCTTGCTTGTTGAAAGCGAAGAGGACTTAAAATACTTATTGATGAAGATCAAAGACCATAGCCTTCAGTATGGATTGTACTTCAATGTAAAGAAAACAAAGATTCTCACAACTGGATCAATAAACAACATCATGATAAATAGAGAAAAGATTGACGTTATCAAAGACTTCATTTTGCTTGAATCAACCATCAACACTCACAGAAGCAGCAGTCAAGAAATCAAATGACATATTATTGCATTAGGCAAATATGCTGCACAAGACCTGTTTAAAAGTGTTGAAGTGCAAAGATGTCAGCTTGAGGACTAAGGTGCACCTGACCCAAGCCATGGTATTTTCAATAACCTCACATGCATGCGAAAGCTGGACAGTGAATAAGGAAGACTATAGAAGAATTGATGCCTTTGAGTTATGGTGTTGGAGAAGAATATTGAAAGTACCATGAGCTGCCAAAAGAACCAATAGCTCCGTTTTAAAAGAAGTGCAGCCAGAGTGCTCCTTGGAGGCCAAGATGGCCAAACTTCATCTCTCATACTTTGGACATATTGTCAGGAGGGACCAGTCGCTGGAGAAAGATCTCATGTTTGGTAAGGTAGAGGGTCAGAGAAAAAGAGGAAGACCCCCAACGAGATGGATTGGCCAAGAGGCAGCATCAATGGACTCAAGCATGACAACAGTAGTGAGGTTGGCCCAAGATCGGGCAATGTTTCATTCTGCTGTGCATAAGGTCGCTATGGGTCGGTACTGACTCGATGACACCTAACAACAACAACATAGATCAATACTGTCAGTTTGACATACTGCGGTAGCTTGTTGTCGCTGTGATGCTGGAAGCTAAGACATCAATATTTCAAATAACAGTAGAGTCACCCATGGTGAACAGGTTTCAGGGGGACTTTCAGACTAAGACACTCAGAAGAAGGACCTGATGATCTACTTCCAAAAAATTATCATCCAGCAAGATATATAGATAGCAGCAGAACATTGTCCGGTATACTGCTGGAAGATGATCCATTCAGGTTAAAAGGTACTCAAAATACCACTGGGGAAGAGCTGCCTCCCCAATGTACTAGTTGTTGTTGGTAAGTGCTTTCCAGTTGGTTCTGACTCATAATGATGCTTTATTGGGTTTCTGAGGAGCATCTGGTGAGTTTGAACTGCTGGATTTCTGGTTAGCAGTCCAGTGCTTATCCTACAGCGCCACACCAAGGTTCCTAAGTAGTCAACCTTAATGACGTGAACAAAGTAAAGCTCTCAGGATCTTCATTTTCTGATGTGACATGGCTCAAAATGACAAGCAATAACTGCAAACATCATTAGTGATTGGAATGTGGGTTTTAGGATTTTAATGTTACAGTTTTATACCTCCACTCTACAGAAATTTGGGTCACTTTGTGCATTATGAAGGGTTTTCACCATGCACATTCATTGGCTTTGACAATGAATGTGGATGGTGAGAAAGGATGGTGGACAAAGGATGAAGTCAGTCCAGGATTCTGCACAGCTAGGTTCAAGTGTGGGAGAGAGGTTTCTATGAGAGGCACGTGGGCTAGAAGGATGTGGGTACACTTGTCTCTGAATCACTCTCGTGATTTATGACAGCGTGATCACCACACACATTAGGAGCCAGTGGCTGTAGCCTGTTGGGATGAGAGGGAGAGTACATTAGTGATTGTTGTTGCTAAGTGTCAATGAGTTATCTCCGACACATAGCAACCCTGTATAGGGTTTCCAAGGAACAACTGATAAGTTTGAACTGCTGACATTGAGCTTCAAACTGACCTTGCAGTCCAGTACTTTCCTACAGTGCCACACAAGGGCTCCACATTAGTGACTGGGAGTCACACAAAAAAATTTTTTTAATCCCATTAGAATGTTTCTGTGGTCATTTAGCAGAGTTGGGTTTAATTTCGCATGGAAATGTGACTCATGGAAATGAGCCCTTAGCTCTTCCATCTTTTCTAGTTCTCAGTTGTCATTGAGTTGGCTCAGACTCATGGTGACCCCGTGTGTGTCAGAGTAGAAGTAGGCTGCATACCGTTTTCTTGGCTGTAAACCAAATGGGAGTAGATTGCCAGGTCTTTTCTTCCTTGATACTGCTGGGTGGGTTTGAACTGTTAACCTTTAAACATAGACCATTTGAGTCACTAGGACCAAAAGCTCATTGCTATTGTTAAGTGCCATCGAGTAGATTCTGACTCATAGCAAACCTGTACAGGGTTTCCAAGGAGCAGCTAGTGGGTTTGAACTGCTGACCTAGTGGTTCACAGTCCAGTGTTTATCCTACAGAGCCACACCAGAAATCAAAAACAAAATCAAACCTATTTCTATCAAGTCGATTTTGACTCATGGCGACCCCATAGGACAGAGCAGACAGAACTGCTCCATAGGGTTTCCAAGGCTGTCAATCTATAAGGAAGCAGATTGCCTTATCTTGCTCTCTCCCAGCTACTGCTGAGTTTGAACCACCAACCTTATGCGGCAGTCTGGTGGTGTGTCGTGGGGTCAGTTCCGACTCATAGTGACCCTGCATAGAGTTTCTGAGGCTTTACAAGAGCAGAAAGCCTCTTTCTCCAGAGGAACTGCTGGTAGTTTCGAAATGCTGACCTTGAGATTAGCAGCCAGACACGCAACCACTTCGCTACCAAAGCTCCTTACCAATCATCTAAAGGATGAAAATACAGAAGCGCATTTGTGTCCTAGGCCAGCTTCCATGCACTATGGTCTCCTGTCCACTCAGCTACGCCTGATTCTTTCCACATCTGGGTCCCGGAAATGCATCCTGCGCCTGTGGGCACAGATCTTTCCCTCACTCCAGGCTCTTCTGCTGTTGTTGTTGTCTGTGTGGAGTCAGCCCCCCACTCATGAAGACCCCATACACAAGGGAACTAAACCTGCCCAGTTCTGCTCCATCCTGACAGGCCCCTGTGATCCATATGGGTTTCCTTTGACTGATTTTCAGAAGTAGCTTGATCACCAGGCCTTTATTACGTGTTATCTTAGTCTGGAAGCTCCACTGAAACCTGTTCAGAATTCCACTGACCAGGAATCGAACCCCTGTCTCCCCCATGGAAGGAGGCCATTCTATGACTGCTCCCCGCCCTTCCCTCTAGCTATTACTGTTGTTATTGTTGTTAAGTGCCAAGGAGTCCGTTCTGACTCATAACAATCCTGTATAGGGTCTCAAAGGAGCAGCTGGTGGGTTTGAACCACTGACCTTGCGGTTAGCAGTCCAGTGCTTATCTTACAGCACCACACCAGGACTGCTTGTCCTAACTCATGGAGATAAACAGGGTCTGAAGGTCAGGTGCTCTGAACAAAGGCCTTCGGTGACCTTGATCCCCACTCAGGGAACGTTTTGAGGAGGACTGGCATTTGTGGTAGCACAGTTAGGTTGTGGAGACACTGGGACAGTCAGCATTTCCCAGCGGAGCCCATTTCATCGGTTCCCTTGTCCAGCTGCTGTCTAAATGGCTCCACAACAACATGGACAAACACCACGTCACATTTTAACCTAAAACCCTAAGACAGAAATCCCAGCGGTGGCCAGACAGTCTGCTTTTCCAGAACTGGGCTGAGTGCTGACCTCTCAGGAGCCTGCTTCATCCTGGCTCCTGCTGGTCCACCTGCCAGGAACATTCCAGACCTTTTTGGTCTACAAAGTCCCTCACACAGACTTTTCTTTCGGCTTCTGATGCTAGAGCGTGCTATCATTGTCCTTCTCCATGCCCCTCTGTGGAACAAGTCTAAGTACTGGCGTTCACTTCCTTTTGCCCGTTTGTGCCTCTAGGGTGTCTCTCTGGCTGGGCTGTACAGGCTGCGTGCAGAATTGGTGCCACCCCATAATCCCAGGCGTCATGGGGTGTTTCTGTCTGGAAATGGATGTGGGTGGGGAACAGTTGCACAACTTGGTGACTGTGATCAATGTATCTGCCTCATGCCCGTAACAAAGGCTACAATGATGGGGTACATGGGAAAAGGGAAGTGAGAATGGTCCCACATCTTGCAGAATGTGATCAGCTCCACTAAACTGAACCCGTAGGAAGTGTTGAAATGGGATATCTTTTACTGTGCACATTTTTTTCAACCAAAAATGGAAAAACACTACAATATTTTGTTGTTTATGTTTTACCACAATAATGTCTTTTTATTATTTTTTTTACTGTAAAAAGATGGAAATGAAATTTTTATGTGAGTGAAAGATTGAGAGAGAGGAAGGATTTCAAGACAGAGAGATGGAGAGAGAGAAAAAAATAGAGAAAAGGACTGAGAGACAGAGAGAGAAGGTGAATGGCATCTGAGCAGGGAGGCAGATAGGAGCTAAGGTCAGAGTTCCTGACTGACCAGTGTTAGCAGTGCAGCCAGGTTCTGCTCCAATATGTCTCTGGCCAGGGTCAAGTTCACCTCCACTCCCCCAGCTCCTGGCTGGTGCAGCCTGAGTGAAATGAACTCTTGCCCTCCAGTGTCCAAGTGCATTCTCCTTTCAGGGCCAGCCCAGAGCATCGGTCCAGCGGAGAGTACACTGGCCACTTTGCTGATCATTAACTTTGGGTCATTACCTACCATGTTTCCTGACAGGTAAACAAGGGGTATATATATATATATATATTCATAATTTTTTTTAAAAAAGCATTTGCAGTAGAGTCCAATCCCACTCATAGCAACCCCCTGGTTATACAATACGATGGCTCCATAGGGTTTTCAAACTGTGGGCCCCACCCAGTCACCTTTTTAAGAGAACAAGACCATGGGATTCTAGTTCAAGCTTTCTCTTATGAAAGTATTTATGAGGGTGTTGGAGAGGTGGGGTTGTCCTGGAGGGGATCTCAACCCAACCCAGGTTGCATGTTCTTCCCTGGAACCCAGACCCCTCTATTCCCCTTCAGGTACAGTGTAGGGCGGATGAAGTCTTTGGTCCAAAGTCCTAGCATTTCACACCTAGGATGTGACCCTTCTTCTGGGGGTGAGCTTCAGCATGATGGGTTTCTTTGGGCGAATGAAGCAGTTGGTGTCCAGATCTAGGGGGATCTGTGGGGAAGCAGACAGAACTTTGAGGGAGATGGAGAGAGTCACCTGCTACTCACAGCTGCAAAGTGTCATGTTCTGAAAACCAAGCCCAGCTGTCATTGAGTTGACCAGGACTCCTGGTGCCCGGCGTGTGTTAGAGTAGAATTGTGCTACAAAGGGTTTCCAACGGCTATGATCTTGCAGCTGTGTCTCTGGGTGGACTAGAACCCCTACGCCCCACATAGCAGTTGAGTGTACCCCTGTGTCAAGTACAGAGCCCTCCAAGAAAGGAAAATGACTGAAGCATCCAAAGTCTCCCCATTGGCTCAGTAGAAAAAGCGCTTGAACATCACATGGTGTGGTGTTACATAAGTCTCAGTCCACTCCCATCTAAGTGGTGCCTAACGCACTCCCCATAGTCCAAATCTGTGCATTGTTGTGCATTGGGGGATTCCTTGTCTAGCTTCTCTGTTGTTCTTTGGCTTTCTTCCCTCATTTTGTTTTCTTGCTTCTCTTTCCGTCTAATCTGCTTTTTAATTCTAAGACATTGGTATGGAATCATTAACAGAACAACGAAAACCCTATCCCTAGCTGGATTGTGCTATTATGGTGTTGTGAAGTATCATCCAGTAGGTTGCGACCTATGTACAACAGATAGAACTGCCCGGTCCTCACCATCCTCAATGTTGGAGCCCATCAATGTAGCCACTGTGTCACTGTGTGAGGATATGGTACCCACTAGTCCTCAAAGTGACATCTTTTCTTTTTAACACTATATAGACGTCTCTTTTACTTACTGATGAAGATCAAAGACCACAAAGATCAAAGTCTCCTATATGGGTTGCACCTCAGTGTAAAGAAAACAAAGATCCTCACCACTGGACCAAAAAATAATATCAAGACGAATGGAGAAAAGATTGAAGTTGTCAAAGACTTCATTTTGCTTGGATCTACCATCAACACTCATGGAAAGAGCAGTCAAGAAATCAAATGATATATTGCATTAGATAAATCTGCTAAACAAGATCTCTTTAAAGAGTTTGAGAGCAAAGAAGTCAATTTGAAGACTGAAGCAAACCTGACCCGAACTGTGACAATGAATAAGGAAGTTGGACAATGAATAAGGAAGACTGTAGAAGAATTGATGCATTTTTGAGCTATGGTTTTGGAAAAGAGTATTAAAAGTGCTATGAACTGCCAGAGCAAACAAATTTATGTTGGGAGAAGTGCAGCCAGAATGCTCCTTAGAGGCCAGGATGTCCAGACTTCATCTCTCATACTTCGGATGTATTTTCAGGAGGGACCAGTTCCTGGAGAAAGGACATCATGCTTGCTAAAGTGGAGGGTCAGGGAAAAAGAGGAAGACCCCTAACTAGATGAATTGGAACAGTTGCAGCAGCAATGGGCTCAAGCGTAGCAACAATTGTGAGGTGCCAGACCAAGCAGTGTTTTTTTCTGTTGTGCATAATGTAGGTATGAGTTGGTACTGACTTCACAGCGCCTACCAACAACAAAGAGATTTCTTGCAGTAGATTTGCTCAGTGCAATATGGTGCTTTGTTTCTTGATTGCTGCTTGCATGGGTGTTGAACACAACAGGGGATACCACATATGGTTTAAAAACAGAAAAAGTGTGCATCAAGATTGTGTCTTTTCACCATACTTATTCAATCTGTATGTTGACCAAATACTCTGAGAAGCTGGATTATATGAGGAAGAATGTGACATGAGGATTGAAGGAAGACTCATTAACAACCTGCAATATGCAGATGAAACAACCCTGCTGGCTGAAAGAACTTACAGCAATTACTTCATTATAGATTCTGCCTCAACAAAAGAAAACAAAAATTCTCACAACTGAACCACTAAGTATCATGGTAGTGGTATGTCGTGGTGTCAGTTCTGACTCAAAGCAACTTAGCATAGGGTTTCTGAGGCTGTAAATCTTTAAAGGAGCAGAAAGCCTCATCTTTCTCCTGCAGAGTGGCTGGTAGTTTCCAACTGCTGACCTTGAGGTTAGCAGCCTAACTCGTAACCACTATGCTACTAGAGCTCCTTGGTAAACAGGAAAAATATTGCAGTTCTCAAGGATTCATTTTACTTGTATCCATGGAAGTTATATTGTTGTTTTTATTGTTAAGTGCTGTAGAGTCTGTTCCAATTCATATTGACCCTGTATAGGGTTTCCAAGAAGTGGTTGGTGGTTTTGAACATCCGACCTTGTAGTTAGCAGTCCAGTGCTGATCCTACAGTGCCACACCAGGTCTCCATCCATGGAAGTAGCCGTCAAAAAAAAATTCACAGGTATAAGGGTTAGGATTTACAACACATATTTTGGGAGAAAATAATCTAATCTATAACAGGTACCAGATTATTTTATATTATCACAAAATATGTGTTGTAAATCCTAATCCCTATACCTGTGAATTTTTTTTTTACTGCTATAATAATACAATTTATAATAGGTACTAGAGTCCTGGTATGGTGCTGTTGGCTAATGTGCTGGACTACAAGGTCAGTTGGAATCACAAAGTCAGCAGTTCAAGCTCACCAGCTGCTCCTCAGAACCCTATACAGGGTCACTATGAGTTGGAACTGGCTCAACAGCATTTAACAACAGCAACAACAACAGGTACTATTGGTTGAATTAGAGTCTTAGTGTATTTTCACATATAATATAAAGCTGTTCTGTTTGCAAAAAATCAGATAATTCATATGTTATTTGCCTTTAAAAGTATGTTGTTGTTGTTATTAAGTGCCATGGAGTTGGTTCTGACTTATAGTGACCCTGTACAGGGTTTTCAAGGCTGTAAATCTTTAAGGGAGCAGAAAGCCTTATCTTTCTCCCGCAGAACAGCTGGTAGTTTCAAACTGCTGACCTTGCGGTTCACAGCCTGATTCGTAACCACTACGCTACCTGAGCTCCTTATAGTAGCTGTAAAACTGATGTTCTCCCATGTAAACTAACACTCAATTCACAATAAAAAATTTTTTTAAAACAGAGTACAGTAGCACCCTGTACTTGTGTACATGGCCTGTTTGGAAAAGGTCTTTCAAGTTATTCAATTAACAGGAAGTCATAATACTGGAGTATTGCAGGGCAGTTTATCCTACAGCACCGTAGCAGGACTCCATACTGGAGTAGGGTGGGCCCTAATCCCATGTGAGTGGTGGTTTTATAGAATGAGGAGAAGAGACGGAGAGAGACGACAGTCGTGTGATGGAGTATTTGCAAGCCCAGGAGCACCCGGGGCCACCAGAAGCCGTGAGAGTTCAGAGAAGCCTCCCCTGGAGCCTTTAGAGGAAGTGTGGCCCCGCTGATGGCCTGAATTTGGGTTCCGTCCCCCAGAACTCTGGGACAGCATATTTCTGTTGTGTTAAGTCACCCACTTTGGGGCACTGTGTTATCTCAGGGAGCAGACTGTAGCTCTCAATTTGAGAAAGGTATGTGAGCAGGACCTGTCTGTGCTCACAGGGGGCTAGCAGCTCTCAGGCCTCCAGAAGAGGAGGGAGGGGAGGGGAGAGGGAGCAGCTGAGTGACAGGCTGAACTGGCCAAGGTTGGAGGCGTCCTCTGAGATGCACCATGAAGCACAGTAGTGGCTCCGCAGTGAGGAGGGGGGGAAAGACCAGAAGCAGGAAGCCAAGATGTAGGATGTAGGTACGTCTGGAGAAGGTGGACTTCCAGGAACCAGGCTGAAGGCTGCCTGGTCCATCCTTGCAGTGGCCACATATGTGACCACACGGCCACTCTGACCCAAAAGGCCAGCCCTGGCTGAGCCATGACACTGTTGTGGTGGTGCTGTTATTTGTTGCCAAGTTGTCACCTGAGTCACGACACAATCCTATGAGCAATGAAACTAAACACAGCCAGGCCCTGCACCGTCCTCATGACTGGTTGTCGATCAGAAAGCTGGAACCCATCAGGTTTTCACTGATTGATTTTCAGAAGTAGATGGCCAAGCCTCTCTTTCTAATCTGTTTCTATCTGGAAGCTCCACTGGGACCTGTTCAACATCTCATCAGCCAATGAGCCTCCATTACAGATGAGTGCGTTAGCTGGGAATTGAACCCGGGTCTCCCACATGGAAGGTGAGAATTCTACCCCTGAGCCCCCCAGTGCTCATTTGTGACACTCTCACTCCAGGTGAAACACAACAAGACCAACCCCACTGTTGTCAACTGATGATGGAACCCACTTGGGCTGCCACAACTTTGTTCTGAGGAGCTGCTGGTGGATTCGAACTGCCAACATTTTGGTTAGCAACCCAGTGCTTATCTGTTGTAACATCAAGGTTTCATGTTCAACTCAATAAAAAACAACAACATTGAAGTCGATTGTCAATTCTGTTTCAACTCATAGCAATATATAGAGATGTAAGCCGGAGTAGCACTGTTACATAGGATTTTCTAGACCATATGCTTTAGAGTTGGTGTCTCTAGAGAATACGAAATGAACATCTGGCTGCAAGATCAATAGCTAGAGCCCAACTGCTCAACATGAGAAAGATGAGGATTTCTGCTCCCATAAAGATTTGCAGATTGGAAACAACTTTTTTTATGGGAGCAGGTCACCAGGATTTTTCTCCAGTAGAGCTACAAGGTAAGTTCGAACTGTTGACCTTTTGCTTAGTAGCCAAGCTCTTAACCATTACATCATCAGGGTTCCTTCAGAATCAGGATAAAGCCCCAACAGCAGGGCAGTCATAGCAACCCTATTGGGGTCCCAAAGTATAAGTGCCCTGTGTAATATTTTGTTTTTGAACTTTTTATTGCGAATTGAGTGAAGGTTTACAAGCAAGATGATCAGCTTTACGTTCAACAAATCAGACCTTTGCTTCATCTCAGTTCAGTGATTACAATCCCCTCCCCGCAACAAGTTATCCTACTTCCTCCCTGTGGCTCCCCATTTACATCTTAATTATTCAAATGAACAAAGCAAAAATATTTGATGCACACATATAAAACAAAACAAAACATATATTTTCATTTAAATGACCAAAGAGCATATTCTGCAAGCCAGCCTCCTGCCCACAGGCACACAGCCTTGCTCAGTCCATGGGCCTAGAACCCACAGCTGCTCTACCTCCACATGCACCTTTGGATTGTGGTCCAATCTGCTATTGTGTCTGCTGCCTCCACTTCTCTCACACTTCACTCATGCTCCTCCTTATTGATGGTCCTGGGATCATCTGTTCTTGAAATGAAAAATTAAGTACTTCCCCCCTTTTAGTTACACATCTTCTACAATTATAGTTGTGATTATCACAATTAGTCCTGCAAACAATTACTCACAACAGAATCATAAAATCCTATCAAGCATCATCCCCTATCCTTTGCCTCAAGTCTGTAATCTTTAGGAAAGCCTCATCTTTCACCAAGGAGCTCTGGTAGCGTAGTGGTTATGAATTGGGCTGTGAACCGCAAGGTCAACAGTTCAAAACTACCAGCTGTTCCTCGGGAGAAAGAGGAGGCTCTCTGCTCCTGTAAAGATTTGTGGCCTCAGAAACCCTGTACAGGGTCACTATGAGTCAGAACCAACTGCAAGGCACATAACAACAACAACAACATCTTTCATCTGGCTGGTGGGCTCAAACCGCCAACCTTTCCCTTAACATCAAGTGCTTACCGTATTACTTCCTCCTCTACCTGACCTCCTGCTGGGGCCACTGAGTTAAATAGGCTCCACATTATCCCCTTGACTGGGATCATGATAATTTGTGCAAAAAAGGGCAGGGCCTTGGCATCCTTGGTTGCAGCTGGTCCTGTGGCGGCTGACACCACACACTGACAGCATCTGTCATATCATTGTGTGCTTGGGCTTCCAAAGCCATTCCTTATCCCTGCCTCAATTTTTAGGCTCTGACCCCACATAAAACCAGAATAAGGCATGTCATAACCTTAACAGGAATATTAAATTTTATTTTCAGCACATCTTGCTGCTGTTTGCCTGGCTCCAAGCCATTCTCCTCTGGCTTGGGTTTTAATCTCTGGTCATAAACCTCTCAGCGTAGCAGCTGGCCCTGGTGTTACTCTCCTGAATGCAGTTCATGCATTTCCAAGCACAGCGGTCAGATGGAGACCATGAAACTCCCTGGCTGGATTGGATGTCTGGGGCACGTCATCTCTGTGGAATGGATGGAGGCACCAGGAATGAGATGGGAAGTGGTACATTCTAAGGCCCATTTTTAAATTCTGGGATGTGTCTTAGAAGGCAGGATGCTGAGACTTTGGCTGGCTTACTCTGGATGCATTGTTAAGAAAGACCAGTCATCAGAAAGGACATCATGTTTAGTAAAGCAGACAGCCAGTGAAAACGAGGGAGCCCCCAGTGAGATGGACTGATACCGTGGTCACAACAGAGAGCGCAAACATTCCATCCATCAAAGGGACTGCGCCCAACTGAGTGTCTCCTGTTATCAACAGATTACCATGGCAAGTAAGAACAACATGGATGTTTCCACACCTTAGAGCTCTTCCACCTTTTGATATTAACCCAAAAGAAATAAAAACATGTATCCACAAAAGGCTCATGCAAGGAGACGCATCAGGGTTTTGCTAGTGACGGCTCCGCTTGCCCGGCGTGAACCGCTCTAACCCCTACCCCAGGACACAGCTGCAGTCTGCCCGTCTGAGCTCCAGGAACCACGTGTTACTGATAGGTCATGATCAAAAATGCCAACCCGTCCGAGGAGATGCAACAGGACTTGAAGTACAACCCCACCCACCACTGCATGGTGGGGAAAAACGTCAGTAGTTATGTGACACATGAAACTAAGCACTTCATCCACTTCTGTTCAAATCCGATCGAAGCAGGGACTGTGCTCACACACCTAGTTATCCATCCATATCAAGGGCTGCAGCCTCACTTCCAAATGCCAGACACTGAAATCTTAGCCTTGCTAAAGGAACACCTGTCTTTGACCCTTCATTGTGCTGTTCTGTGCAGGGTCTTCTCTGTACTAATTAGTTGTGGTTATAAAACAATGAGCAAAACAGCTTACATTTGTGTTTTCTATTCCATACTTTTTCTTCCCTCACAATTCATTCCTTTCAAAACAAATAGTAAGACAACAAACAAGATGGCGGATCTGGTGGAAGTGCATTGAGGATCTGCGCCAGCAACAACACAGAACACAGGACAAGCAGGCTCAGGGGATGGTCCCAGAACTCTGAACCACATATAAAGGAATATTTGGAAGGTTGGAAGACTTACAGCTAGGAGAGTTTGTGGCAGAAGCAAGAAATCCATTGCTTTCTGGTTCGGGACGCTCAGCTGCTCCAGGAGCCGCCATCTTGTGGAGGGCCAAGTTGGGGAAGGATTGGAGCGGCCACAGACGCCTGGCAGAACCGCTGAGATAAAGGTGTGGACATTCTTTTCTTTCGGTATCTGTTCGTTGGTCCCTTGCTGTCTGCGTACCTCCATTCTGGTGACTGTAGGGGTGCCTGAGCTAGTGGACACCCCAGCCCCACCCTCAGAGGGTTCTACTACGCATGTACACAGATTGCCTCAAAATTTAAAGAGACAGGTTCCACTTAAAACCA
>NW_006408552.1:15739597-15751082 GCF_000296735.1 Chrysochloris asiatica | reverse complement strand
GACATTCCCACTAGAAAGGACAAGCAGACTGGAACAGCTACAGTGACAGAAGATACATCTTCATGATGAACCTGACTTATACTCATAGTGGTAGTTACTCTAAATACCAACAGAGAGGGAAAGAGTCTTCAAATCAAGTATCAATGCTATCCACTCTGTACACAGGGTATATAGGGATGGGCAACTTAGACACTGGCTACCTAAAATGAAGGGGCAATAAAGGCACGAAGTGACTGGCTTACAAGATTTCAAGAGGGAGTTTAGTTTAAGAGTATGGGGGCAACAAAAGAGTCCCCACTGTATACTGTCATCTTGTCTAGATGGGTCTGGTGAAAAGAGATGGGGATAAGATTCGTAAGATTCAATAGTGAATAATTGTTATCATAACTAATCGCAACTGTCACAATTATAAAGGTAGAAGTTTAGTAACCAAAAAAAGGGGAGTGGTTAATCTTACAGTCCAGAAACAGAGGACCCTAGGACCATCAAGAGAGGAATGCACAAGCAGAATGCGGGACCTTATCCAGAGAAGCAGCAGTGCCAGAGATGGAGGCAGAGATGGGGGCATGGAGAGGGGGAGTGGCTGAGGACTCTAGATTCATGGACTAAGAAGAGCGGGACTAAGAGCTGGTGGCCAGGAGCAGACTTGCAGAATGTGCCCTTTGGAGATGTAAATTATTATATATGCCTGAGTGTTGTTGTTTTTTAAAGCTAAAGTGGATAGAGAGAAATACTGTTAACTGATGGTACATGGAGGGGAGTATAATCATTGTAATGAAACAAAGTATATGATTTGTTGAATGTAAAACTGATGATATGCCCTGTAAACTTTTACTCAATCCTCAATAAAAACCTTAAAAAAATAAAAATTAAAAATAAATAGCATAAGCACCAATATTAAAGAGCAGAATATATAGTCAAAAAACAATAATAATAATAAATCTGTTGGATAGGTTAAAAAAAAATGTTCGTGCAAGAATAATCAAAGCATCACCCCATCTTCCCCTCACTCATCCACATGGTTAGATCCCAAAGCCCAGGTATTTATGTAAAATCTGCATTATGTGAAAATGGAAAATGACTACATTAGATCACAAACTGGAGGATGGCTACATCGTTACAGAAATGCCAAATAACATCGTTACACAACTACCAAATTATGGCATTACATAATTGCCAAGCTACATAATCACGTAACTGCCAAGATGCATCATTGCATAACTGCCAAGTTGTACCGTTACATAACTGCCAAGTTACACCAGTATAGAACTTCCAAATTCCATCATTACAGAACTGCCAAATCACTGAGAATTATGACCTAAACAAGTTGACATGTAACCTTAACCGTCACAGCCAGCGTCATGTTTGCCCCATATCTTGTCATTCATTATTGCTGGATGTCTGTACATTGTTAATGCATAAAATAGTTGGATAGTAGACTTTTTGCTATTGTCTTAAATTCAAAATATCGGATAACAAGTAAGGGAGGAAAAGGTATATTGTTATTAGTGCATAGCTAGAGGCAGTCTAGATGTCATGTACCAAAAGGGTGGATATACAAATCGGGGCCTTCTATACGTGAGACTGCTGCTCAGAAAAAAAGGAAACACACTACATATAAAGTGCATAATTCCAACTGATGAAGGCCAACAACCAGCAAGATTGATCTGTCCTGCTAGAAATTAGAACAGTGATTCCCTAGAGGAGGGGATGGGGGGACAAGTGGAGATTAACTGGGAGGGACCAAGAGGGACAGTTCTGTTATTGATCTGACTCATAGTGACCCCATGCACAACAGAACGAAACACTGCCCAGTCCTGCTCCGTTCTTACAACCGTTGCCACACTTGAGTCCTTTGTGGTAGCACATCTCGTAAATCAAGCTAGCTCATCAAGTGTCTTCCTCTTTTTCACCCACCCTCAACTTTACCAGGCATGAAGTCCTTCTCTAGGAACTGGTCCCTCATGATAAGAAAGTTTTGTCAGCCTCCCTTCAAAGGACCATTCTGAGAGAGCCTTTGAAACCCATCCTCCAAGCTAACTACTCTCCTACTCCTTGGAAACTGAGATCCTCTCCCAACGTGTCCCAGGGCAGCCTGCTGAAAAAGATTGTAGTGATGGATTATAATAGGTGCAATTGCATGAAATTAACAAGGGAGCAATTGAAAATTCTCATCAATGTTTTCAACTACGAACCATACTCAAACTATACTACTAGATGGAAGCTTGCTTTAGAAATCAATATCGAAAAGTCTAGAATCCAGATTTGGTTTCAGAATCGGACAGTTAGACACCTATTCCAGAAAAGATCAAAATTTATGAGGCATTAAACATAGGCAAGATAACCCTGAAGAAAGAAGTCAAGTCAGATGTTGTCGTACCTACTATAACACATCTCAATTGTGCACCTTGATGAAGGCGTTTAAGAACAACCCTTATCCTGGGATTGAATTTAGAGAACAACTTGCTAAAGAAATTGGGGTTCCATAATTAAGAATCCAAGTTTGGTTTCAAAATCAAAGATCTAGATTACCTGCCCAGATTAAAGCAGATCCTGATGAGACCACAAACAGTGAGACCAAGAAACAAGAAAGCCAGGATGACAAAGCTCAAAGTATTGAAGCTACACAAGATGAGATGACTCAAACCAATGACTTTAGTTGTCTGGATTCAGAATGAGCCATGTAGAAACATATCCAATATCCCTGATGTCATCACTTGAGGCCCAAAACCCATCTCCCATTCTTCCTGGAAATGTCTTCTTTCCCTGGCCTGACAAGCTGAGCCTTCTGACAATCATACCAGAACTTGAAGGAGATCTAGGCGTGTGTAAGAGACATCTCACTGCCTTCCCAATCTCACCTGACTAGAATTCAAGGAAATTGCAGAGCAATGAAAAAAAATTTAACGAACACTGTTTAAAAAAAAAACAAAAACATTCTGGCTATACTTCTGCCAAAAGAGATTTTTATTTGTTCTTTTGGCCAAAAAAATAAACAAACAAAAACTCACTGCCATTGAGTTGATTCCAACTCATAGCGACCCAGTATATGGTTTCTGAAACTGCAAATTTTTATGGGAGCAGACAGTCTCCTCTTTCTCCCAAGGAGCAGCTGATGGATTTGAACTGATGACCTTTTGGTTAGCAGCCCAATGCCTAATATACAGCTCCATCAGTGGCCTTGTTCGTTTTGCCATCCTTGGTATATTCAGTATTCTTCACCAACACCATAGTAATTCTTCAGCCGTCCTTATTCATTGTACAGTTTTTGACCACACTTTAGGCAATGGAATATAGCACAGCATACCTTAGTCTTCAAGGTGACATTTTGCTTTTTGACACTTTAAAGAAGATTTTAGCAGTAGATTTGCCCAATGCAATATGTTGTTGGATTTCTTGACTGCTGCTTCCACGGGCATTAATTGTGGATCACATCAGATGAAATCCTTGATAACTTCAGTGTTTTGTCTGCTTATCATGATGTGGTTTATTGACTCGGTTGTGAAGACTTGTTTTTTTTATGTTGAGGTGTAATCCATACTGAAAGCTGTGTCTTTGATCTTCATCACTAAGTGATTCAAGTCCTCTTCACTTTCAGCAGTCAAAACAGTGGTCTCCTAATAGGGAAGGAGGAGATTGACTGTGAGGGGCCATAGGGAACGCTGTAGAATAATGAAATTATTTTGTATCTTGGTGGTTACAAGGGAATTGAAACTCATTCAAGTAAGCACTTTCAGTTGTGCAGTCCACACAGTATGTAAATATATTGTCAGTTACTAGCTGCCAACTCATAGGAGATTTTTTATAGAGTCGAACTGCTCTGTGGTGCTGTGGGTTAATGTGCTAGACTGCAAAGCTATTTGAGTTGCAAGGTTGGCAGTTCAAGCTTACCAGCTATTCCTTGGGAACCCTATACAGGGTCACTGTGGGTTGGAACCAACTTGACAGCACTTAGCAACAATAATTTTCATAAAAGCAGTTTGCCAGGCCTTTCTTCCACAGAACTACTGGGTGGATTCAAACCACCAACATTTAGGTTAGTAGCTGTGTGCTTAAATGTTGTGTCATGCACAAAGGGACTTCAGATAGTTCATGGAAACCTAGAATAAATAGGGGGAATTTTTCCATAAACATTTTTAAGCCACCTTGTACATTGTTTGCTATTGTTGTTAGATGCTGTCAAGTCAGTTTTGACTCAATGGGACCCTATGCACAACAGAACAAAATACTGTCCGGTACTGCACCATCCATACAATTGTTACACTTGAGCCCATTGCTGTTGCCACTGTGGCAATCCATCTCCTTGGGGGTCTTCCTCTTTTTCACTGACCCTCCATTTTACATAAGGTCCTTCTCCAGGGACTGGTCCCTCCTGGTCACATGCCTAAAATATGAGAGACGAGCTCTCACCATTCTAGTCTTTAAGGAGCATTCTGGCTGTGCTTCTTCCAACAAGATTTGTTTGTTCTTCCGGCAGCCCGTGTATATTGCTTCATAGTAAAAAAAGTTCTATAATGAACACAAGTTCAAATTCTCATGACTCTCTGGAGTCACGGAGACTGGATTAGCTCTAGAAGCTATTGCAATGAGACAATCTTTAAACCTTAAACCAAAAATATGCCCTGGAGTCTTCTTTAAACTTAATAATACTTTCATTTAACAAGTAAAGAATATCTGTCTGGAATACTATTTGTCTTTTAAGAACTCTTTCTATGAGATCAAATTCACAGCGGCAACTTGAAAGGTTAGCTAGCAACCTAAGGGACAATGGGTTCATGTTCATGGGGGAGGAACAATTCAGAAAAAGAGGATGAGAATGGTTGTACAACATGAAGAAAGCCATCAGTGTTACTTAATTGGACATGTAGAAATCACTGAATTGGTATATGTTCTGCCATGTATATTTTTAACAGCAACAAAAAATGAACAAAATTTGTTTTTAAGTTCCATGATGACACAACTCTAAAACTTCCCAGAAATTGGAGCTCCCAGCCCACTTAACTCTTAAGAATGAAACTCTTCTGCCTCAAAACAGTACTTGGGATCACACTGCAGAACGTAGGTGGGAATTATTACCACTCCATTCCCTTAGGGATGGTCACCCCATTATTCTTGACATTCTCCTTACACACTCCCTCCATATGTTCCCCCAGAGGAAACAACTGGGGGATCTCATTCATCACCATATTCAGATACTCCAAGTGGAAGAGATCCTCATAGGTGGGGTCCACTTTCAGGAGAAAAGTTTATTTTTGTACTCATCTTTTTTATTAACTTTGGTAAAAATGTACATAGCCAGACACCAATTCAACAACTTACTGACATTGACTACATTCTTTTAAAGTTGTGACAACATTCTTCTCCAAATTGTTATACCACCATTGACTTAGATTCACTGCCCCCTTAAGTGTCTCATCCAACCTTTCAAGTCACTTTTTCAGTTTGCTCACACATAGATAATTCTTTAAAACTGTACCATGCTCAAGGTATATATAGAATTATTAAGGTAAGCTACTATTTGGTTCAAGGATTAGAGTGGATATTTTTGGTTTAAGGTATAAAGTTTAAAGGTTATTTCGAAGTGATAGTGTCAGGAGTTCATCGACTCAATGACTCCAGAAAGTCTGGATTCCACTGAAAATGTGAAATTCTGTTCCACAGTTTGATCAAGATTCTTCTATGGAATCTTTGATCAAAATGATCAACAATGGTAATTAAGTACCATCCACTTCTGCTGGTCTCATGGCAACCAGATACATAAACCATTGTTGTTATTGTTAAGTGTCATCAAGTTGCTTCCGAACCAACTTGAGGAGCAACTGGTGAGTATGAACTGCCGAGCTCACGGTTCAAATGGAACTAGAGACCCAGTTCATGTCCTTCGGTGCCACATCACAACTCACATAACCATTGTTGTTGTTGTTAAGTGCCGTTGAGTCCATTCCAACTCATAGCGACCCTGTATAGGGTTTCTGATGAGCAGCTGGTGAGCTTGAACTGCCAACCTTGCTGTTCAAATGGCTTTGCAGTCTGGCGCATCAACCCATAGCCCCACACCAGGACTCCTCACATAACCATGGAGGTCATGAAATACACAATCCATTTCCATCTCCCATTCCTAACTCTCAGAAGAGTGTTTATATAGTGCATATGCTAGATGTTATGGGAAATAAAGAATTCTACTTGCCTGAGCTCTGGTAGCATAGTGGTTATGAATCGGGCTGCGAACCTTAAGGTCAGCGGTTCGAAACTACCAGCCGCTCCGTGGGAGAAAGATGAGGCTTTCTACTCCCGTAAAGATTTACACCCTCGGAAACCCTGTACAGGGTCGCTATGGGTCGGAATCGACTCGACGGCACTTAACAACAACAACACTTGCCTGAGCCAATTAAATAGTTATCTCTAGAATAAATGCTGTGAGGTTCAGGTGGGATGGATTGAGTGTCCTCTAGTGATCTCATTGGATGTCATCATGTGTACCATGAAATCTCTCCCACTGGGTTCAGTGCATGATGGAAGCCTACTCGTTAACATTCTTCTAGGACTGGTCTAACCTTTCCTTTCTCAGAGTTCAGGGTTGAAATAGTCCATACCTGTGTATATTGCATCTCCCATGTCTACTCCTTAGGATGATTAGCTCAACATGGTACTGGTATAATGAAAGATAATGGAACAGAATTGAGAACCCAGAAGTAAATCCATCCATATACAGTCAACTGATTTTTTACAAAGGGCCAAAACCCATTAAATGGAGAAGAGATAGTCTTTTCAACAAATGGTGCTGGTAATACTGGAAATCTATTTGCAAAAGAGTGAAACAAGACCCATATCTCACACCATATATAAAAACTAACTCAACATGGATTAAAGACCTAAATGTAAATCCCAGAACCATGAAGACAATCAATGAAAAAATAGGGACAAATTTAGAAACTTTAGTGCATGGCATACATACACTATCAAACATTACAAAAAACACACAAACAACAAAAGACAAAACAGATGACTGGGATGTACTGAAAATCAGAAACTTATCTGCATCAAAAGATTTCACCAAAAGAGTATAAAGGGAGTCCACAGACTGGGAAAAACAGTTTTACAATGACATATCAGACAAGGGACTAATCTCTAAAATTTATAGAAAACTACAACACCTCTAAAAGAAAAATGCAAACACCCTAATTAAAAAATGGGCACAGGACATGAACAGACACTTCACCAAGGAAGACATTCAAGCAGCCACAATTGTATGAAGAAATGTTCATGATCATTAGCCATTGTTGTTGTTGTCATGTGCCATCGAGTTGGAACCGACTCATAGCGACCCCTTGCACAGAAGAACGAAACAATGTCTGATCCTGGGCAAACCTCACCACCGCTGCCACACTTGAGTCCATCAATGATGCCACCTGGCCAATCCATCTCGTTGGGGGTCTTCCTCTGTTTCTCTGACCCTCCACCTTACCCAGCATGACATCCTTCTCCAGTAACTATTGTCTCTGGACAATATGTACAAAGTATGAGAGATGAAGCTTAGCCATCTTGGCCTCCAAGGAGCACTCTGGCTGCACTTCTTCCAAAACAGATCTATTGGTTCTTCTGGCAGTCCATGGCACTTTCAGTATTCTCCTCCAACACCACAACTCAAAGGCATCAATTCTTCTACGATCTTCCTTATTCACTGTCCAGCTTTCGCATCCATATGAGGTTATTGAAAATACCATGGCTTGGGTCAGGCGCACCTTAGTCCTCAAGCTGACATCTCTGCTCTTCATTAGCCATTGGAGAGATGCAAATCACAACAGATACAAAGAGACACCAGCATTAACAGTTAAGTTCAAGAAACAGAAATCAACAAATGCTGGAAAAGGTGTGGTGAGACTAAGACCCTCCTATATTTCTGGTAGACTATAAAATGATTCAACCACTTAAGAAAACAGTATGGCACTTCCTCAGAAAATTGGAAATAGAAATACCTTATGACCCAGCAATCCCTCTACTTGGTATATATCCATAAGAAATACAAGCCAGAACATGAGTAGATATATGCATACCAATGTTCATCACAGCACTATTCCCAATAGCAAAAAGATGGAGACAGTCTAAGTGCCCATCAACAGAAGAATGGATAAACAAACTTTGGTACATAAACACAATGGAATTCTATGCAACCTTGAAGAATAACAATGAAGTTGCAAAACTCCTCATAACATGGATGAACCTTGAGGACATTATGCTAAGTGTAATTAGTGAACCATGAAAGGACAAATATTGTATTAGATCATTATTGTAAAAGCTTAAGAAAATATTTCCATACTAAAAGATGCATTCTTTGATGGTTACCAGGGGTGAGAAGGAGGGAAGGGTCATTCACAGGATAGGGGGTAGACACGGGATAGCTTGAGTGACAGGGAGGGCAATATAGAAAGACGGACAGGGTAATATACAAGAAGGCAGAGAGTGGCAGATGAACACTGAAGACAGGGGAAGAATTAGGGAGGTATGGATGGGCTAAATGAGTTAGAGGAAAACAGTGATGTATACACAACCTTGGAACAACAGTGCTCTGTGATACAAGGATCAAGACATAGTCTGAATGGGTAATGGGGGAAGGTGAATACTTAGGTGCTTGACTGTTTTATGGCTAATGGTTCCCCTGCCTACTATTGCAAAAGTGACATTTAAGTGTTATAGAAATGAATATTGGGAATTATGATTACAGAAAAGCTTGTAAACTCATCTTCATCCTAAAACTGATTGGATTATCTAAAAGGGGAATTAGAATTTGTCCATGGAAATAGGTTTCTTGCTAAGCCTTTGTGGCGTATGGGGCCTTAGGTAGAATCCTGAGCCCCACCCAGAACCTTCTGAGGTGGGACAGTTCCACTTGAAAAGACATGCAGACCAACCCATAATGGATAAGAGAATAGAAAATTCTTATTGAAAGAAAGACCAGCAGAAAAAAAAGCAGTCTGTTTGGCTGTTAGAATATCAAGCAAGCTGGAGGCATCAAAGCAAGAAAAGTCAGGCTATCAGGGGAAAGCCCCTTCTAAGATGGAAACTCAAAGGGAACCAGCGAGCAGTCTAGTATGCTCACTGGTGACCATCTGGGTCTACGTGTGAATGGAATGAGGGAAATGTAGCAATGAAGACATGAGCTGAGATTGGCCATGTTCCATTGACACCTGTTCAAGGCCTGGCTGGTCTGAATTTTAGGGAGATGTGTAAACTCCCAAGTTCATGGGCACTAACCTAGCCACTGGAGGCTAAAGCTGAGAGTGAAGCAGCAGGCTGGTCTGAAGTGTGGAGAGGTGTGCATGAATTCCCAATCTTGCAGCTAGTACGCATTTGAACTAGTTTGGATGACTAGGAGAAGGGCATCATGCTTGGTAAAGTGAAGGGTCAACAAAAAAGAGGAAGACTCCCAATGTGATGGATTGGTACAGTGGCATCAGCAATAGGCTCAAGCATAATGAGTGTGAGGATGGTGCAGGACCGGGCAATGTTTCATTCTGCTATGATGGTACCTAACAACATCTTAGAGGGAATTTCCATGACTGCACCCATTTTACAGATGAAGAAACTGAGATGAGAACTTGTCCAAGGTCACACAAGGAGAAGAGTCCACCCTCAGAGCAGGATGCCTCTCACTACCACTCCCTCATATGTTGCTTTCAAGCACAATTCCCACCTCCATGACTGGCCAGAAGGAGAAGGTCTCTGTGCTAAAACAGGGTGCTGGCACAATGAGGATGTGAGCTAAGAAGAAAACAGGTCTCTCCAGGTGAACATGCTACTGATGAATGCCTTTCTCCTGCCCTAACCAACTCCTCCCTCAGCAGAGAACAATGTCTCTTACAAACAGCACAATTCAGCTCTTCTGTTTTGGGGGGAGGGAGAGAACTGCAGAACAAGCCCAAGTGCAGCAGAAAAGCCACCTTCAAGACCTCTCTCAGTCACTTTTATTGCATCCTTTAAAAATATCTACAAAGGGGTATGCTTTATTACATGTGTAATAGATAGGCATGATCACACATACACATGCTTCATCAATCAGTAGATATAAATATATTGTGAGACATGTTCAAAATGTTGTTGGTGATAGTTATGCAATCCAAAGAGCTTGAAGACACTGAGATACATTGGGCTTGTCTAGTAAAGATTTGCTCTAATTTAATAAAATTTTCAATATTTTCTTGCAAAACTATGAAGGGGCCTCAAAACATTTGTGGAAAAATAGATTTATAAGATAATGGAATTGCCCCCGAAGAGCTTTTGGAAGCCCTGTGTGCTCTAGTAAAGGAAAACCAATGTGCTCTGTAAACATTTACCCAAATCATAATCAAAACTTTAAAAAAAAAAACAAAAAAACAACTATACTATAGTAAGTGGAGACATTTTTCTAGTGATCTGGACATTCTATGGTGTTTATTCATCTCCTTTCACATAACTTAGCTCATTTGACCCTCTCCACAACCCTGTAGGTGGGGCCATGGAGGACAAGGTGCTGGGAAACATGACATCTTCACAGATGGCCAAGGGCCAAAGCTGAGGGTGCTGATGTTGCATTTTGATGAGAGAAAGGTCTTTGTACCTGTGAGGATTATCAGAGGGTTCAGAAAGCTGAAGGAGATCAACTTCTTAGTATAGCAGAGAAAATGATCAGGATTGCTGATAGAATCAGTGTCCACACCAAAGGACACGCTGGTGACAATATCCAGACTGTAGACTCCAAAAATCCTGGGTTGGAAAAGATGAGTCAAATACATAAGAAAACCCAACAGAGCTAGCAAAGTGTTCAAGTTCCTGAGTCCTAAGCCCAGTGCTGTGTGGTACTCACTGAACAAACAAGAACAATGAGCCAAGTCTTCTTCCCATCACCGAGTATCTGAGGTGAGAGGTTATGGGAGTGGTGGGGATATGGAGAGCACAATTGTAAAATGGGCATCCCAGAATCAATTCGAGAACAGCTGTGTGCTTTCCAACTGATGTTGTCTTTGCTCTCTAGTCCTACTATAAGAGAAATAATACAGTGGATCCCTTTATAAGACAAAAATTTATTCTCTCACAGTTCAGGAGACTAGAAGTCTGAATGTTTTTGTCTCCTTTGAGCATCTATAGACCAAGTGTTCATTGGATATTTCCCTTGGATCTAGGAGATTCATAGTATAAGAACCCAGGTCCAAAGGATGCACTCCGTTCCCAGCTCTTCTTTCTTGATTGTTGTTGTTGTTGTTGTTAGGTGCCATCGAGTTGGCACCAACTCATAGTGATCGTATGCACAGCAGAATGAAACACTGCCCAATCCTGGGCCAACGTCACTATTGTTGTCACGCTTGAGTCCATGGATACTGCCATTTGGGCAATCCATCTCGTTGGGGGTCTTCCTCTTTTTCTCTGACCCTCCACCTTACCAAACATGACTGGTCCTTCCTAACAATACGTCCAAAGAATGAGAGACAAAGTTTGGCCATCTTGGCCTCCA
>NW_006408552.1:15713476-15738641 GCF_000296735.1 Chrysochloris asiatica | reverse complement strand
GAAGGTGAATACTTAGGTGCTTGACTGTTTTATGTCTAATGGTTCCCCTGCCTACTATTGCAAAAATATGGATCTCTTCCAATCAGTCGGCCAGATAGTTGTCTTCCAAATTTCTTGGCAGAGATGAGTGAATACCTCCTGTGCCGCCTCACTTTCTTGAAAGATTTCAATTTTTATTCCATCAATTCCTGGTGCCAATTCCTTCAGTGCACCTTGGACTTCCTCCTTCAGTATCATTGGTGCTTGATCATATACTACCTCTTGAAAGGGTTGAACATTAACCATTTCCTTTTGGTACAGTGACTCTGTGTATTCCTTCCATCTTCTCTTGATGCTTTTTGCATCATTCAATAATTTTCCCAGAGAATGTTTCAATAATGAAAGTTGCGGCTTGAACTTTTTCTTCAGTTCCCCTAGCTTGAGAAATGCTGAGTGTGTTCTTCCCTTTTGGTTTTCTGATTCCAGATCTTTGCACATTTGGTTGTAATATTTGGCTTTATCTTCTCGTGCTGATCTTGTACCTCCTTATTTCTTCCATTTGCTTTAGCATCTCTACATTGGAGAGCAAGTTTCAGTGTCTCTTCTGACATCCATTTTGACCTTTTTCTTCTCTCTTGTCTTCTTGATGACTTTTTGTTTTCTTCATGTATGATGTTCCTGATGTCATCCCACAACTCTTCTGGTCTTAGGTCTTTAGTGTTTAATGTATTAAATTTGTTCTTCAGATGATCTCTAAATTCAGGTGGGATATATTCAAGGTCATATTTTGGCTCTTGCGGACTTGTTTTCATTTTCTTCAGCTTCATTAGGTCCCTTTCCTAAGCTCACTTCTCTCTCCTTTTATCTTTGTAAGATAATGTATGATGTAGGCCACATCCCTGGGAAACTTCCTTAGAGCAGGTCAGGGTTGTGATGAAATTAAGGGTATTTGTTTATGACATCAAATCACATCATGGAGAATCCATAACTGCTACATTGCATCACTGTATAACTGTCAGACCACTGAGAATCATGACACATATTTGGGGGCTGGGGGGGCATAATTCAGTCAATGGCACATGGCCAAGGAAGGAATGAATCACAAAGGTCATTTTTGGAAGGGGAAAGTTTAAGTCAGGCCTTAAAAGTAGAAGAGAATTCAGATGAGTTGAAAGAAGAAGATAGCTTGGTGAACATAGCTGTTGTTGTTGTTAGGTGCCATCGAGTTGGTTCATACCCATAGTGACCCTGTATAGGGCTTCTGCGGAACAACTGGTGAGCTTGAACCACCGACCTTGAGGTTCCAACTGACTTTGCAGTCCAGCACATTAATACACAGAGCCACACCAGAACACACCAGAACATCATGGTTGTTGTTGTTGTTAAGTGCTGTCGAGTTGGTTCCGACCCATAGCGACCCTGTATAGGGTTTCTGAGGAGCAGCTGGTGAGCTTGAACCACCGACCTTACAGTTCAAACAGTTTTGCAGTCTGGCGTATTAACCCACAGCGCCACACCAGGATTCCAGAACCTCACTAGGGAAATCTAAATGAAAATCACAATAAAATAATCTCTCCGCACACCCACCAGAATGACTAAAATGAAAATGTGTGAGAATGTTCAGTGTTGGCAGGAAGAAAAGCAACTGGACCGCTCACATGTTGCTGGTGGGAATGCAACACAGTACTGAAAAACATTCTGTAGTTTCTACAAAACTTAACCACATGACCCAGTAATTCCACCCTAGAGGATACACCCTCCAGAAAATGAGTACTTAACGCCTGCCAAAAGGTGTGCACAGAATATGCAGGGAGGTTTTAACTGTAACAATCCAAACCTGGAAACTCCCAAGCCTCATTCACAGTCAAAATGGGTAAACAAACCGTGGTATATTTATTCATAGAAGGAAGTATGAGCAGCAGTGAACATGAATTAACAACAACCACACCCAACGTAGATAGACCCAACAATAATTTCACAGGAATAATGGTGAGACTTTGTCTTTTATACTTCAGGCATGTTATGAGGAGGGGCCAGTCCTAGAAAGGGACAACATGGAGTTGAGGCAAAGTGGAGAGTTGGCAAAAAAGACCCCCAACGAGATGAAAAAAGAGTAGAATCCCCAAAGAGGTGGATTCTCACAATGGCAACAGTAATGGGCTCAAGCGTAACAGCAATTATGAGGATGGCGCAGGAGCGGGCAGAGTTTCATTCTGTTGTGCATAGGTCACTGAGGGTGGAAACCGACAGGACAGCACCTAACAACAGCAATCTTGAGCAGAACGGACCAGAAACAAAAGACTGGTACTACATACTTAAATCTGCACAAAATTGAAGAAGAGGCAAAGCATAGATAGATGTTTAGAGGTGGCAGTAACCTGGCAACAGAGTAGGAATGTGCACTAGGAAACCTTCTAGAGAGATGGGAAAAGTGTATGTTTTAATCTGGTTTCCATAAGTGAGTTGTTGATGGTTTAGGTATTGTTGAGCCGATTCCAAAACATAGCAATTCCAAGTGACAGAGTAGAACTGCCCCCACAGGTTTCTCTAGATTATCATCTTGATGGGAGCTGATGGCCAAGAGTTTTACTCATAGAGACACTGGATGGATGTCAACCAATAACCTTTAGGTTATCAGCCAACCACTGCACTACCAGGGCCCCTTTGCTGGTGGAAACATAAATAAAAATTTACCAAACGATGCATTTCAGTTCTGCACAGTTTCTCATTCTTACATCAGCTCCCAGAACTAGAAAAACACTTGTCCATCTTTGTAGAAACCTTTGTCCCAGTCCATCTCTAGAAAACAATGTTTGGAAATGCATCAGTATTTGAAAGCATAATGGTCCTTCCCTCATAGCTTCACTAAACAAGATGTGTTTTGGAGGCTTGAAACATGGCGATTTATTTTATTTCTGAAAACACCACTGGGTGCTCAGGGGCTGCTGAGGCAGCTGGGCAAGGCCAACATAGAAAATTGCTTCCACACTCAGAGACGGTGGGCAATAGCCACTGTGACTCAGCACGTATCTGCAGGGTCAGCAGGCAAAGAGAGGGATCCACAGGCCCCAGCCAGAGGGCAGGAAGTGACACCAGGCGGGAGACTCCTGCTGCTCCTTGTTCACAGAGGAGAGGAGAGAGACTGAGGAGGGCACCAGGTCTGAGAGGCAGGAGCCCCTCAGAAATACTCAGACGTTGAATGAATGAAGGGAGATGACAAAAATGGTGTCTAGAGGTTCCCTGGAGACCATGCCAGCTAGACAGTCCACGTGGCAGGGCCTGTCACTTATTGACCTTCAGCTTCTGGTTGTCAGCCTTTACCACCTAATGTCCGTCACCAGACACAGCCAACCCCTTTCTCTTACCCCCACTCAATGCTGCCTCTAAGAGACATGCTTCCATTCCTTCTTACTGAAACGCTGAGCCTGCCTGGGCCGAAGGGATGAAGAGATGACGCGCAGGGAGAGAACGGGCTGTACAGTAACAGGATTCTGACCTTGGCTCCGGCATTTGAGGGATGGAAGGCTCACCAGTCCAAGAATGCCCACCGTCTGAGCAGCCACACAGGATGCGGCTGGTACAGCCAGACCAGCCTCCATGCTCCATGGCCTGGCTTTCAGGTGCCGGAGTTAGCCCACCACTGAGGTGCTCATTCCAGCTCTAGAACAATCCTCCCGTGCTTTCATATACCTGCTCCCAGTTCATTTAGACCCAGGGCCTTTTAGCCCGTGCTGATAGCGGAGCTTGTCTTGCTTCATACTGTTGTTCTTGTTGGTGTTGGTGCCGCCATCGAGTTTATTTTGACTGCTGGTGACCCCATGTGCTAGAGTAGAACTGCCCCATAAGATTTTCTTGGCTGTCATCTTTATGGAAACAGATGGCCAGGGCTGTCTCCCATGGAGCCACTGGGTGGGTTTAAACTACCAACATACCAGTTAGCAGATGAGCGCTTAACCGTTGCACCACTAGGGTTCCTTTGAGAAGGACATCATGCTTGGTAAAGTGGAGGGTCAGAGAAAAAGAGGAAGACCCTCAATGAGATGGATTGACACAGTGGCAGCAACATTGGGGCTCCAACATATCAATTGTGAGGATGCAGCGGGACCGGGCAGTGTTTCCTTCTGTTGGCCATGGGGTTGCTATGAGTCTGAGGGCACCTAACAACAACAACCAATCTTCTATAAACGGAGGAGGGAAGAAAGAACAACCTGAATGTTCTTCCTTTGCTCCTGGATTGAAGCCCCTTTCATTCACCTTGCTCTGACCCCCAGATACCATGAAGACACCAGAGGGTCTCCACTCCTCCCAGGGCCACACTCACTCCTTCATGTCTATCACCTCATCCAGAGCCACTGTCTTCTCAATGTTTTGCACCAGAATGTCTCCATGACGTTTGATGAGGGAGAACATCTGGAAAACAAAGATGACTGTTGGCACTCAGTCACTGGTATATCCATAGGGACCAGAACCTGAAACCAAATATCTTGCTGTCAGGTCAATCCCAACTCATCATTGACATCATGTGTTAAAGAGTAGAACTCCACTCCACTCCATGTGGTCTTCATGTGGTACAGCAGGTTAAGCACTGGGCCGCTAACTGCAAGGTTGATGACTGAAACACAGCAGCCACTCTGCATGAGAAAGATGAGGCTGTCTGCTCCTATAATGATTTGCAGCCTCAGAAACCCTATGAAGCAATTCTGCTCTGTCCTAGATGGTCGACAAGAGTTGGAATTGACTCAGTGTCAGTAGGTAAATCTTTACAGAAGCAGATTTTCATGGAGACACTGAGTGGATTTGAACCACCAACCTTTCATGTAGTAGTTGAGCAAAACTGTTTTACAACCCTATCCAGGGACCTATCTGTAAGTAGTCCCAAAATAAATACTTGGGTGTATCTTCTATCAGACCTCCATTCATCATAATTGTTGAAACAAAAGAGAGTTCAGCTTGATTAAAAGAGAAAGAAGGTATTATATTCACAGAAATGGAGGGAGAACATGACTTTTGTTTCACCCTGCTTCTTCAAGTGTTCCTAAAGATTGATTTGGCATTCTTGCGTCTGTGTAAGTCTGGTCCATGAGTCTTTCTTGGGTATAGAACTGACATAGCATCTTAGTTTTAGCAATCACCATGAGTTCTAGATAGAGCACAGTCTAGGTGTGTTGGTGAGCATTTAAGAACAGACTCTCCAATTTCTGTGTTGTACATACACCCACCATGACTAGTTTCAAGCTACTAAAGTGATGTTCCCACCACTCATCTGTCAGTTTGTTGTTCTGTGGTGGCTTGTGGGTTTCTGTGATGCTGGAAGATATGCCATGAGGAGAAACAGCTTCAAATATCCATTACTAATCAGAAAATGGCATGTACAAAGTATGACTCTAGGAAAATTGGAAATTGTCAAAAATGAAATGGAGTGCATAAAGATCGATATCCTAGGCATTAGTGAACTGAAATGAGCTCGTATTGGTCACTTAAAATCTGACAATCATATGGTTTGCTATGCTGGGAATGACAAATGAAAAAGCAATGGTGCAGCATTCATCAACAGAAAGAACATTTCCAGATCTATCTTGAAGTACAATGCTATCTGTGATAGGATAATATCCATATACCTACAAGGAAACCCAAAAGGAGCTCTGGTAGCGTAGTGGTTACAAATCGGGCTGCTAATCTCATGGACAGCAGTTCAAAACTACCAGCTGTTTCGTGGGAGAAAGATGAGGCTTTCTTCTCCCATAAGGATTTACAGCCTCAGAAGCCCTGTACAGGGTCACTATGAGTCAGAACCGACTCCATGGCACATAACAACAACAAGGAAACCCAACTAATACCACTATTATTCAAATTTACACACCAACCACTAAAGCCAGTGATGATGAAATTGAAGAATTCTACCAACTTCTTCAGTCTGAAATTGATCAAACATGTAATCAAGATGCATTCATAATTACTGGTGATTGGAATGCAAAGGTTGGAAACAAACAGGAAGGATCAGTCCTTGGAAAATATGCCCTTGGTGATAGAAATGATGCTGGAGATCACGTGATAGAATTTTGCAAGACCAAGGACTTCTTCACTGCAAATACCTTTTTAAAAAGGACATAAAGGATGACTCTATACATGGACCTTACCAGGTGGAATGCACAGACATTGAATAGACTATAAGAGCTGGCCAGAGAAGCTCAGTATCATGAGGTATAACATGGCCAAGGGCCAACACTGGAACAGACCATCAACTGCTCACATACAAGTTCAGGCTGAAGCTGACGAAAACTAAAACAAGCCCAAAAGAACCAAAACACGACTTTGAGCATATCCCACCTGAATTTAGAGACCATTTCAAGAACAGATTGGATGCATTAGACTTTAATGACTAAAGACCAGAAGAATTGTGGGATGACATCAAGAACATCAAACAAGAAGAAAGCAAAAGGTCATTAAAAAGATTTGAAAGAAGTAAAAGACCAAATTGGATATCAGAAGAAAGTCTGAAACTTGCTCTTCAGCATAGAGATGCTAAAACAAACTAAAGATTTGAGGAAGTAAAAGAATTGAACTGAAAATTTGAAAGGGCAGCTCTAGAAGACAAAGTCAAGTATTATCATGAAATGTGCAAAAGGCTGAAGTTAGAAAACAAAAAAGGAAGAGCATGCTCAGCATTTCTCAAGCTGAAAGAACTAAAGAAAAAATTCAATCCTCGCCTTGAAATATGGAAGGATTCAATGGACAAATTCTATGCAGAAAGCATCAAAAGATGATGGAAGGAATACACAGTCTCTGTACCAAAAAGAAATGATAAATGTCCAAACATTTCAAGAGGTAGCATATGATCAAAAGCCAATAGTACTGAAGGAAGAAGTCCAAGGTGCACTGAAGGCATTGGCAATGAACTAGACACCGGGAATTGATAGAATACAAATGGAAATCATTCAACAACTAATGCAGTATTGGAAGCAGTCATTCATCTATGCCAAGAAGTTTGGAAGACAGCTGCCTAGCCAACTGATTAGAAGAGATTCATATTTGTACCCATTCCAAAGACAAGTGTCCCAGTAGAATGTGCAAATCAACAAGCAATATCATTAATATCGCATATAATATAATTTTGCTAAAGAAAATTCAAAAATGGCTGCAACGGTACATCGACAGGTAACTGTCAGAGGACCAAAACAAAACTAGATTCATACAAAGACGTGGAACTAAGAATCTCATTGCTGATACCAGATGGGTCTTGGCTGAAAGCAGAGAATACCATAAAGATGTTTAGCTGCTTTCTTGACTATGAGGCCAGCACTGGACAGTCAGTGTTTTAATCTTCTGTGCACAGGGTTGCTATGAGTCCAAGTTTGTGTTTGAAAGAGATGTGTACAGTCAACTTACACAAATTGTAGAGGCCAACTCAAGGTCTACTTTTCCTGATAGTTTTTATTTTGTTTTGGTTTTTAAATCTCAGCTATGAATTTATTCTGCTATCATCTGGTCCCTTTTGCCTAGAAGCCAAGTACAGATAAAAATCCAGCCTCCTGGAGAGTTTCAGTTTATTTCTTGTGAAAATTTACAACAGTCCAAAGTCTGTCCTTTCCTTTAAAACTGGAGATTTTACAAGCACCATCCAACAAGGATGTCTGTGGAGCTGGTTTTAAATTTCCATTAAAAACATGTATGAACTGAGTACTGTGGCTTATACTCACCCTCCCATTTCTTATTTCCCTTAAAGACATATCCTGTTCCTCACCTAGGGTTATGGGACTTCTCTTCTCTGTATCTCTCTCTGCACATAAAGTTCCTTTCTCAAGAGAGGAAGGGCCTGAAAGCACTTTCTAGCATGTTCTATGAGCCCAGTGTCGATAAGGCCCCAAGACCATTCTTCTTCTCTCCCTGACTTCAGGATGTAAGAGGGTGGCCCTGTGTGTTCCCTGGGATCTGATCCCACAATTCCAGGGTAGTCGTAGGTAGACAAAATACTCAAAGGAGAGAATGTTCTCACTGTACTTGTGTTTAGACACTGAGGTCCTGTGATTTACTTTTCTTTTCATGAATTTTGAAACACTGATTCATGTTTGCCTAAATCATGAAGTGTAGATGGCTAACTTTCTCGATTGATAACCAAAAGGTTAGTGGTTCAAGCCTACCCAGAGGAGCTTCAAAAGAAAAGTCTGATCATCTACATCTGAAGTATCAGCCACTGAAAACCCCATGGACATTCATTCGGTCACCATGAGTTGGAGCTGACTCAATGGAAATTGGCTAAATCCTGTTGTTTCACATATGATTGGCATACGGCATTGTTCAAGTCTATCTATAGACTAAGAATTTAAGAACATTTAAAATCAGGTATTTAGTTTCCCATGAAAGGAGAGGGGATGTTACAGCCTCAGGATGACTTTCTACCCTAAGTCCACACAGAGACCTGGCTTCCTAACGTTATGCACCATTGTAATGAATGTTAAATATTTCACTGGTTAACATCTGTGTCTGCCACCAGCATAGGGTAACATGTTTATGCACACTGTTTATCTCTCAATCACTGTTGCTGTTGTTAAGTGCTGTCGAGTTGGTTCCAATTCATAGCGACCCTATATAGGGTCTCCGAGGAGCAGCTGGTGAGCTTGAACCGCCAGTCTTGGGGTTCAAACAGACCTTGCTTAATGACTAGCTCAAAGTAAATCTGGACTGAAAAAAGAAAGATGAGAAGGAAGGAGGAGGGTAGAAAGTGAGAACACAGAAGAAACAGAAGAGGGGAGAATGGAAGGAAAGAAAGACAGAAGAAGGAAGAGCAGAAGCAAAGGATGGAGGGAACCCAATGGCAGGAAAAGGAAAGAGCTTCAAGACCCATGATTCTGTCCCCTCCCCAGCTGACTCCCTCCCCTGGTCTTTTGGCCCTGAGCCCCCTGGGGTCAGTCTCCCTCCTGCCCACTATCTGGGACTGACTTGCCCACACTGCTCTCCTTTGAGCTTCCCACTGATGAAGGTTGGAGAGCTAACAGCTCGGACCCATTTCCACTTCTCATTCTCTGTGACACAGAGACCTGATTCCAAACTTCCATTTAAACTGAAGTTCTAAAGAGGATTAAGCAAACAGAAACAGGCTCAGCTTGCATTGGAGTTTTACCAAAGGAGGATCAGATGCATTATAGAAAATGTTTGAGAAAATATTGAATCAGATAATGTATGGTAGTGCCTCAGACTAGAGATTTCAGAAGGGAGAACCTCCAAGGTGGCTGTTGCGGAAGGGGACAACATATCAGCAGATTTGGGCGGTGTGCTAAGATCTAATGCAGAGAGCTTTGATGTGAGAAGCAGAGAGCCCCTATCACTACAGTTGGAGTTCTCAAAGGAGATCTTGAAGTAGAACTAGTCAATTTATTTCTTCATTTCTTTGCCAGAGTGAAGCTGAGAAAGATAATTAGGCATGCATGCTTCTGAACCATTCTTTTTAAGTCTAATACAACACATTGGAGAGAAGATTAATGAAATATCTTCTGAAGAATGGCTAACACCACAACCACCCTTTCTGAAATGGGAAGAAACTCAGTTACCTAAGGGGGTTTCATTTTGCTGGAGCCACATGGCTGATTTGAGCCAAAAATGGGACTAGAAATCAGATTTGGGCTAATAATAGATTGAAAAGTGTAGAGTGGAATGTTCCAGAAAGCTGTTGTCCAGCATGTTTAAAGCTGGTGTAACTGTGCTGCAGGTGAAGGGCAGGATGATTATGGCATTGATTAAAACACGATCTTGGCCCTAAAGACCCCAAAGATTTCATCTCCAGTGATGGAGCTGTCATTATCTTTGCTGGTGGGAGTGGGAGCGATTTGGAGAGGAGTCTACCCAAGATCTCACAAATCCCCCTTGCAGAGGTGACAGCCAACTATTCATAATGCCTAATTCATAATGCCTCAGATCTTAGCCACCATGACATATGGCTACTTCAACTGCAGCAAGGGGATAAAAACATCACTTTGGATGCCACCACTGGATAGCACCATTTCCATGTGAACCTGCCTTTATTTTCCTGAAACTACTGCTGATTCTCAGACCAACGCCCGGTGAAATAGATAGCATGATTTTAGAGAGCTATGCATATGTTTGAAAGCCAACAGAACATGAAATGGAAATATTAATATGAAGAAGAGTTTCAAGAGTATTGACTGAAGATTGGGCAGAAAGCCCACATTGAACCTGCTCCCACTCAAGACCACGCATATGAGAAGCAAGCTAGCGTTGGAACCTACCCGTCGGTTGGTGAACAGGGTGTAGAACTCCTTGACCAGAATCGTCTTAATGATGGCAGGGTCCAGGATGGCCAGAATGGGCTGTCTGCCTTCGTAGAAGCTGTCACAGATACCAACATCCCATACAAAACAAAGTGAGCGGTAAAGAGAATGTCTACACTTATTGATTTTTTTCCATTTGTATAATTTAGTGAGATCAGTGACCTCCATCATGGTGTGTAATCACCACCAGTAATCAGTGCCAAGTTCCCATCACCACAGATAGAAACTCACTGCTTTCTAAACAACCAACTCCCCTCCCTCCAGCCTTTGGCTCTTCTTATTCTTCTTCTCGTGTTCCCTGGAGTTCATTCTGACTCTTGGGGACTCAGTCTTAATACAGAGCAGAATTCCTCTACAGAGTTTTGTTGGTTATAATCTTTACAGAAGGCGACCACCAGGTTTTTTCTACCACTCAAGGCTGGGCAGGTTTGAACTGTCAACTTTCCAGTTAGTAACAGTACAAACTGCAGCAGCCATGGTAACCAGTGTAAACATTTGGTTCTCTATGTATTTGTCTCTTTCGCTATAGGATAAACACTGGATGACTAACAAGGTCGGCAGCAAGGTTGAAGTTCAAACCTACCAGTTGATCCTCAGAAATTCTACAGAGGGTCCCTATAAGTCAGAAACAACTTGACAACACTGAACAACAACAACAGATATTTTATGTGGATCACTTAATATTTGTCCTTCTGTGATTGACTTATTTCACTATTTAAGAAACATTTCCCAACCCAGAGTTTCCAAGTCAGTTAGCTTGGCTTCTTGGCTATTTTCTCAGTAGGAATGTTATTATTTTGTTTGTTTTTCACTGTCTCACACTTACTATCTTTGAATTTGTTATCAAGCATCCTATTTTCCAGCCATGGGGAAATCTTTAGTCTTTATCATACACAGAATATTCCAGAGTCTTTTCCTCTCGTGTGACTTTGGGACATGCATTCCTTAAAGTTCTGCTTGAATCCGTTTTGTGATCACCACAATCCAGAATAAGATACAGTCCATCGCCTCACCCATCCCCCCACTCCTAGACTGTATTGTCTGATTCCTTCACATTTAGCTTCCTTTGCCCAAAATAATACTGGTGGGATTCGTGCACGTGGTGTGATTACCAGAGTTTGTTTCTTATTACTGAGTAGTATACATACTATGGTATCCATCTGCCACAGTTCATTTGCCCATTTTCTGTTGTTCAGCACTAGAATTATGAATAAAGATGTTGTTATGGATTGAACTGTGTTCCTAAAACAAGGTATGTGGAAGTCCTAACTCTGTGTTGATGAGTAAGGCCTTGTATGGATATAGGGTTTGTTTTTTCTTTGATGTGCTTAGTTCAGCTAACTTAGTCAGACCAGTGTAGGGAGGGTCCCGTCTGAGTGGTGTCTTATAAAAGGGGAGAAAAGCAGGCAGAGACACACCAGGGAGACATCACTTGAACACACCTCTAAGGTACCAGAGGGCCACCAAGGATCGCCACTAGAAGCGCAGGACAATTCATGACACAGTTCCTCTCTCAGGACCCTCAGGAGGGCTCAACATGGCCAATATCCTGATCTGGATTTCTGGATCCCAGAAAACAAAATCCCCACTCTTTAAAGTCACCCACATTTTGGTATTTGTTGATGGCAGCCCTGCAAAACCAATTGCTGGCATGGATATTCTAATACAAGTCTTTTTGTGGGCAAGTGTTTCTATTTCTTTTGGGTAAATACCTAGGATGGAATTGCTAGGTCATAGGATATGTGTGGGGTCCTGGAATAGAGCTGTAGGACTACTAACCACAAAGTCGGCAGTTCAAGCCCACCAGTCACTCTTCAGGAAATATATAGGGTCGCTATGAGTCGTAACCTATGCCACAGCATTCAACAACAACAGGGTAAATGTATGTTTAACTATAAAAACACCATGAAATTATTTTTTAAAGTGGTTGTGCCATTTGACACCCTCACCAGCAATGTGCGAGAGTTCCAGTAGCTCCACAGCCTCACCAACACGTTGGTCTAGACCCTGCTTTGGTCTTAGCTCCTCCAAGAAGAGTCAGGACCAGTACTAGTCTCGTGCCCAATTTAGGACTGAGAAAGCATAGTTGCATCCCAAATGTTGTTGTTGTTGTTAAGTGCAATAGAGTTGATTCCAACTCATAGCTACCCTGTATAGGGATCCTGAGAGCAGCTGGTGGGTATGAACTGCTGCCCTTGTGGTTTGCAGTCCAGTGCTAATACAGGTAGGTTATTCTTCAAGCTGGCTAGGATATGGACATGCCTCCCAATGCACTATGGGAGTGGCCAGACTTGAAGTTCAGCAGTGTTAGAACCCAAAGCAACTAGGCACCCTGGCCTCGCTGCCTGATTTCCAGGTTGGCTGGTAGCCTGGACTTTATGCAGCATGACTTTACTCCAAAGGGATGGTTCCTCTTCCTGTGGGGGCAGGAGAGGGCTAACTGTGAGATCCTTACCCCCATAATTTGCCATATTTCTTAGAACACTCCAGGTCAAATTCTAAAAGTCCCTGTAAAAGAAGAACATCTGTCAGACAGGTGATGAAAAGGTTGCACGTAAAATGCTGTGTCCTGATTGCTAGAGACTTAAAGGATCCTTCTCCATCTCCCAGCCCGTTGTTTCTCAAAGCGATACGCAGGATGATCCTGTTGGCGATTGGTGTTCTTAGGTGCGGTGGAGTCAGTTCCCACTCACAGTGACCCAGGAACAACACGGCCCTGTACCATGCACATAATTGTGATATGATCGAGTCCATTGTTGCAGCCACTGACAATCCATCTCGTGGAGGGTCTTCCTCGTTGTATTTTGTTGATACATGAACAGATTTCTATGGAACTCAAGGTTCTCAAAGGGTCCTGCCTCCAAAGGAGGGTCTTACCTACAAACTCTGGGCCCAATGGGGTAAGGAAGACTTTCCTCATGAAGCAGTCCTTCTGGAGCCCATGGAATTCTCTGGACCCACAGAATCAGCCAGTCAAAAATGCCGTCTCCTCAGAGAACCAGACAGAACAGAAACCTTTTTCAGATGTCCCAGAAATAGAAATGTTTTTTAAAAATATTGGTGTCTGGATCAGATCCAACCCATCATGTAGTGGTTTGCTTAATGACTGCAGACGATTGTCTTATCTGAGAAGAAGCAAGACAGGGAAGACCGCAGAGCACAAAATTAACAGTTTGGAATTTTTGCCCACGCCGCCTGTTAATTGAGTGAAGCCATTAAAGAGAACGAATTTTTGGCAAACCCGGAGGTACTCGCACAAGCCGAGTTGTGGGCATGTTCACATCATCTCAGACATCATTTTCAGCATCTGGTGGACCAACCATTTTAGAAAAATGGTATGTTGGATGGGAAGGTTTGCAAAACCTTCTGTGGCTCCCACACTAAGGGTCTGGGAATGGTTCTACTTCATGGCAAAACCAAACCTCTAAAAACCTAAGTGTGGAGCAGCCCAAATGTCCATCAACAGATGAATGGATAAACACAATGTGGTCCCTCCAGACATTGAGACGTTACTCAGCAATAAAGAGAAATGACGTTCGACATGGATGAAAATAGTGCTGAGTGGAATCAGACACAGATCGTATCAGAAAAATTACAGTCTGAGGCCACTTATGGGACGGTCCAGAGCAGGCAAATGCATAGAGACAGGAACATCAGTGGTTATCAGGGGCAGGGAAGGACGTAAGAGATGGCAAATTCTGGTAGATACTGTATTTTATCACAAGTAAAACAAACTATTATTTGTGAATCTATAGTAATTGGCAACAACCACATCGGTTTCACACTTTGTAGGAAGTACTGTGAGATCTGTCTCCAACCTTGAGAGCAGAACTTCTCAGGCATTTTTTTCAATGTTGGTAAAACTGTGGGTTAGGTGTTAGACTGCTAACTGCAAGGTCAGTGGTTCAAACCCACCAGAGAGAGAGATGAAGCTGTCTGCTGCCATAAAGATCCACAGTCTCAGAAACCCTGCACAGGGTCACTAGGATTTGGAATCCATACAATGGCGATGGGTTTGGGTTTGGGTTTTGGTGGGTCTCATGAACAATGGGAGAATGATCAGGATTGATCTACCCATTGGTGCTGCAGTCAGCTTACAGTCCCACACAGGAGGCTGGGGAACTCCTTGCCCCCCCCTGAAATTTACCAGCTCCACACAGTCAGGTGCTTCCCATCCTCAACCCTTTGTTATCATCAGTTTCCACTGAAGTGACTACACCTCATGGCACCCACATGTGTGCTGGAGTAGAACTGCACACCCTTAGGCTTTCCAGGGCTGATCTTTCAGAAGTAGATCGCCAGACCTTTCTTCCAAGGTGCCTCAGGGTGGACTTTAATTTCCAGCCCTTCAACTGGCAGCCCAGAAAATGAACCATTTGCATCGCTCATGACTCTGGTCAGCCCTTTGCCCCTCCTGTACCATTCTCACAATCAATGCTGTGTTTGAGCCATTTGAAGGGGATGAATTTTTGGCAAACCTGAAGTATTCACAAAAGCAGAGCCATGGGCATGTTCACATCATCTCAAAGATCATTTTAAGTGTCTGGTGAACCAACTATTTTAGAAAAATGGATTTTTTGATGGAAAGGTTTAGAAAACCTCCCATGGCTCCCATCTAAGAGGTCTGGAAATCGTTGCAGCCACTGGATCAATCCCTCTTGCTGGGTCTTCCTCTTTTGACCCCGTACTTTACCAAGCATGCAGCCCTTCTCCAGAGACTGGTCCCTCCTGACAACAGATACAAATAGTTTTGGTTGGGTAAATGCAGTGCTGTGGTTTTACAGAGCAGGGCACCTGCTTGGGGCCATTTAAACCAAGCCCATGGTTTTCTGCGGCATTTTCCCCAGGGAAGCCTCCTTTGTGGACAGCAGGAAGGCCCGCTAACCAACGAAAGCTCCAGAGGACAGATCATCATTGCTCTGATGTCAGAGACATGGGCTGTCTGGGTCGTGGGCCCGGCCTACCTTGCTGAGTTGCTTTCTCCAAAGATCATAAAGTGGAGAGTCCAGCTGCTCTTGGGAGTTGAGGAGCCCCTCCCAGCGGAGTGTCCAGGGGGACGACATCTCAGGTTAACATCATCCGAACATATTTACTGAGGGATTCTGGGAGCTCTTGGAATCGATCAGGCGTGGGAACAGGGGGAAGAGAGTTCTGAAAGCCAGACAAGGAAAGAGAATAAATCTGAGGAGTCCCAGCTTGCACTTCCTGTGCTGAAACTCACAGTCCTGGGAGCAGGGAGCCCTGACCTGTCCCCTCTTGACTTGGGAGGACAACGTTAAGCATGGCCTGAGGGAACTCCTCAGAGCAGAGAGGGAACCATGGGGAATGTGAGATGGATGCAGGCAGCCAAGTCACCAGCGAGCTCGGCTCAGAGCTGCTTCCCCAAGTGTGAGTGTCGATGGTTCAGGGACTCAGCACACCTAAACCCCAGGTGCATGAAGGAACCTGATGTGATCCACCCATATGAAAGAACATCACTCAGTCACAGAGAGATGAAGTTCTGATGCCTGCTAGGACATGAACAAATCTTGAAAGCACGTGGTTGAGTGAAGTAAGCCAGACTTCAAGGCATAAACACTGTATGACCCCCACATATATGGAATCGCCAAGTATGTAGACAGTAAGGCGCAGTAGTGTAGGCCGGGGGTGGGATGGAAGTGACTGTCCTGGGGACAGTGAGCTTATGCTAAAGGTGGTGGAATGTGTCAGAACAGAAGGGTGACACTGAATTGTCACACATAAAAACTGTTGAATTGACAAATGCTTTGTTGTGTGTATGTGTAGCAACACTCAAAATCTGAGTGGCAACCTGTCTTTCTCCATCCTGAAGATCTGATTCTGTGTGACCCCAAATTCCTTTCAGAGGACTACAGAGCTCATGCAGAAGCAGGACCCACAACCACCGTGCCCCCAAAGAACCATTCTCCTAAATAAATGATGAGTGAATTTTAAAAAGACATAGGACAACCGGGGGGCAGGCTTGCAGGGTAAACCCCTTGGTTGATGGATGATGCATGGAAGGGATTGTAACCATGGCAAGGAAACTATATACGACGGGATCAATGTGAAGCTGATGTCCTCCCATGTAAATGATCACATAATTCATAATAAAGCATTAAAAAAAAAAAAAGACATAGGAAAGGATCAAAACAGATGCCCCTTCCTTCTCAGACATTCTGTCTTCCCAGGGGTGACTGGCCAATCTCATAAACTAATCCAGGGTTGGAGGACCAGAGAGTAAACACTAGCTCAGACTCGTTATCAACTTTGTGGGACACACATTGCAATATTCAATCCTCATCACTCACAGATTCCATATCTGAGAACATGTCTGCTCATGAGCTTTATGATGACCCCAAGATCAGAATTCATGATGATCACTCACAGACATGCACAGGCTGGGGAAAATGGTGAGTTGGCCAAGGTGCACATTCTCCAACAAAGACGAACATGGTGGCCTTCTTGTTTTAGCTCCCACACTGTAAACAAATGTTTAAGGATGTGAGAAGAAATTCTGGTGCTCAGCTGCTGACCGAAAGGTTGGCATTTTGAACCCCACCCAGAAGCTCCATGGAACAAAAGACCAGGCAATCTGCTCCTGTAAAGATGACAGGTAAGAAAAGCCTATGGGCCAGTTGGACTCTGTTGCATGGTGTCACTATGAGCTGGAATCATCAGACACCACCACCACCAAGAACATAAGTGGACCAGTGGGCACAGATGAGAATACAAGGCTGTCAACTGAATTGCCCTTTGTAATAGAGAAAAGTTGAAAACAGCTTAAATGGCTGTATTGACAGCCATTTAAAATTGATGGCCTAAATTCCAGCATATGCATACAAAGGAATATTATGCACTGTAGGATAAGCACTGGATTGCTAACCACAAGGTCGGCTGTTCAAACCCACCAGTCGCTCCTCAGAAACCCTATACAGAGTTGCTGTGAGTCAGAATCACAACAACATAGATCACTGCAGATTGACAAGGAAAGATGGTAATGTTATATTAAATGAAAACAAAAAGTTATTCCTTTAAAAAGGTAATATAGCATCTACAAAAACATGCATGCCTTGGAAAAAAAGCTGCAAAATTAATAAATCAAAATGTGAACACTGGCTATTTTATGTAAGGATTCTTGAAAACCTGTTTCTTTATTGTTTTTAATATTTTACAAGTCATTTCCAATCAGCACAAATTGTTACAATTTTCTTTTCTTAACTTACAAAAGCATTGATTTGATGAATTTCTTCCGGCATGTCAATGAATAATTGATCTATTTTGTGGTTCGCATTTACTTTAAATTATAAATTCCCTAAGAGTAGGAAACCTTTTTTTTTTAAACTTCTTATGCTTCATGGAATCTGCAGTCAAGAAGTAACACGACATATTGCATTAGGCAAATCTGCTGCAAAAGACCTCTTTAAAGTGTTCAAGAGTGAAGATGTCAGTTTGAGGACTAAGGTGTGCTTCACCCAAGCTCTGCTATTTTCAGTCACCTCATATGCATGTGAAAGTTAGACAATGAATAAGAAAGATCAAAAAAGAATGGATGTATTAGAGTTATGGTACTGGAGAATATTGTAAGTACCATGGACTTCTAGAAGAACAAACAAACCTGTGTTGTAAGAAGTACAGCCAGAATGTTCCTTAGAAACAAGAGTGGCAAGATTTCAACTCTCATACTTTGGTCATGGAGAAAGATATCATGCTCTGTAAAGTGGAGGGTAACAGATAAAGAGGAAGACCCCCAACGAGATGGACTGGCACAGTGGCTGCAGCAGTGGGCTCACGTGTAACAATGATTGTGAGGATGGCGTAGGACCGGGCAGTGTTTTATTCTGTCGTGCACAGACCTGCTAGGAGTCAGAGCCAATTCGACAGCACCTAACAACAACATGTTCTTCCCACAGCATTGCATGTAATAAGAACTCCAGAAGGACTGATGAGTGACGGCGTATTTAGATGTCAAGCACTCAAGGGCGTAGTCACAAAAATAACCCGGCACTAAATTCCATGTCTGTGCCTTTGGCACTAGGACTTTAATAATTGAAAAGTGAAACCTCCAAGTCATTTCATTTTATTATAAACGAGCCCTCCTCACAACGGCCTTTCAGGTTTGAGGTCTTGCCAAACTGTTAGTTACACTATCACTTGGCTAATGTGACCGTTTTTTAAAGCTATCTAATGGCGTCATTATCCTGCAGTTCATAATGAGGATGTCAAAAAAAGAATCAGGTTTTGGGAAAAGGCATACATGGACCCGTGATCTCTGCTATGGGAGCAAGGTATGTCTAAACAAATTTGAGAAAGTGATCAAATATTTTTCAACTATCTTATCAGTGTTTTTGCCCTTTGTATCCATCAGTGAGTACTCCAAACTTCAAGGCAAAGGATAACAGGATGGGCTGATTGAAACGGAGCCCCTGGTGAATGCTTTCAACTGCTAACCAAAAAGTTGGAGGTGCCTCAAACCCAGAAGTACCTCAGAAGAAAAGTCTGTGATCCAATTCCAAAACACCAGCCACAGAACCCTCTATGGAGCACAGTTCTGCTCTGATACACACAGAGAGCTGGAATGGATTCAAAAACCAACTGGTTTGTTGGCAGCGAGTTGATCAGGGCTGGGCTTGTCTAAAGGTGCCTGCTTCTTCAAGCTACCAGTCTGGCTGACTTCTCCCCACCACCTAACTTAGTATTTAGACTCTGGTCTGCTCCATGTGCACTCATCCTGGGGTCCAGGACAAACAACCCATGGCAATTTAGGGGAAGCCCTCTCACATCAATGGCAGAAAGGCAGAAGTGATGTTGAATCCCAGGAAGGATCTCTGGTGACGAGCAATAGTTAAGTGCTCTGATGCTAACCAAAAGCTCATGGTTCAAACCCACCAGTGACTCCTTGGGAGAAAGACATGAATGTCTGTTCCATAAAGATGGCAGCCCAGGAAATCCTATGGGGTAGTTCGAATCTATCCTATAGGCTCACTGTAAGTTGGAATCGGCTCAATGGCACACAACAGTCTTTACAGAAACAGATCACCAGGTCATTCTCCTACAGAACGGCTGGGTAGATTCCAACAGCCAACCTTACAGACAGCAGCTGAGCACTTAACTATGACACCACCAATGATCCTTGTAGGAAGACTAAACCCACTGCCACTGAGTCAATTGCAGCTCATAGTGACCCTCTAGAACAGAGGAGAAAACTCTATAGGGTTTTTGAGACTGCAAATCTTTTTTGTTTGGTTGGTTTTGAAGTTTTTCTTGTGAGTTGAGGAAATGTTCATAGAACAGATCATCAATTGTACATTCCTCAAATCATACACTTCGTTTCATCTCAATGATTGCAGCCCCGTTGGTATAAGCAGGTACCCCACTTTCTCCTTGTGACTCTTGTTTCCATTGCTTCTTCTTTCCCCGCCCTCTGGGCTTTGTGCCTGGACAAATGCTGCCCTTTCATCTTGAGTGGTTGACCAACATGTGGTTTGCATACCTCACTAGTGTTGTTATTCCCTACTCTTGACCTATCTATCGCTTGGCTGAAAATTAACTACAGAACTGAGTTCAGTTCCAGACTTGAAGGATGACTGAGGCTATGGTCTTGGGGCTCATCAGCGAGACTGTAAATCTTAAAGGGAACAGATAGCCTCATCGTTCTCCTGAGGAGTGCCTGGTGGGTTTGGACCACTGACCTAACAGTTATCAGCCCAACACTTGGCCCACTGCATCACCAGGGATCCTTGAAGGAAGAACAGAGTTGACTTTAACTGAACATAAGCAGCGACACCGTGATTGTTACTGTCACCTGCAGTAGGCTGGAAGGCCAGTGGTCTGGCTGTCCTAATTGGTACCAGCAGAGGAGGAGAATTAAAATTGGCACCAACTGAGCAGTATTCTTATTTCTTTCAACTCGTTGATCAGCAACTGCATTTACACCTGTGGCTTCTTCCTTTCAATCTCTAGGAGAAGCGTGGGCAATTGTATTTTCTAAAGTCGTAAATGAGACAGGGTTGTCTGGGAGTGTGGTGACAGATGTCAGGGTGTGTATAAATGTGAACAAAGTTAGGAACATTCAAAGGAGAGGGGTCGTGGGTCAAAAGGACCCCTGTAGCCTTCACTGAGCTAACAAATGACCTAAAGCCTTTCTCCAAACTGCTGCACCAACTGGCACGTTTTGTGTCTATTGTGCTCTGGACAGTGGAGGGAAGATCTAGAGCCATGTAAAACCCAATCCCTGCCTCCTAGGGGATTAATTGTGGCCGATAGGGGAGAAATATGGAAAAATCTACAGTCGACCGTTAGAGCTGGGCATGTTGTGGTTGGTGTGAGTAGCTCTTGAGTCCATTGTGACTCATGGTGACCCTCTGTGTGCAAAGCGAAACTGCACTTTGTAGGGTGTTCAGTAACTGTGACCTTTCAGAAGCAGATCCCCAGGCTGTCTTCTAAGGTACCTCTGGGTGGCTTCGAACTGTTGACCTTTCAGAAGTGGAGCACTTAACTGGTAGAGTCACCCAGAGGCTCCCAAGAGTTGGAGCTCAGCATCACATGAACATAGAGTGTTTGGTTCCATGGCTTTCAAACCAGAAGCATCAGCATTACCTGAGAGTTTGTTAGAAATGCAGCTTCTCAGGTGCACTCCAGACATACCGAACCAGGCCTTGTGTTCTGATTTAGTGGACATCTCTCATCTGTCCCACTGAAATCATTGTTGCAGCCACTATGTCAATCCATCTCCTTGAGGGTCTTCATCTTTTTGCTGACCCTCTACTTTACCAAGCCTGATATCCTTTTCCAGGGTTATTTCCTTCTGATATCATACCTAAAGTATATAAGACAAAGTTCCTCCCCTCAAATGAACATTCTGGCTGTACTTCTAAGACAAATGTGTTTGTTCTTCTGACAGTCCTTGGTAATATTCTATGTTCTTCACCAACACCATGACTCAAAGGCATCAAATCTTCCTAGGTCTTCCTTATTCCTTGCCCAGCGTTTACATGCATATGAGGCAATTGAAAACACCATGGCTTGGTTCAGGAGCACTTTAATCCTCAAAATGTCATCTTTGATTTTTGTCACTTTAAAGAGGCCTTTCACAGCAGATTTGCCCAATGCAATATGTCACTTGATTTCCGGACTGCTATTTGAGCACTGATTGTAGATCCATGACAACTTCAATCCTTTCTGATTGGTCACAATGTCACTTATTAATCCAGTTGTGAAGATCTTTGTTTTCTTTCTGTTGAAGGTTAATCCATGCTGAAGAATGTAGTCTTTGCTCTTCACTGTATCATCTGCATATCATAGGTTATTAAGGAGTCTTCCTCCAAACTTGACGCCACATTCTTTTTCATATATTGTTGTTGTTGTTAGGTGTCATCGAGTTGACACCATTGCTTCTGCCACTGTACCAATCCATTTTATTGGGGGCCTTCCTCTTTTTTCCCAACCCTCCACTTTACCAAACATGATATCCTTCTCTAGGGACTGGTTCCTCCTGATAATATGTCCAAAACATAAGAGAAGAAATCTGGCCATCCTGGCTTCCAAGGAGCACTCTGGCTATACATCTTCCAAGACAGACCAGTTTGTTCTTTTGGCAGCCCATGGCACTTTCAATATTCTCCTCCAACACAGAACTCAAATGCATCAATTCTTCTATGGTCTTCCTTATTCACTGTCCAACTTTCACATGCATATGAGATTATTGAAATACCATGGCTTGGGTCAGGTGCACCTTATTCCTCAAACTGACATCTTTGCTCTTCAACACTTTTAAAAGGTCTTGTGTAGCAGATTGGCCTAATGCAATACGTCGTTTGATTTCTTGACTTCATATATTTGTTCTTGTTGTTGTTAAATGCTGTCAAACAGTTAGTTGAAAGGACTAATGGATCACATGTGTCACAGTCTCCAGAAGAACTAGATGGTGTCCAGCTACCATTGCTGGCTGCCCTGAGAAGAATCAAAATAGAAGGTCCCAGATAGGATGGGATCAATATGTAGAGCAAAATACAAATCATAAAAAAGACCAGACTTACTGATCTGACAGACATTGATAGAACCCCTGAGACTGTGGCCCGTGGACACCCTTCAAACTTGGAACTAAACCCACCCCTGGGAAGGAGGGGGATCACCTTACAGTCAAAGAATAGATTTATAAAGTGAAAAATAACCCTGTGAGGAATAATAACACTGCTCAGAACAATCAACCACATGAGACCAAAAATGGAGCATTCTTCACAACTATCATTTTTAACGCTTGCCTAAAGATAACGTTCAGAAGGCAGAGGGGACAGGAAAGAAGGATGAATGAAAACGAGGACCCCAGGGAGGAAATGGGAAGAAGGTCGTTATATTGAGGAGACTGCAACTAACGTCACAAAACAAAATGTGTATTAACTGTTGAATGAAAAACTAATTTACTTTGTGAACTTTCACCCAAATCACAATACAGTATTCACATACACACACAAAGAATTTCAATTCATTATCACCATTCAAAGGAGCTCTGATGGTTCAGCAGTTAAACATTAGACTACTAACAAAAGGGTTGGTGGTTCGAACTCACCCAAGAACTCTGGAAGAAAAGATCTGGTGATTTGCTCCCATAAAGATAACAGCCTAAAAACCCACGTGGGCAGTTCTATACTGGAGCTCATGAGTCACCATGGGTCAAAAAGCAATTTGACAACGCCTAACAACAGCTAATGAACACCATTAATGACATTTTTTTATATTTTCCTGGTTTATATGCTCTGGTAGTGTAGTGGTTACAAATTGGGCTGTGAACCTCAAGGTCAACAGTTCGAAACTACCAGCCATTCCGCAGGAGAAAGATGAGGCATTCTGCTCCTGTAAAGATTTACAGCCTCGGAAACTCTGTGCAGCGTCACTATGAGTTGAAACTGACTCCACGGTACTTAACAATAACAACATGCATAATTATGAAAGTGAGATATATATTCAATTGTATGTCCTGCTTTCTCACTTACCCTTATATAAGTATTTTCCAGCTTGTCACTGATTCTTCACAGCTATCATTTTTAACGCTTGCATAACATTCTCAGGTTGAATGTGCTATGGCTTATTTTGTCCTCTCTCTCTTTTTGGATATTTGAGTTTTTTCCAATTTTTCTGTTATAAATAATACTGCAATTAACATCTTTATTTCTTCAGTCAAATATAAATCCATTTATTAAATAAAAGTAGCTGAATTGACTTCTGTGCCATTCCCCTTTGAACAAAAATGGCATGTCCTGGTTTTATAACAAGGGGGCATCTAAATTTAGGTTTACTGAAAGAACTGTGTGACAAGTTAGAACAGCAACGGCAGAGTTCTTGATGTGTTTTACACAATTTCCATCTCGCCTACTTGGCCCTCTTTTGGGAATAGAGCAAGTCCCACATTTTAAAGTAAAACTCAAGATTGCTAAATTTATCCTTGTCCAAGAATAGCTGCTTTTTCATAGTGTCATTTCTGGTTTTGTTATTTTCTTCAGATTTGACTGCACTTGACCAAGGTTAAGGTCAAGAGAATGTATTGTTTTCAAATGATTTGAAATACTGTTTCACACAGAGAAGGTTTCTGGATTTCTCGTGAAGTATTGTGTGGTTCCAGAAAACGAATGTCTGGTGAAATTCCAGCAGAGGTGTGTGATCTCAGAAATTGAAAATATGGCAGTTGAAATTTAGAATTCAACAGGTGAAGTGAATAGAAGATGAACAGAGCTGAAACTGAATTACTGCCTGAAAATTCAATCCACTCCAACGGTCATCTAATATAAATTCCACATGCAGAGAATTGAGAGAAAGGAAAAGAGGGGGGAAAGGTAAAACAAAATGGCCCAGTGCTAAATAAAAAAACAGGTATTTGGATTAAAAAGGTTCATCAAAAGCTGATCTGAACAGATGAAGCAAATATGCATCTATAAGTACTATTAAGAAATTTCCAAACAAAGAAGAAAAGGAAATCCTAAACGATTCCTCATCCTAGAGGGATGAGGAGAGGGGCGAGGAGGAAGGATTTTCATTTTCTTTACATTGTGGAGCAATCCATACTGAAGGTTATATAGTCTTTAATCTTCATCAGTAAGTACTTCAAGTTCTTTTTGCTTCCAGCAAGCAAGATTGTGTCATCTGCTTTTCGCAGGTTGTTAATGAGTCTGCCTCCAGTCCTGATACCATGTTCTTCTTCATATAATCCAACTTCTTGAATTATTTGCTCAGCATACAGATTGAAACAGTATTAGAAGATACAACCCTGTCTAACACCCTTCCTGATTTTAAACCATTTGTTATCCCCTTGTTCTGTTCAAACAACTGCCTTTTGGTCTAAGCATAGGTCCCTCATGAGCATAATCAGGTGTTCTGAATTCCCATTGTTTGTAATGCTGTCCATAGTTTGTTATGATCCACACATTGGATACTTTTGCATAGTCAATGAAACACAGTAAACATCTTTCTAGTATTCTCTGCTTTCAGCTAAAATCCATCTGACATCAGAAAAGATATCCCTCAGTCCACATCCTATTCCAAATTCAACTTGAATTCTATTGGCTCCCTGTCAATGTACAGTTGTAACCATTTCTAAATTATCTTCAGGAAATTTTACTTGCATATAATATTAATAATATTGTTTAACAATTTCCATACTCCATTGAGTCACCTTTCTGTGGAAGGTGCACAAATATGGATCTCTTCTGATCAGTTGGCCAGGTAGCTGTCTCCCAAATTTCTTGACATAGATGAGTGAGTGCCTCCAGTGCTGCATCATTTTGTTGAAAGATTTCCATTTGTATTTTATCAATTCCTGGAGCATTCAATGCAACTTGAATTTCTTCCTTCAATCCCATGAGTTCTTGGTCATATGGTACCTCTTAAAATGATTGAACCAACTTTTTTTTTTT
>NW_006408552.1:15710772-15713060 GCF_000296735.1 Chrysochloris asiatica | reverse complement strand
GTCTCAAATTGCATTGGTGTCTCATGCTCTTGAGATGGTCTCCAAATTCAGGTGGGATATACTCAAAGTCATATTTTGGCTTGCATGGATTTGTTTTAAGTTTCTTATGCTTCAGCCTGAACTTGCATATGAGAAATTGATGGTCTGGTCCACAATCTGCCCCTGGCCTTGTTTTGGCTGATATTGACCTTTTCCACTGTCCCTTCACACACATGTAATCAATTTGACTTCTCAGTGTCCTATCTGTTGAGATCCACATGTACAGTTGCCCTTTATGTTATTGAAAAACAGATACTTACAATGAATAAGTCATTGGTCTTGCAAAATTCTATTATGTATTGTCCAGCATCATTTCTATCACCTAGGCCATATTTTCCAACTACTGATCCTTCTTCTTTGTTTCCAACCGTTGTATTCCAATCCCCTGCAATTATCAATGTATCTTGGTTGTACATTTCACCAATGCTTTATTGTTGTTGTTGTTAAGTGTGGTTGAGTCTATTCTGATTCATAGCGACCCCGTGTAGGGTTTCTAAGGAGCAGCTTGTGAGCTTGAACCACCAACCTTGATGTTCAAATTGACTTTGCAGTCTAATACAATAACCCACAGCACCACACCATCAATGCATATGAGATGATTAAAAGTACCATGGCTAGGGTCAGGTGCACCTTAGTATCTTTGCTCTTTAACACTTTAAAGAGGTCTTTTACAATAGATTTTCCTAGTGTAATATGTTGTTTAAATTTTTGTTTGTAGTTTCCATGGGCATTGATTGTGGATCCAAGCAAAATGAAATCATTGACAACTTGAAGCTTTTCTCCATTATCTTGATGTTGTTTATTGGCCCAATGGTGAGGAGCTTTGTTTTCTTTACATTGAGGCACAATCCATACTGAAGACTGTAGTCTTTGATCTTCTTCAGTAAGTACTTCAAGTCCTCTTCTCTTCCAACAAGCAAGGTTGTATCTTCTGAATCTCTCAGGATGTTCATGAGTCATTCTCCAATCTCATTTTCATGTCTTTAATCTCTGCTTCTTCATATAGTTCAGCTTCTTAGATTATTTGCTTAGTATACAGATTGAATAAGTGTAATGAAAGGATATAACCCTGACACACACCTTTCCTGATTTTAAACCACTCAGTGTCCTGATTCTTGCTATCCTTTACCAAAGTGTTCCAATACCACTAACATAAACTCAGTACCCCCTCCTCACTCCCTCTGACTCCTGGTAACCATTAATAATCTTTGCTTTCCATGTTATTGCTGTTGCCAAGTTGATTCCAACTCATAGCAATCCCAAGTGACAGACTAGAACTGCCTCATCGAGGTCTCTGGCTGTAATCTTTACAGAAACACATCACCAGATCTTTCTTCATCAAGGTCACTGGGTTGGTTCAAATTGCCAACTTTTCAAATAACAGCCAAGTGCTGAAGCTTTGCACCACCAGGACTTCTTGGTTTCTATATAGAAATGTTTGCTTACTCTATACAAGTGACATCATTCAGTCTTTATTCTTTTGCAATGGACTTATTTTGCTCAGTATTCTGTTTTCTGGGTCCATCCATACTGTGAATTATTTCTTAGTAAGAAAACATGTTACTAGTTGTCATGGATTGAATCATGTCTCCCCATAATATGTGTGGCTTTGCTGGACCAAGATTGCCAGTTGATGATTCTCTGTAATATGATCTGATGTGATGAATCAGCAACAGAATTAGGGGTGGAGATCTGATCTGATGTGATGAATCAGTAAGAGGATTAAGGGTGGGAGGTTGTTGCTGTTAAGTGCTACTGAGTTGGGTTTGACTCATAGTGACCTGTATAGGGTTTTCAAGGAGCAACTGGTGAACTTGAATTGCTGATCTTGTGGTTCAGAAAACAGTGCAGATCCTACAGTGGCATACCCGAATCCACCACCCTTAATTCCATCACAGCTTTGATCCGATATAAGGGGAGTTTCCCTGGGATGTGAACTGTGACACTTTTTGTCTTATAAGATATAAAAGAGAGAAAAACCAACTCAACATGGATTAAGGACCTAAATGTAAATCCCAGAATTATGAAGGCCATCAATGAAAAAATCAGGACAAGTGTGAGGGGAATATACAGACTATAAAACATTTTGAAAACCACACAAACAAAAGTAGACAAAATAGATGAGTGGGACATACTAAAAATTTAAAAATTATGTGCATCAAAAGACTTCACCAGAAGAGTAAAAAGGGAACCCACAGAATGGGAAAAAGTCTTTTACAATGACATATCAGACAAGGGACTCATTTCTA
>NW_006408552.1:15695573-15707117 GCF_000296735.1 Chrysochloris asiatica | reverse complement strand
AGCCAAGATCCATCGGACATCAGCAATAATATCCCTCATTCCATGACCTCTTCTGAATCCAGCTTCAGCCTCTGGATGTTCTCTGTCATTGTATGCTTGCAGCCATTTCTGTATTACCTTTAGTAAAACTTTACTCGCGTGGGATATCAAAGAGATTATCCAATGATTTCTGCATTCTGTTGGGTCACCTCTCTTTGGAATGGGCACAAATACGGATCTCTTCCAATCAGTCAGCCAGGTAGTTGTCTTCCAAATTTCTTGGCAGAGATGAGCGAGTGCCTCTTGTGCTGCCTCGCTTTCTTAAAAGATTTAAATTTTTATTCCTTCAATTCCTGGTGCCTTGTTCTTTGCCAATTCCTTCACTCCACCTTGGACTTCCTCCTTCAGTATCATTGGCTCTTGATCATATGCTACCTCTTGAAACGGTTGAACATTAACCATTTCCTTTTGGTACAGCAACTCTGTATTCCTTCCATCTCTTTTTGATGCTTTCTACATCATTCAATAATTTGCCTAGAGAATCTTTCAATAACGAAAGTCGAGGCTTGAATTTTTTCTTCAGTGCCCCCAGCTTGAGAAATGCTGAGCGTGTTCTTCCTTTTTGGTGTTCTGATTCCAGATCTTTGCACATTTGGTTGCAATATTTGGCTTCATTTTCTAGAGCTTTGAAATTTTCTGCTCAGCTCTTGGACCTCCTCATTTCTTCCATTTGTTTTAGCATCTTTACGCAGCAGAGCAAGTTTCAGTGTCTCTTCTGACATTCATTTTGACCTTTTCCTTCTTTCTTGTCTTCTTAATGACTTTTGCTTTCTTCATGTACAATGTTCTTGATGTCATCACACAACTCTTCTGGTCTTCGGTCTTTAGTGTTTAATGTATCAAATCTGTTCTTCAGATGATCCCTAAATTCAGGTGGGATATATTCAAGATCATATTTTGGCTCTCGTGGACTTGTTTTCATTTTCTTCAGCTTCAGTTTGAATTTGCATATGAGTAATGGATGGTCTGTTCCACAGTCTGGCCATGACCTTGTTTTGATTGATGATATAGAGCTTTTCCATCATCTCTTTCCGAAGACGTAGTCAATTTGATTTCTATGTATTCCATCTGGTGAGGTCCAAGTGTTTAGCCATCTCTTTTGCTGTCTAAAGAAGGTATTTGAAATGAACAAACCATTGATTTTGCAGAATTCTACCATGTTGTTGTTGATGTTGTTGTGAAGTGCTGTCGAGTCGGTTCTGATCTGTAGCGACACTGTATAGGGTTTCCTAAGAGCAGCTGGTGAGTTTGAACTGCAAATTTTGTGTTGTTAGGTGCCGTCAAATCAGTTCTGACCCATAGTGACCCCGAGCACAACAGAATGAAACACCAGCCAGTACTGAGCCATCCTCATGATTGCTGCTACACTTGAGCCCATTGCTGCTGCCACTGTGCCAATCTGTCTCATTGTGATTTCCCTCATTTTCTCTGACCCTTCATCTTACCAAGCATGATGCCCTTCTACAGAGACTGGTCTCTCCTGATAATATGTCCCAGGTATGAGATGCGAAGTCTAGCCATCCTAGTTCGCTTCTAAAAAGCACTTCTTCCAACACAGATTTTGTTCTTCTGATAACCCAAGGTACCTTTAATATTCTTCTCCAACACCATAACTCAAAAGCATCAATTCTCCTATGGTCTTCCTTATTCATTGTCCAGCTTTCACATGTATCTGAAGTGATTGAAAATACCATGGCTTGGGTCAAGCGCACCTTAATTCTTAAACTGAAGTCCCTAGATACAGGGAAAGACTGATGCCAAGACACATGGAGATTTCCATGGAATGCTGGGCCTATGGATGCTGAAAGGAGACAAACCAGCTCTCTGAATGCAGATTTCTTGCCTTCTAAACTGTGAGGGAAGAGCTTTGGTAATGTAGTTGTTATGAATCAGGCTGCTAACCTCACGGTCAGCAGTTTGAAACTACCAGTTGTTCTGGGGAGAAAGATGAGGCTTTCTGCTCCTGTAAAGATTTACAGCCTCGGAAACCCTGTACAGGGTCACGATGAGTTGGAACCTACTCCATGGCACATAACAACAACAACAAAACTGTGAGGGAATAAATTGTTGTTTGCTAAAGCTGTCCACTTGTGGAATTTCTGCTGTAGAACAAGAGAACTAAGACAAGGGTCATCCAGCCTCCATTTCCCTCTTTCACTCTAAAGCTGGGGCACTTGGCATAACTAAAATGTCCACCACAGGTCTGGATTGGACTCCATTTTGTCTTAAATCTCTGCTTCTGTCTGTAAAATAGAGCATTACTTTCAGACAAACATGTCTAATTTTGTAAACAAATGTGGTTATGCTTACTCCAGTGCAGATTGCTTTCTGATGTTTTCAGGAAGATGGCCCTCAGCAAGAATGGGCTCAGAAGTAGATTAACCACATGATATGTAGCTGCAATCCTGGAAGCCCCTGAGAATGCTGGGACCCTCAGTATCACCTTTTCAATTCTGTGTCTCTCCAGTTTGAGCTGTATCTAGGCCTCAATAAGCCTCGGTAGAGTCTGGAGTTCAATAGAATTCAAATCCACTTTTGTTCTACAGCAATCTCTTAAAGAATCTCAGTCTGATTCAGGCATTCCTGACTCAGAGAATGATGATCCCGTCACCCAAATCTACCATTGCAATCAAGTTGATCCATACTCACAGTGTTGTTGTTGTTGTTAAGTGCCGTCGAGTCGGTGTCGACCCATAGCGACCCTGAATAGGGTTTCCGAGGCTGTACATCTTTACGGGAGCAGATCGCCTCATCTTTCTCCCACGGAGCAGCTGGTAGTTTCAAACTGCTGACCTTCCGGTTCGCAGCCTGATTCGTAACCACTACGCTACCAGAGACCTGCCCTATTGTTTTTATTGTTGTTAAGTGCCATCAAGTCGGTTCCAGCTCATAGTGACCATGTATAGGATTTCCAAAGAGCGCTGATGAGTTTGAACCACCAACTTTGCAATTCAAACTGACTTTGTTGTCCGGTGATTATCCTGTAGTGCCACACCAGTACTCCAGTTATAAATAGGGTTGTAAATCTTTACAGAAGCCAACTGCCTCATCTTTCTCTCTTAGCTGACTTTTCAGGGAAAAACTAAGTATTTTCACTATTGCAGAACCAGGGCTCCATGGCTAGCATTGCCAAACCAAACCCTTGGCCAATCGAGTCGATTCTCACTCATAGAGACCCAATAGGACAGAATAGAACTGCCCCCACAGGGTTTCCGAGGCTGAAAATCTTTACTGACACTAACTGCATCATCTTTCTCCGTGGGAGGGGCTGGTGGATAAGAACCACCCAGTGCTTAACCCACTATGCTACCAGAGCTTCTAATTCCATGACCAGCCTTGAACAGTGAACAAAAGTAACCTATCAAGATTCACTTCCTCATTTCCTGACTGAAGCAATCCCAAATTATGAGAGAGAAGATTTCATGCTAACTCAAGTTTGGAGTTTTGATGCATATCTCAGTTAAGACAAGCGAATTACTACCAGCTGCATTTGCTTCCTAAAATATCCTGTTACATAAGAGCAAATAGTAAAATCATGAACCCACCAAGGTTTTATTGAAGACAGAGGAAAGTTACCAGGAGAAGTGGAAGCCAAAAAAATAAAAAATCGTTTTCTTTTTTTTAGTTGCTCTCTAACTATGGCCAGATTCATATTTATTCAACACATACAGCGCCTTCTAACATTTATTCTGTGTACTCCTCTCCAGCCTGCCTCGTTTTCCTGGGTTCACTTATAGTTACCCTTGGAATTTGTCAAGGACATTTCTTCTGGTTTCTGTTGTTAGTTCCCAGGCAGGCAGCTCCAACCATGACATAACTTTGCACGGTCCTGTGACAACTTCATGATCACAGGTACATACCCGTCCATTGTTGTAGTCACTGTGACTGCTTTCCAGCCCATGGGAAAGCTTCCAACATTATCTCAGACAAGGGTTTGTTGTGATCCATATAGTTTTCATTGACTGATTTCTTCCAGTCTTATTATTCTGGAAGCTCTGCTGATACCAGTCCACCAGGATAGCCCTGCTGGTACTTAAAACACCAATGACATAGTTTCAACCTCACAGCACCACCCATGTAGCTACAGAATGGCACACTGATGGATTTCCTCTTAGAACAATGATGTGGGTTTTACCGCCAGAATCTTCCGCAGGAGAAAGAGGAAGCTTTCTGCTCCCATAAAGATTTACAGCCACAGAAACCCTATGCAGGGTCACTATGAGTTGGTACCTATTCCACAGCATACCACCACCACCACCACTAAGCCCAGAATTGTAATTTTTCAAAATCTCCCTGGGTCCTGACACTTTTGTTAAGTGACATTGAGTTGATTCCAACTCATAGCAAATCTGTATAGGGTTTCCAAGGAGCAACTGGTGGGTTTGAACTGCTGACCTTGTGGTTTGCAGTCCAGGACTGATCCTACAGCTTTGTTAGGTGCCATCAAGTCAGTTCTAACTCATTTGACTGCTGCTTCCATGAACAAAGCACTTGGTGGCTAATCAAAAGGTAGTGATTCAAACCCACCCAAAGGATCCATGGGAGAAAGACTTGGCAATCTACTTTTGAAAGGTCATGGCCTTGGAAACCCTATGGGACACGTCTTGTCTATTACATGGGGTTACTGTAAGTTGAAATAAATTCAATGGCACCTAACAACAATAGGCAGGACACAGGTCTCTCAGTGGTGCAAATGGTTTGCACCAAGTGAATGTTTCTGTTATTAGTTGCCATCAAGTCAATTCGGACTCATGGAGACCCACATATACAAAGTAGATGTCCCATTGGGTGTTCTTGTCTGTGACCTTTCAGAAGCAGATCACCAGATCTTTCTTTTGAGGCACTTTTGGGTGGATTTGAATCATCAGCTAATAATCAAGCACTTAATGATATGTACTACCCAAGGATTCCTCTATAAAGGTTGTTGTTGTTGTTACGTACCATGAAGTCGGTTCCTATGAAGGTGACAGCCAAGAAAACCTTATGGAGAAGTTCTACTCTGTAACACATGGGTTGGGATTGACTCAACAGCTGGTTTAGTTTGCTTTGGTTTTAGGAAAGACACACACACACACACACACACACACCCCTCAACCAAACATTCCCCAAACCATTCAGCATTGCTCACAAACTCCCATGCATAATTGTCGGTGGGTTTGATTCCTGCCATTCTCAGACTGGGTCTTTCATACACATTCATGGTTGTCATTCCTATCCTGAGGGTCAGCTAGATTTGTGTGAAAGTACCTTTGTGGTCAGGTAGAGAAGTAATTCCAGCATACTTTGGTCTTCTGAGTTTCAAAGAAAAACTCAGAAATCTGGATTTATTTTACTTACTTATTTTCCTAATAACTCTCTTGATTCTTGTATGCTGTTGTGGTTGTTGTTAAGTGCCGTCAAGTCAGTTCTGACTCATAGCAACCCTGTATAGGGTTTCTGAGGAGTGACTGGTGGGTTTGAACCACCGACCTTGCTTTTCCCTACAGCACCACACCAGGACTCCCCTGAATACTGGCAGCAACAACAAAAAATTGTTAATGATTTTTAAGCATTCTACAAGACAAACAGAAAAAATACATACCCTCAACTCAGTAAAGGTTTGTAAGCCCTGATTCACAAAGCGATTCTGATCAGTAAGTAATAAATCTACAAGAACAATTAAATTACCAGGACCAGAACTTTGGATCCAAGCGAGAGCAGGAGCTGGGGTTAGAGATATGAGAGTTATAGATGTCTGTCTCTTTGCCATGGAAACCCCACAGGAGAAGGCTTATTTTTTCCCTCGTATTAAGAGATCAATGGAAGATTAATAATAATCCCGTACATTGATGTTGTACTTCAGACTTGAGTACCAGCTCATCAAGAATCTCACTTGATCCTAAAGCAGCCCTCGGAGCTTGTCAAAAGCAGCTGAAACTCAAACCCTAATAAAGGGAGCTATGAGTCCAAAGAATTTCACTTCCAGAAAGAAAGAAGGGACAGAAAGGAAACAGGAGAGAATCCAGGTTTCAGTGAGAAAGCTGGGAAATCAATTCATTTTCCCCTGGCTTTCATCCACTCTCTTTTCTTGTTACCCCTTTTGATGATACTTTTTCTGTTCAGAGGCTGCAGACAGTGAGAGGCTGGGGTGTGAAACAGAGTCTGACAAGTGAAATCGAACAATAATTTGTCCACCACTTGTCTGTCAGTTTGTCTGGTGGCTTGTTTGTTGCTGTGATTCTGGAAGCTATGCCACTGGTATAGCTCATGTGGCACTGTAGGACAAGCACGCCACCGCAAAGTAGGTTTTTAACCGTAAGGTCGGCAGTTCAAACTCACCAGTCACTCCTTGGAAACCATATACAGGGTCGCTATCAGTCAAAATCAACTCAATGGCACTTAACAACAGCAACAGGGTCACCATGGTTGCTAGGTTTCAGCTGAGCTTCCAGACTAAGACAGACTAGGAAGAAGGAGAGATGGACTGCTTCCAAATATTTACTCACTGAAAACCTTATGAATAACAATAGAAGACTGCTATTAATAAGGTTTTCAGTGACTAAATATTTGCTACCAGAAGATTGAATATTGAAACATGATGAAGAGTACCAGAATATTGTCAGATATGTTGTTGTTGTTAAGTGCTGTTGAGTCGGTTCCGACCCATAGCGACTCTATATAGGGTTTCCAAGGAGCAGCTGGTGAGCTTGAACTGCCGACCTTGCAGTTCAAACAGCTTTGCCGTCTAGTGCATTAACCCACAGTACCACACCAGGACTCCTATTGTCAGATATAGTACCGGAAAATGAGCCCCACAGGTTGGAAGACCCTCAAAAGGACATTGTGCTTGGTAAGGTGGAGGGTCAGCAAAAAAGAGGAAGCACTCCAACGAGATGGATTGGCACAGTGGCAGCAGCAAGAGGCGCAAGCGTAGCAAAGACTGTGAGGATGGCCAGACAGGGCGGTGTTTCTTTCTGTTGAGCATAAGGTCAGTACTGACCTGAGGGCAGCTAACAACAGCAAGGAATGATTTGCAAACCAAATGCTGCCAGACAGCTGAAGCTCCCTAGATGACCCTCATTGACTTGTTAATATACCAAAAAAATTCAAAACCCGGACTAACTTCAGAGAAGCCCAGAGGCATAATAAAACAAAGCATTAACTCAATAAGGTCCTGGTATCCAATTTCCATCAAGGACTTACCAAGGCTTATCCCTAAGGATAACACTGCCCCTCCAGGGGATGACTTGTTGTTGTTGTTAAGTACCAGCAAGTCAGTTCTGGCTCATAGTGGCCCTGTAACCGGGTTTCTGAGGAGCAACTGGTGAATTTGAGCTGCCGACCCTTTTGTTCAAACTTACCTCGAGGTCTGGCGCTGTATCCTACAGCAGGGTGGTTGGAATCTACTTTCAAACATACCCTGCCTGATGGCAAAGTTTCTGCCCCATTTCTGGTTAATGGTCAGAAAGAACTCAAATGGAAGATGAACTGATGTAAAGACAGAACATTGAGCTAAAGAAGCTCTTGCTGTAACCAGCAGCTTTCAGGAAACCAAGTGCTTGGAATTTAAGCTCTAATGTGAGTTCTGGTATGGTGCTGTAGGATAAACCAAATATAAAACGAACATTTACAGTTCAATAATAAGACAAGCAACCCAGCTAAAGGATGAAATTTTATAGAAAAGTGACACAAATAGCTAATAAGTATGGTATTATTAGTTATTCCAAACCAAACCAAACCCACTGTATTTAAGTTGATTCTGACTCATTGGAGCCTTATAGGATAGAGCAGAACTGCCCCCAGAGGGTCTCTGAAGCTGTAAATCTTAATCAAGCAGATTGCCTCATCTTTCTTCCACAGAAAGTCTGGTGGACTTGAAGCATCAACCTTTTGGATAATGACCTTATGTACAACAGAAGAAAACACTGTCTGGTCCTGCACCATCCTCACAAACATTGTCACGCTTGAATCCATTGATGCTGCCACTGTGCCAAGCCATCTCATTGGGGGTCTCCCTCTATTTCCTGACCCTCCACTTTACCAAGCATGATGTCCTTCTCCAGTGACTGATCCCTCTGATAATACTTCTAAAGTAGGAGAGATCAAGTCTGGCCATATTGGCTTTTAAGAAGCATTTTGTTTGCACCTTCTCCAACCCAGATTTGTTTGTTCTTCTGACAATCCATGGTACTTTTAATTTATAGGTTAGGATTTACCACACAGAATTTGTAGGGGGATAAAATTCAACCCATAACAAGGAGTTTATGGGAAGAAAGTGGACCTCAGAAACCCTGTAGGAAGAGGCATACTGGTAAGTGCCTCTCTACTGGTTCTCCTAGGGAGAAAGCCCTGATTGTAGTGCTTGCCAATCCCCACAGGGTAAATACTCCCCCTTTGGCTAGTTTCAAGCCAACAGCATGATATGCACTGAAATACACCACTCGTCTGTTAGTTTGTGGTACTGAAGTGGCTTATGTGTTGCTGTGATGCTGGACCACCAGTATTTTAAATATCAACAGCTTCACCCAGCTGGATAGGTTTTAGCTGAACTTCCAGACAAGGGCAGATTACATAGAAGAAGAGGCAGATTAATTCTGAATATTTAGCCTCTGAAAATCTTATGAATAGCAGTAGAACATTGTCAGATACAGTGCTGGAAGGTGAAAACATGATAAATAGCACCAGAACATTCTCAGATGTAATGCCAGAAGATGAGCCCCTCAGATTGGAAGACACTCAAAATATGACTGGGGAAGAGCTGCCCCCTCAAAGTAGAGTTGGCCATGATGATACAAATGGAGTAAAGCTTTTGAGACCTTCATTTGCTGATAGGACACAACTTAAAATGAGGAGAAATAGCTACAAACATCATTAATAATCAGAACATGGAAGGTATGAAGTATGAATCTAGGAAAATTGGAAGTTGTCAAAAATGAAATGGAACACATAAAGATCGAATCATATGGCTTCCTATGCTGAAAATAACAAATTGAAGAGGAATGGTATCACATTCATCATCACAAAGAACATCTCAAGATCGCTCTTGAAATGCAATGCTATCTGTGATAGGATAATGTCCATAAGCCTACAAATAATACCAGCTGATACTACCATTATTCAAATCTACACCCCAACCACTAGAGCTAGTGATGGTGAGACTAAAGAATTCTACCAATTTCTTTAATGTGAAATTGATAAAACATGCAATCAAGATGTATTGATAATTGGTGACTGGAATGCAAAGGGGAAAAAAAAAAAGAGGAAATATCAATAGTTGGAAAATATGGCCTTGGTGATAGAAATGATGCTGGAGATCTAGTGATAGAATTATACAAGACCAACAAGTTATTCTTTGCAAAAACGTTTTTTAAATAACATAAAAGATGGCTATACACATGGGCCTCACCAGATGGAATATACAGAAATCAAATTGATTCCATATATGGGAAAGGACAGTGGAAAAGCTCAATATCATCAACTAACACAAGACCAGGGGCAGACTGTGGAACAGACCATCAATTGCAAGTTAGGCCAAAGCTGAAGAAAATTCAAGAAGTCCAGGAGAGCCAAAATATGACCTTGAGCATATCTCATCTGAATTTAGAAATCACCTCAAGAACAGATTTGAGGCACTAGATACTAATGATCGAGGAGCAGAATGTCATGCAGGAAGAAAGCAAAAGGTCATTAAGACGACAAGAAAGAAGGAAAAGACCAAAATGAATGTCAGAAGACACTCTGAAACTTGCACTCCATAATAAAGATGCTAAGGCAAATGGAAGGCATGAGGAGGTAAACAAACAGAAAAAAAGTTTTCAAAGGGCAGCTCTAGAAGGCAGAGTCAAGTACTATAATGAAATATGCAAAGACCTGGAGTTAGAAAACCAAAAGGGGAGAACATGCTCAGCATTTCTCAAGCTGAAAGAACTGAAGAAAAAAATTCAAGCCTCAATTTAAAATATTGAAAGATTCTATCGGCAAAATGGAGTCCTGGTGTGGCATTGTCGGATAAAGCACTGGACCTCAAGGTTGGTTTGAACCACAAGGTTTGTGGTTCAAACTCACCAGCCATTCTTGGAAACCCTATACAGAGTCACTCTGAGTTGGAACTGACTGGATGGCACTTAACAACAACAACAACATGGGCAAAATATTGAATGGTCCATGTTCAACCATTTCAAGAGGCAACATAGGATCAACAAGCAGTGGTACTGCAGAGGACTAGAGCAGAGAGTGAAGCATCCAGCTGATATGAAGTGAGGGGAGATGCACAAAAACACTCACATTTGCAGATAGTACCCACTTGACCTGGCTTCAATGGCTGGATGATCAGAACTCAACTAGAAGAAGAAAGAAGAGGAAAAAAAGAGTAATCCACTACAATTTGATGAACTTGACCTATACTTATGGATGTAGTAGCTTAAAAGAGGGAACAAATCTTTACAGCAAGAATCATTCCCAACCCCTCGGTACACAGGGTTAATAGGGATGAGCAACTTAGACACTGGCTATCCAAAATGGGGGGCAGAGAGGATACAAGGACAAGAAGTGACTGGTTTATAAGCTTTCAAGAGGGAACCTAATTCCAGAAGGTGCAGGGAAAGGTAGAATCTCCACTGAGTAGTATCCAATCTGTCTAGACAGGACTAGTGAAAGGAGATGGGAATAAGACTCTTGTGGTTCAATAGTGAATAATTGCTATCAGGACTGACTGTGAGTGTTGGAAATGTAAAGGTAGACATTTTATAACAAGAGGAGAGTAGTGGTTGATTTTGCAGTCCAGGAGCAGAGGTCCCTGGGACCATCAAGAGAGAAGAGTGGAGTGTGGGACCCTATCCAGAGAAGCAGGGACTCCAGAGATGGAGGCAGAGATGATGACTTGGAGAGATGGAGTGGCTGGGAACTCCGATCTCAGGGAGGGAGAGGGGCTGTATGCTGAAGGCTGGGGTGGGGGCAGGCTTGTAGGGTATACCCTTTGGTTGGTTGATGATGCATGGAAGGGATTGTAATCATGGCAATGAAATGAAATACAATAGGATGAATGTAAAGCTAATGTTCTCCCCTGTAAGCTATCACTTAATTCACAATAAAAGCTTTAAAAAAAATGTGACTAGAAACTTAAAAAAATAATAATAATCAGTGGTATTGAAGGAAGATGTCAAAGGTGCACAGAAGGCATTTTCAAATAAAAACAAAGGCTCCAGGAACTGAAGAAATACAAATTAAAATCTTTCAGTAAACTGACACAGCACTGGAGGCACTCATACTCATCATGCCAAGAAATCTGGATTACAGCTACCTGGCCAACTAATTGGAAAAGATCAATATGTGTGCCCATTCCAAAGAGAGAAGACCCAACTGAATATGGAAATCACTGGACAATATCATTATTATCACTTAAAAGTAAATGTTTAGGAAGAACAAACAAGATGGCGGATCAGGTGGATGTATAGCAGAGAGCTCCGCCAACAACAACAAAGAATACCTGACCAAGCAGGCTCAGGGGCTGGTCCCAGAACTCTGAAC
>NW_006408552.1:15688165-15692343 GCF_000296735.1 Chrysochloris asiatica | reverse complement strand
AAAAAAAAAAAAAAGTAAATGTTTACTAAAGACTATTTTTAAATGACTGCAACAATACATCGACAGAGAACTGCCACACGTTCAAGCAGAATTCAGATAAGGACGTGGAATGAGAGATATCATTGCTGATGGATCTTGGCTAAAAACAGAGAATACCAGAAAGAAATTTACCTGTGTTTTATTAACTGTGCAAAGACTTTCGACTATTTGGATCGTGACACACTATGGATAATACTTCAAAGAATGAGTATTCGAGAAGACTTGATTGTGCCCATAAAGAAACTGTACATATACCAAGAGGCAATCATTCAAACAGAACAAGGGGACATTAAATGGTTTAAAACCAGGAAACGTGTGAGCCAGAGTTATACCCTTTCATCATATTTATTCAATCTGTATGCTGAGCAAATAATCCAAGAAGTCAGATTATATGAAGAAGAACATGACATCAGGATTGGAGGAAGACTCATTAACAACCTGTGACAGGCAGATGACACAGTTTTGCTTGCTGAAAGCAGAGGACTTAAAATACTTACAGATAAAGATCAAAGACCACAGCATTCTATATGGGTTGCACCTCAATGTACAGAGAACAAAAATCCTCACAACTGGACCAATAAATAAAATCATGATAAATGGATAAAAGATTGAAGCTATCAAAGATTTTATTTTGGTTGAGTCCATTATCAACACTCATGGAAGCACAGTCAAGAAATCAAACGACTGATTGCATTGGGCAAATCTATTGCACCAGACCTCTTTAAAAAGTGTTCAAGAACAAAAATATCTGTTCGAGGACTAAGGTGTGCCTGACCCAAACCATGGTATTTTCAATAGCCTCATATTCATGTGAAAGTTGGACCATAGAATTGATGCATTTGAATTATGGTGTTGGAGAAGACTATTAAAAGTACCATGGACTGCCAGAAGAACAAACAAATCTGTGTTGGAAGAAGTAAACCAGAATGCTCCTTAGAAGCCGGGATGATGAGACTTCATCTCTCATACTTTGGACATATTATCAGGAGGGATCAATCTCTGGAGAAGGACATCATGCTTGGTAAACTGGGTCAGCAAGAAAGAGGAAGACCCACCTCCAACGAGATGGATTGGCACAGTGGCAGCAGCAATGGACTCAAGTGTAAGAACAATTATGAGGATGGCGCTGGACTGGGCAGTGTTTTGTTCTGTTGCTATGAGTCAGAACCAACTCAAGGGTACTTAACAACAACAACATGCATCAAAATAGAATGGGATTGTAAAGAGTTACTTTCATACATTCATGGTGGGAATGTAAATTGGCACAACCACTTTGGAGAGCCATATGGCATTATATGGTAATATACCTAATACACAATCCAGAAGGCTTTGCTGTTTTTCCACCAGGTGATGTGTAAGCCATATTCTTCTTGTAACATTGTTGGTAAAAGCTGAAGAATGGAAGCAACCTTAATGTCCATCAATAGGAAAATGTACAAATCAATCATTGAAGAGTTATTCACCATAACACTACGCAACATTAACGATTAATAAGCCAGTTGACTATGTATCAAGATGGCTAGAGTTTGGGAAACATATTACTGAGTAAAAATACCAAACTTTAAGATTTTATGCCATGCATAACATAGAACTTCGTAAAATATTTAAAACATATAAAAGAATACTCTGCAATATTACATAGAGACAAATATTCATTGAAGCATGTGATGAAATCATTTTAAATGAAGTCGACAAATGCATCTTAAACTTATGATAATGCTGCCACTGGGAAAGGAAGAAAGAAATTGAAACTGGTAAGGAATACAGAGGGTATTTGTATTATTCTATCTCCTTTAAATATCAAACATGTTTATCTGAAACAAAAATGACAACACATTAATGGTTCAAATTCTGAATAATAAGTTATGGGCACTGGTTACCTTGTCCTTAATGTTTTTCTATATTTGAGAAATTCCTTCAAAACATGGAGACACTTTAAAAACACACAGTACATAAAAGTAAAAATATAAATCATGAGTACAGGTGTGTAGTAGCTAAGGTTTTGTGTCAATTTGGCTGACCTGGCTTCTCAGTGAGTTAGTTGCCAGTCAAGGCATAATCACACCCTATGATTAGATTTACTATGATGTAACCACTTCCCCCATGATGTAAGCTGATGTGATCAGCCCTGAAGTGATTTACACATGTGTTGTAAATGCTCACTTCGATGATGCTAACGGAACTTCCAGTGTGGCACTGTAGGGTCAGCGCTGGACTTGGAACCACAAGGTCAACCCAACCCACCAGCTGCTCCTCAGAAACCCTGTATACAGTTGCTATGAGTTGAAACCAACTGGACGGCTCAACTGGAAGGCCTTTAACAACAACAATGATGCTAATGAGGTCAGATGCAATCTACAGGATTAGGTTGTATCTTGAGTCAATCTCTTTTGAGATATTAAAGAAATTAAAAAGGCCAGCGTAGTTCAGAAAGAAGAGCCAAGAGTGGAGTGTCCCTGCACTGGGAAGCTTCCAGATCCAGTGGAAGCCGGAGACCAAGACACATGGGCCTCTTTCGCTTCTTTCAGCCAGTGTCCTGAGTTCAGACTCCTTGACTTCTAAACTGTGAGAGGATAAATATCTGTTTGCTGAATCCATCCATTTATGATTATTTCTGTTATAGCAGCACTGGAGAACTAAGACAAAGCGTAAAAATCAAAACTTTAACAAATCAAATCCAATGATCTGTAAAGAGGATGATTGATAAGAAAAGACTAAGTTGGACTTATTCTAAGGATGCAGCATTAGGTTATCATTTTAAACTCAGTCTCACTTACCAGACCAACACAAAAGTGAAGAAACTAATTGTTCTCAAAAACTGAAGGGGCAAACATCATCTGGGAAATTTATCATCCATTCATGATAAAACCTCTTAGAAAATTAGGAATAAAAGAATATTTTGTTGATCCAATTAAAGGTATCTACGTAGTGTAGTGGTTACAAATCAGGCTGCGAACCTTAAGGTCAGCAGTTCAAAACTACCAAATGTTCGCGGGAGAAAGATGAGGCTTTCTGCTCCCATAAAGATTTACAGCCTTGGAAACTCTGTACAGGGTTAGTATGAGTCAGAACCTACTCCACGGCACATAACAACAACACATCACAAATATCAACAAAAAAGAGAAGCACTTTTTTTTTACCCTTCTGAACTTTGTCCTTGAATAAATGCTACTCTTTTGATTTCAAAAGACTGATTATTCTAATGTGTGTCTGCCTCACTAACACTATTGTTCCCCTTACAGAACTGTCTATTATTTGTCTGAAAATTGAACCCTAGGATACGTTCATTCCCAGACCTAAAGGGTGACTAAGTGTCATAATCCTGAGGGTTCCGCCAGTCTTTATCTGACCAGTAAGCCTGTTTTTTGTTGTTGTTGTTTTATTTTGTTTTGCTCCACATTTTTCTCCCACTCTATCCAGGACATTCCAATGGTGAGGTGAACCTTCTATAACAAGAAGTTGTTCATTCTACCACTGTTCACTGGCAAAACTCCAAAACGGACTATCAAGTTGATTCTGACTCATAGTGACCTTGTGTAGTATTTCTGATACTGTAAATCTCTAGAGAATCAGACAGCCTCCTCTTCTTCCACTGGAGAAGCTGATGGGTTGAACCGTGACCTCGTGGTTAACAGCCTTTTAAACAGCTATGGAAAAATCCATAGCAAAGAAATTCCATTGAAATATGACCATCTGGGTATTTTCTATAGACAGAATTGTTGTTGTTGTTAGATGCCAATGGGTCAGTACTGACCCATAGTGACCATATGCACAGCAGAATGAAACCCTGCCTAATCCTGGGCCAACCTAACTACTGTTGCCACACTTGAGTCCATCGATGCTACCACTTGGCTAATCCATCCCGTTGGGGGTCTCTTTTTCTCTGACTCTCCACTTTAACAAACATGATATCCTTCTCCAGCAACTGGTCTCTCCTGACAATATGTCCAAAGTATGAGAAATGAAGTTTGGCCATCCTGGCCTCCAAGGAGCACTCGGGCTGCACTTCTTCCAAAACAAATCTGTTGGTTCTTTTGGCAGCCCATGGCACTTTCAATATTCTACTCCAATACCATAACTCAAAGACATCAATTATTTTATGGTCTTTCTTATTCACTGTCCAGCTTTCGCATGCATAT
>NW_006408552.1:15671221-15686401 GCF_000296735.1 Chrysochloris asiatica | reverse complement strand
ATCTCTTATGCTGTCTAAAGAAGGTATTTGAAATGAACAAATCATTGATTTTGCAGAATTCTGTCATGCATTCTCCAGCATCATTTCTATCACCAAAGCTGTATTTTCTAATTACTGATCCTTCCTCTTTGCTCCCAACCTTTGCAGTCCAATCACCAGTAATGATCAATACATCTTGATTGCATGTTTCATCAATTTCAGATTGAAGAAGTTAGTAGAATTCTTATATTTCATCCTCACTGGCTTTAGTGGTTGGTGCAGAAATTTGAATAACAGTGGTATTAACTGGTCTTCCCTGTAGGCGCATGGACATTACCCTATCACAGATAGCGTTGTACCTCATGACTGATCTTGATATGTTCTTTTCAATGATGTATACAACACCATTCCTCTTCAATTTGTCATTCCTGGCATAGTAAACCATGCGGTTGTCAGATTCAAAATGGGCAGTACCAGTCCATTTCAGCTCACTAATGCCTAAGATATCAATGTTTATACATTCCATTTCATTTTTGACAACTTCCAAATTTCCCAGATTCATACTTCATACATTCCATGTTCCAATTTTCAATGGATGTTTACAGCTGTTTCTCTTCATTTTGAGTTGTGCCCCATCAGCAGTTGAAGGTCCCACGGGCTTTTCTCCCACGTGCTTTACTCCATTCACACCAGTAGCATTTTGAGTGCCTTCCATCCTGTGGAGCTCATTTTCCAGCACTATATCTGACAGTGTTTCTCTGCCATTCATAAGGTTTTCAGTGACCAAATATTCAGAAGTAGTTCTTCACTTTTTCTTCCTTGTCTGCCTTTGTCTGGAAGCACATCTGATACCTGTCCGCCATGGGTGACCCGGCTGGTATTTAAAATACCGGTGGCATAGCTTTCAGAATCACAGCAACTCACAAGCCACCACAGTACGACAAACTGACAGACGAGTGGTGGTCATTTGGATTTAAGTGGAAACTGTCACTTTAAATTTTGAGATCTGTGCTCATGCAGAGTAGAACCCTCTAGGGGTGGGTGTGGGGTGTACATTCACTCAGGCATCCCCTCCAGTCACCAGAATGGAGGTGCGTAGACAGCGAGAGACCAATGAACAGATGCCAAAAAAAGAATATTCACACCTGTATTTCTGGATTCTGTCAGGTGTTTGTGGCTGTTCTTGTCCTTCCCTCACTTGGTCTCTCCCAAGATGGTGGCTCTGGGAGTGGCTGAGCATCTTGAATTAGAAAGCAGTGGATTTCTTGTTTCTGCTACAAATTCCCCTAGCTGTAAGCCTTCCAATATTCTACATATTCCTTTATATGTGGTTCAGAGTTCTAATGCCATCCCCTGAGCCTGCTTGGTCCAGTATTCTGTGTTGTTGGTGATGGAGATCTTCACTGCATGTCTACCCAATCCGCCATTTTGTGAAATTTCCAATTCACAGTTCAATACTCATTTCTCTGGAAAGCCATTTTTTAGGGTCCTGGTGGCATTTCATAAATGTATGAAACACTGTCTGGTCCTGTGCCATCCTCATAATCCTTGCTATGCCTGGGCCCATTGTTGCAGCTACTGTATCAATCCATGTTGTTGAAGGTCTTCCTGACCCTCTACTTTATCAAGCATGATGTCCTTCTTTAGGGACTGTCCCTCTTGATGACACGTTCAACATATGTGAGACAAAGTCTCACTATCCTGGCTCCCACAGAGCTTTCTGGCTGCACCTCTTCCAAGACAGATTTGTTTATTCTTTCAATTTTCTTATTCAACACCATAATTCAAATGCAGCAATTCCTCTATAATCTTTTTTATTCCTATTCTAGATTTCACATGCATGTGAGATGACTGAAAAAAACATAGCTTGGGTATTAGTCAACTGAATGTACAATAATTATGCCTCTGTCTCTCCATGTCAACTATGAGGGTTTTGTTTTTTTTATATGAACTACAATGTATTTATTTCAATATTCCTGGAGCCTGGTAATGTGACTGAGCAGCACATCATGCTTTTTAAAGTAGAGAGGATCCGTGGAAAAGAAGAAGACCCTCAATGAGATGGATTGACACAGTGACTGCAACAATGGGCTCAAACATAACTAGGATTTTGAGGATGTGTCCAGACCAGGCAGCGTTCTGTTCTGTAATACATAGGATCTCTGTGAGTTGGAATAGATTCAAGGGCACCTAACAACAATATCAGTGCTGTATCAGGCATAGTAAACAAATTATTTAATTGATCATGGTGAACAGTTCTTAATCACATTCCAAAGGGTCATGGAACGCAAATGATGGAAGCCACCTGCAAGTAATCAATAACAGGAGGGAGCATTGAGTGTTATGCAAATTTGCCAAGAGCCATAGAGCCATGGGGTCATCGGCACTTGAAGCATCTGGTTTTTAATTCAGTACCGGCTTCTGGCACATCACTAAAAATTAATTCAAGTTAAGTAAAATCTCCAAAACTATAAGATACTAGGACCCAAGATAGTTCATCATGTCAACTTCTCTGCTAGAGGCAAACACAGAGATATGTTGTTGTTGTTAAGTGCTGTGGAGTTGGTTCTGACTCATAGTGACCCTATATATGATTTCCAAATAGCAGCTGGTGGGTTTGAACTGCAGACCTTGTGGTTAGCAGTCTGGTGCTTATTCTACAGGGTCACACCAGGACTCCAATTCACAATAAAAATTTAAAACAAAGCAATAGTAAAATACTGCCTGACTTATGCTGGTTATTTTCACCTTACCATCTTAACACACATTCCAAAATTGATTCAATTTTTTTTAATTGATTCAATTTTTATTGTTCTTTTCAGATAACTTCTCGCATTGGTTGTTGTTAGGTGCCGCCATGAAGTTGGTCCTGATTCATAGCAACCCTATGTACAACAGACATCAATTCATTTCACAGGGGGCCTTCCTTTTTCTCACCAACCTCTACTTTACCCTTCTCTGGGATTGGTGCTTCCTGAGAACATGCCCAAAGTACGTGAGACAAAGTCTTCTTCACTTCTAAGGAGCATTCTGGCTGTACTTCTTCCAACACAGATTTGTTCATTCTTTGACAACCCATGGTCTATTAAATATTCTTCACCAACACTATAATTCAAATGCAAATAATGTTCTTCAATCTTCCTTATTCATTGTCCAGCTTCCACATGCATATGAGGTGAATGAAAATACCATGGCTTGATTCAGATGCACATTAGTCCTCAAAGTCAAGTTTTTACTTGTTAAAACCTACAGCTGTCTTTTGCAGCTGATTTTTTCCAATTAGGTCAATGTTATTATTATCCCTATTATACAGATAAGAAAACTGAGGCCCAAAGAGGTCCACCAACTAGATCATGCAGATTGTAGGGGGAAGAGATGGCTTATGAACCCAGGAAGTCTGGCTACAGAGTCTGCCCCTCAGCCACCGCACCTTACTGGTAGCAGTAATCTTTATCTATCCCACATAATGAGAAGACTTGGATCCAGAACATTCCTGATAATGGAGGCTAGGAACTGAGCCTCTCTCCCTCTGTGCTAGTTTCCTTCATCATGGAGACTTTATCTTGTGTTAAGACCAATAAGTTGTTCTTTATATTGTTATAAATATATAATCAGTTGGCAATTGGTCAACCCCACTATGATGCCTGTCCTTGGCAGGGAAGGAATGAGGTAACTCACCTGCAACAAAGAGACGTGTGTGCAGAATATCAGCTCTGCATCTGCTATGGGGAATGACTTGCTTGTCATGGAGCACCAGCACCTTCTACTGAAGATAGCCTCCTTCTGCCTCTTCTTGATTAAGTCATGTTCCATATACTCTGTGTGTGTGTGCCATGCTTCTGTTAGCAATCTTTGACTTTGACTCAACACTGCCTCTTCCCATGTATGTGCACATGCCCATGTACATACACACACAAGTACACACATGCTGCTAATACCAAGTCCCTCCCTTGACCAACAACTGCAGCTCACAGCCTTCAGAGTTCTCTGCTGCAGCCATCCAAGCTGATTTCTCTGTAGTACATGTCTTATTTCTCCGTAACAAATTATTGTAACTCTGAGTGGCTTCAACAATGCTTTCAATATCTCAGTTTCTGTGAGTCAGGACTTTAGAAGTGGCTTAGCTAGGTGTAGGGAAAGCTGATGGCACAGTGGTTTAAGAATTTGACTGCTAACTACTTGAACCCACCAGCTACTCTGTAAAGATTTACAGCCTTGGAAAGCCTATGGGGCATCTCTATCTGCCCTACAGGGTCACTATGAGTTGGAATACACTCAACAGCAGTGGGTTTGGTTGACAAGGTGGTTCTGACTTGGGGTGTCTTGGGCAGTGTAGTCAAGACATTAGTTGGGCTGCAATCAACTGTAGACTTGACTAGGCTAGATAACTACTTCAAAGGTAGGTGGCTGATATGGCTGGCAAGATATGACTAATTTTTGGCAAAAGGCCTCAATTCCTTGCTATGAGGCTACTTAAGTGCACTGACAAAATGGCGGCCGACTTTCTAGTGTAATTCAAGAGGAAGCCAGGTGAAAACTACATTATCTTTTATGACTTAGCCTTGGAAGCCACACATCATTGTTTCCACAATATCCTGTTGGTTTCCAAGGTCAGCTCTATTCAGATGGGAAGAGACTACACAAGGGCATGAATACCAGGAAGAAATAATCATTGGGGTCACAGCCTACAACCACAAAGTTTCCCTACTTAAAGGAATGCTAGGGAGCACAAAGGTTTGATGCCAAGAAGGCCCAGCAGATATTAGGTGCTGAAGAAAAGTTCAGCTTCCTTTCACTTCCCTTTTTTCTCCCAGGATGGAAACATATGACCAAAGGTCACTGCTGCTCAGACCTAAGCACTATTTTCTCTTAATTGTCATATTCTGTGATTCACAAAATCTTATTGTTTTCTCCATTCCCTCCAGTTCTCATCTCTTTCCTGGATTCTATACATCTTACTCTACCTGAAGTGTTGTTCCAGTAATCTCTTGTGAAATAACACACCACCCAAAAATAATGGATAATAATGCTCCTGTTGTTGGTTTGTTGGTTTGTTTTGATAAACCTGGAGTTGATTGGGGATAGGTAGGAAGTTGTTGCTTGGGGACTTTCATGTGGTTTCAAATAGACTGGAGTTGGGGTCACCTGAGCACTCTCTTACATGTCTGTGCCTTAGTTGGAAAGATTCATATATCAGGGGCCTGGAATCCCTGAGGTTCTTCAGACATTTCTGTCTCTCTAGATAAATGGACAACAATAGAGGGTAGATAGATATGTCACTGTGGGATAATGCACTGGACTGAAAAGTTCATTTGAACTGCAAGGTTGGCAGTTCAAATTCACCAGTCACTTCTTGGAAGCCCTATGCATGATCGCTATGGGTTAGAACTGACTCGACAGCACTTAAGAACAACAATGATACATAGCTATAGATGATAGATGAGTAGATAGGTAAATAGGTTGGTAGGTAGGCAGACAGGCAGACAAACAAACCACAAATAGATAATGTTGTAAATGGAATTGACACATCTGATGCTGATTTAATCACCGTTATAATGTGACATAACATATAATAGTGCAAGTGGGCACTATGAAAGTTATAAAGAATGTGCAGACTCTCTAATCACTCATCAAGTGCAGTAGGTTCTGCCCATCTTCATTTCTGGGTTATAGTCACAGAGTCAATTGAGGTCCCTCACTGAAAAACAGCTTCCTTGAAGAACAAAGTTGAAGTCCTTAGGGAAAGTCAGGCTCCATTTACGGTTCCATCTCTTGATTCAAACATTATAACAACAGGTACTTCTGGTGCAATAAGTGGGTCCTTGCCTATTTTTAATGGAATCTGCAACAATGAAACAAACATATTGAGAACCAATAAATGATGCATCAACAACAACTAAAGAAAGTCAACAAGGTAAGAACAGTACTGCTCTACAAACATACAAGCATTACTTTTGTTATCACGTGCCTTTTTTGTTTTTAACACCAATTAGATTAGCTGTAGGAAAGACCATACTCGTAACTCCATTCATTCAACTAAATATTTATGAACAAAACCAAGTTGTTTTGTGTTCTTTTTAATTTAAATTAGGAGTAAAACTAAAAAGCTTTCCATTTTTACACTATATTTTGAAACTATTATTTCAAACTATTCTTGAAAAGCCATACAAAATTAATTTTGTGTGTGCTAAAACTCGTGAGGTCAACATAAGTCAACATTATACACTTTAATTGTCTGGACAGTCCCTGACTTCCCAAGAGTCCAGCCACACCTCCTTTGGAGTTTAGTTTAATGATGAGAAGAGGGCTTCAGGCACATTATGCCTTTGTTTTCTAACATCTCCTTGGTTGCCGAATGTAATGTAAATGTTGGACTTCTGATGATGTACAAGTAGTTGAAGTTCCTTGATGCATTGTCATTCTAGTGTTGTTGAAACAAACACTATAAAATTCTGATCTTAGATGAGTAAAGGGCAAGTAAATTGTGGAGATGGGTGAATAGTATTGACAAGAAGATGGCCAGAGAAAATACTGGCCCATTGCAGGTGTGCCAGAGGTCTGCTTTCTCTCATGGCTTAGCCTCCTGATTGTAAACACCTACACGGGACTGCTACACAGCTGTCCTAAGCCAAAATTAGATGGAAACTATCTCAACATCTCCCTTGCAGCATTATTATTAGGTGGTCAAAGGAGCCTAGCTTGTCAGGGATCCTGGAATCAGGGCGCCTGGAAAAGAAGGTGAAGTACAGAGGATGGCCGTGGATTGTGGGAATATTTCACATCTAGCTTCATTTGAATCAGTGGTCCTCAACCTTGGCCACACAGCAGAACCAATGGGTGAGCTTTTAAAGCCACATCAGGCTAACGCTATTAGAATTTCTGAGATGATCCAGACATCAGGAATGTTTACGCTCCCTAGTGACTTCAACATGCAGGTTGTGATTGAAAACTACTGTCACCATGGAGATTCTGAAAGTCGTTCTGGAGGGTAGTATCACTCAAAAGTAACAACTTTGGGGTCATCACTGCACTACATTAGTAGATACAGTACTTCTTCATCCTTCCAGTTTACTTGAAAGATCATTTAAAACTTTACCGTCATTCAAATGGACTGCATGTAATACTATTATCACTTATCTGTATTGACTCTAAATGATCTTTATAGTTTGGTCTTTGTTCAGCCACACACTTCAAACTCCAGAATTGGAAGGCATGGAAGTTCATATTGTTGCTGTTAGGTGCCATCAAGTCTTTGCTGACTCATAACAATCTTATGCACAGCAGAACAAAACACTGCCCAATCCTGGGCCAACCTCACTATTTTTGCCACACTTGAGCCCATTGATGCTGCCACTTGGAAAATCCATCTTGCTGTGGGTTTTCCTCTTTTCTCTGACCCTCCACCCTACCAAGCTTGATATCCTTCTCCAGCGACTGGACCCTCAGAACAATATGTCCAAAGCATGAGAGACGAAGTTTGGTCATCTTGGCCTCCAAGGAGCACTCTGGCTGCACTTCTTCCAAAACGGATCTATTGGTTCTTTTGGCAGCCCATAGCACTTTCAATATTCTTCTCCAACACCATAACTTAAAAGCATCAATTCTTCTATGGTCTTCCTTATTTACTATCCAACTTTCACATACATATGAGGTTATTGAAAATACCATGGCTTGGGTCAGGCACAACTTAGTCCTCAAGCTGACATCTTTGTTTTTCAACACTTTAAAAAGGTCTTTTGCAGCAGATTTGCCTAATGTAATACGTCCTTTGATTTCTTGACTGCTGCTTCCTGAGTGTTGATAGTTGATCCAAGAAGAATGAAGTCCTTAACAATTTCATTTTTTTCTCCATTGATAAGAATGTTATTTATTCGTCCAGTGGTAAGGTTTATTGTTTTCTTTACCTTGACATGCAATCCATACCGAAGGCTGTGCTCTTTGATCTTCATCAGTAAATATTTTAAGTCCTCTTCACTTTCAGCAAGCAAGGTTGTATCATCTACATATCGCAGATTGTTAATGAGTCTTCCTCCAATCCTGATGCCATGTTTTTCTTCATAGAACCCAGCTTCTCGGATTATTTGCTCAGAATACAGGTTGGATAAGTATGGTGAAAGAATACAACCTTGTCGCACACCTTTCTGAATTTTAAACCATTCAGAGTTCCCATGTTCTGTTCGAACAACTACCTCTTGGTCCATGTACAGATTCCTCATGAGCACAATTAAGTGTCCCAGAATACTCATACTTCACAATATTGTCCATAGCTTGTCATGATCCACACAAACAAAAGCCTTTGAGTAGTCAATAAAGCACAGGTAAACATCTTCTTGATAGTCTCTGCTTTCAGCCAAGATCCATTGGACATCAGCAATGATATCCCTCATTCCACGGCCTCTTCTAAATCCAACTTGAACCTCTGGAAGTTCTCTGTCAATGTATGCTTGCAGCCATTTCTGTATTACCTTTAGTAAAACTTTACTCCCATGGGATATCAAAGAGATTTTCCGATGATTTATGCATTCCAGTGGGTCACTTCTCCTTGGAATGGGCACAAATACAGATCTATCATTCGTCTGTCAGTTTGTCATACTGTGGTGGCTTGTGAAGTTGCTGTGATTCTGGAAGCTTTGCCTCCAGTATTTTAAATACCAGCAGGGTCACCCATGGTGGACAGGGTTCAGATGAGCTTCCAGACGAAGACAGACTAGGAAGAAGGCGTGATGAACTACTTCCGAACATTTAGTCACTGAAAACCTTATGAATGGAAGTTCATAGATACTTTCAAATTGATTATATGGTCAGAAGAACAACTTATTAAAAACATTTTTTTTGTATATAGCTCTTTCAGTTTAAAACACTCCCAATAAAAAATATTATTTATGCTGAGAACTTACCTGTGTTTCTTTGCAAGGTTTAACAGAGAACTCCTGAAGAATTCTGACGGTAGCAAGTTTCATGTTCATGAGGGCAAACCTCATACCAATGCAATTTCGAGGTCCAGTTCCAAAGGGCATGTATATATAAGGATCTATGTTGTCCTTGTTCTCTTTACTGAACCTGAATCCACAACAGTAAGTGTAAGCAAGTCAATGAAGCATAAACTCTACAAAAGTCAGATGTTTCATATTCTCACTTAGAACTCTCTGACAATAGTATACAAGATAGTTTCATGATCTAGCCATTGAAATCATACTATGTTTTTTGCTTTTTGCTTTGCTGTAATAATTCTAAGTAACAGATACTTTTCATTCACCTTACCCTATAGGAGCTTTCCATTTTATTATGAAGATGATATTAATGCTACTTTAAAAAATGTATTTTTTTAAATTACAATTACACCCAAGGTGGTGACATTTTAACACTATAAAGGCACTTGGTTCAAATACAACTTACTGAAGGAAAACTAGATTTCACTGTGTTCCTTATAGATTCATTCAAGGAGAAAGAAGAAGAAAATGCCCCCCACTATTATTTTCCCTTCTCTTTTTTCTCCTTTCCTCTTCTCTCTTTTGTTTCTCTTTTCTTTATTTCCCCCCCCCCTTTTTTTTTTGCTTCTCCTCCTCCTTTCCATCTTTTTTACCCCTTCTCCTTCTCATACTCTCCTTCCCCTACCTTCTCCACGTCCTCTTCCTTATTTTCTTCTTTCTCTCATAGACTAGAATACTTAAAGTCACAATTTACGCAGGAATATAATGCTACTTTACTAAAGTATAGTTACTGATTTCCTTTTCTACTTGCTCCCCTAGGCTATAACTTCTGTGATGGTTTGTTGTTGTTGTTGCTGTTAGGTGCCATCTCATAACGACCTTATGCACAACAGAATGAAACACTGTGCAGTCCTGTAACAATCTCATAATCTTTGCTACTCTTGAGCCCGTTGCTGTTGCCACTGTGCAAGTCCATCTTGTTGGGTATCTTTCTCTTTTTTGCCGACCTTCCACTTTACCAAGCACAATGTCCTTCTTCAGAGACTGGTACCGTCTCATAATATGTCCTAAGTATGAGAAATGAAGTCCAGCCATTCTGGCTTCTAAGGAGCATTCTGGATGTACTTCTTCCAATACAGATCTGTTTGTTCTTCTAACAGTTCATGGTACCTTTAATATTCCCCTCCAATACCATAACTCAAATGCATCATACAAGTAGAAAGATATATAAACAAATGATTGTACAGCCACAGGTTTGTAATCTACACTAAGAAATGTCAGAATGTGGTCAAACCATTCTGCATCAGAGGGAGTTCCCTTTCCCAAGAATCCTGTACCTTTCAGGGAGGAATTTCTCAGGCTCTGGCCAATATTCTGGGTCTCGGTGAAGGACAAAGGTTGGCACCATAATCACTGACCCTTTAGGCATGGTCAATCCATTGATTTCAACATGTTTTTTACAGACCCTCTCAAGTCTTCCAGCTATTGGGTATAATCTGAGTGTTTCATTCAACACCATATCAAGATACTCCATCTGAAGTACTGCATCATATGTGGGAGTTGCCTAGGAAGAAAGAGACAGAGATTCATAAGTTGGTTCAACATAGTCTAGGCAGCACTATTGAAGTATCAGGGTCTCCAAAGAACGACTTACATTGGCAAAGGTCCTTGACATTCATCAATCATTTTTATATCTAATCATATTCCCTTAATCTTCCCAATGATACACTGAGATATCTGAAGCAGTTATGAATACGGGAGACCCCTGAGGGAAACCCTCCTTCATCTTCCCTCTGCATGCACCACGCACTCACCTTATTGGGTAAAATGTCATCAATCTCCTTCTGCAATTTCTCCTGGATCTCAGGGTGGGTGGCCAAGAGATACATGATGAAGGAAAGAGCAGTGCTGGTGGTCTCATAGCCAGCAAAAATAAAGATAATGGATTGAGCCACAAGCTCCAAATCAGTCAAAGCTGAAGGGAGAGAAAAGATACTTAAGTTAGGGTTGAAACTATCACAGTTTAAATGAGGAGAAATCCCAAACTATCCAGGGGAGGGTTAAAAATGGAAAAAAAAATCAGAGTAGTTTGCATTCTGATAACTATCTTGCAGAGCTAGAAAAAGAAACAAATGGTTTTAACCTGCTTTTCCCAGATTATAGTATAACTAATGGAGTCCTGGTGTGGCATTGTGAGATAAAGCACTGGACTGCAAGGTCAGTTTATTACCACAAGGTCAGTGGTTCAAATTCACAGCTGATCCTTGGAAACCCTATATAGGGTCATTATGAGTCAGAACTGACTCGACATCACTTAGCAACAACAATTCTTGTAATGAGCTCAAACATAACAAAAATTCTGAGGATGGCACAGGACCAGGCAGTGTTTCATTTGGTTGTACATAAAGTTGCTAGTTGTTATGAGTCACAACCAACTCAGTGGCACCTAACAACAATAACAACATACTATTCTTGACCTTCTATTCTGGCTTATACTATCGTCACCACCAACACAGCTGGGTAATGTCAAGAGAAGGTGCTTCTATCTAATGTATAAAATGTTGTTTCTATTAGATGTACCCTTGGTACATCATTGTTGTTGTGAAGTGCCGCCCAGTCTGATTAATAGCAACCCTGTATAGGGTTTCTGATAAGCCACTGGTTGGCATGAACCATGAATTTTGCATTTAGCAGTCCAGTGTTTATCCTACAGAGCCAATTAGTTGCAAGTAAAATATTGGGAGGCATCCTCCACCAAGAAAAGCTTGAATTATTCTAGCTAAAATATTGCTCAATTTTTTTTTTTTTTTTAAGAGTTGGAAATACTATAGTTTCTTTGTAGGGGAAGATTAAAGGAACTTTCATCTAAACACATTTAGGAAAACTTAAGGGACTAGAATCAGGCTACAAATAATCTCTTGCTATTCAAGAGTGTGGTCCATACACCAGCACCAGTATTAGGTGGGATCATTTTGGTAGCTCTCAGACTTTGGTTTCTAAATACCTAGGTTTCTAAATGAGGGCTCCTTGGAGAAATGACTGCTTTTCAAGGTTAATCAGGTAAAACAGAAGAGAAATCTAGAATATTTTATGCCAGAAAGGAAGGATGCACTCAGAAAATGATAGGCATGTGGAAAGGACACAAAAGAGTTTCCAGAACAAACCTGAGACAGTTTGAGCAACAAAATAAATCCTGATAGTGTGGGGCTGTCTGGCCTACAAATCACTAGGTCACCAGTTCAAGCCCACCAACTACTCCTTGGAAACCCTGTACAAGGTTGCTCTGAGTCAGAACCAACTCGACAACAATGAACATATAAGTCCATGGAGTCCTGATGTGGCACTGTAGGATAAGAACTTGCCTACAAGATTGGTTTGAACCGCAAGGTCAATGATTCAAACCCACCAGCCGTTCCTCAGAAATTCTATACAGGGTCACTATGAGTCAGAAATGACTCAACAGCACTTAACAGCAAACAACAGCCTGATTCCATACATATATAAATAAATAAATGAGAGCAAATGTAAAGTTCTCCCTCACAGTGAAATACCAACTCATACATGCAGAAAGAAGGGTAAAAATAAAAACCCATCATTTTGCAACCATCAAGCTAATAATTGCTTCTGTTGATAATCAATAAATAATAAAACTACTATGTGAACCTTGGAAGAGGAACAAGATAATTATGAGGTCTCTGACAAATTACTTGAGTTGTTGTTCTCACATGCCATCGAGTCAGTTCTGACTCATAGCGACCCTGTGTAGGGTTCCCAAGGAGTGGCTGGTGAGTTTGAACCACCGACCTTGTGGTTCAAGCTGACCATGGGGTCCAGTGCTTCTCCTACAGCACTAACCAGGATATTAATGACAAATTACACTTTATAGTAGATATGCTAAAGAACACAGCTTTAACCAAGATTTCAATATTGGGACAATGTGCTTCCTGGTGTGATGACTTGAATGAAATTTCCAGGCAGGAGTTCTGACTTGGGAGTTCTGGGAATAGCCCAGAAGTCCCAAGGTTCCCAACAGAGGAGAATATGGACTGTCTCCTGTGTACAAAATGCTTCTTCTATGGTTGTCCTTTAAGTTTTGACCACCATTGTGTCCCTCTGACTATCATTTGTGATTTCTGAATGTGGCTTTATTTCATTGGGCAGGAATTCTCATGTTCCTGGAAAAACATCCTGCATACTTGAGAACAAATTCCTTCCTTTGAGCTCCCCTCTCCCATTGGTACCCCTGTGGATCACTCCTTGGTTACCTTTATGGGAATCAATTTCTTTGATGTTCTGGGAGTCGATCATCAGCTGAAGAAAATCCACACGGTGCTGGAAGCAGAGAGAGGAATTTTAATGACACAAAATGCAATGCTTGTCTTTTGCCCTTTATGTCCATGAGGTTGGACTGGTGTTGCCTGAGTTTCTGGTGAACAGAAACTTCAACTTGTGTATGTTGGAGAAAGAGATGTCTCTCTGGGAAAAATTCAGCTAAAGTATCTCCCTGCCTTGGGGTCCTTGCCTTTCCTGTTCTTGGCTATCTTGACTTTTGAACACAACATCCTGGGCAAAGAGGTGCCTTCTCTTCTTTCTCAAGATAAAAGCCCTAATCTTAGTCTTTTTGATCTTCTGCTTTAATTTCATACCTTCACTGAGCCTTACCTATCTTCTTCTTAACTATTGACCACACAGATTAAACTCTGACACTTCCAGACTTCATCTGCTTCCTTTTATGAATGTCTTCTAATATTCTTCCTGCCCAGAACGTTGTACAATCATCAGTGACCCCTGGGGTACCCAGACCTGTTGCTCTCACCTACATTATTGTGTTGGTCTCTATGCTTCATGAAGACAAAACTAAGTCAGTCATCTTGCTGCCTTAATGACCAGAGAAGAACCTTACTCTCTTCAGACTATGAGAGGGCAGAAATTTAACATGAGTAATGTTCCACCTAGAGTCCTGGTGTGGCACTGTAGTCTAATGTGTCAGACTGCAAAGTCGTTTGAACTGCAAGGTCCGTGGTTCAAGCTCACTAGCTGTTTCTTGGAAACCCTATACAGGGTCGCTATGGGTCGGAATCAACTCAACAGCACTTAACAACAATGTTCCACCTGGTGTGGCACTGTAGGATCAAACCAACTCAACAGCACTTAACAATAACAACAATGTTCCATCAGGTAACCTGAGGTGCCTTCTTGGAGAATATGTAAAACCTGAGGCTTGGAATTGAAAAGAATGTTTACCAATCAATATATGGAGCAATTATAATAGTAAATCAATATTTGAACAACAATTTGATCATTTGACAATATATTGAAGAGAAGGGAAATAGGAAACGTTCTACCTCAGCAATACAAGGGTTCTTCAAAATGTTTGTGACAAAATGGAATTAAAAGAAAATGGAGAGAACAAACAAGATGGCAGAGAGAGTAACAGAGCAGTGAGGAGCTCTGCAGGCAACAACACAGAATACCACACGAAGCAGGCTCAGGAGATGGTACCAGAACTCTGAACCACATATAAAGGAATAGGGGAATTTGTAGGAGAAGTAAGAAATCCATTGCTTTCTAGTCCAAAATGCTCAGCTGCTCCTGGAGCTACCATCTTGGATGAGACCAAGCTGGGGAAGGATCAGAGCAGCATAGACACCTGACAGAACCACAGAGATAAAATTATAGACACTCTTTTTTTTTTTTTTAATCTGTTCATTGGTCTCTTGCTGGAGGTGCTGGAGCAAGTGGACATCCCACCCTCACCCCTGGAGGGTAACTACACATGCACACAGATCTCCTCAAAATTTAAAGTGACAGTTTACATTTAAAACCAAACGGCAGTACAAAACGGCCACAGCCAGCCCTGAACTGATTATCACTGGAAAAAAAGTCTGAACGGGGATTGTGGAGCAGGAGAGACAGACTAAAAAGAAAATATGCTGAAAATTAAATCCTGAGTTACATCACAATGACCAACAGTGGCATCTTGAAATTTCTCAGGCAGAAGAGTGAAAAGGGAAGCCCATATCCTGATCACATAAAAAATACCAAAATACACTCCTGAATATGCCCCAAAAAACAGAAAAAGATGACCATATCAGCACATGTCCAGAAACGAGATAAAGTGACTGAGGCAAGTGAGCTGGAAGTAGATCTACACTGCATACTGGAAGATGGGCAGGCTTTGGAAATGCCAGAGAAGGAATTCAGAAAAATGATTATAAAATGTATCAAAACACTATACAATGGAGTTGAGAAAAATAAGGAAGAAGTCAGG
>NW_006408552.1:15663244-15664566 GCF_000296735.1 Chrysochloris asiatica | reverse complement strand
TGGATTTTTTTTTCACAAACTTTTGAAAACCTCCAAGAATTCATGCAGTAATATACTAATTATCATGTTTCATGTTGTTGTTAAGTGCCATCAAGTCGCTTCTGACTCATAATGGACCTTGTACAGAGTTTTCAAGGAGCGGCTGGTAAGTTTGAACTGCCGACCTTGTGGTTCAAACTGACTTTATAGTCCAGTGCTTATCTTACAGTGCCATACTTATATCTGTGACTCATTCTTTACCTTTTCCTCCAGTCTCTATATTCTCCATTCCTCCAGCAAAAAAAGAAATCTCTTGCTCAAAATCCTAGGGTTCTCTACACACTTTTTTTTTCCAATGCAAAAAAATGCAGAAATCATAGTACACAGTAGGATATAAAAAGTGAGCACCAACACAAAGCTTACCTTTTGTTTGTCTTTAAGGCGGCGCTCTTTAATCTTCCGTACAGATTTTTTGAAAAATTCAGTAACATCTCTTGGAAACACAGAGATACTTAGGGCTTCATAAATTGGAGTAAGTATTGGAAAGAGTGCTAAAGAGGAAAGAAAATATATCATTGGAGAAATTTGCACTCTTTTCTAGAACAATGACAACTTGAGTTACCAATCAGAATAATTTTTTTTTTTTTAATTTTCCCCCAGGCGCTATTCCGGGACAGTGGTTGAGAACAATGGCACCTTCCCTACTGTCACCCTGACCAAAAGCACATGATTAACTATTAACAAATAAACAAAAGAGAAAACTAAGAAACTCACAAATGAGTGGAAAATAAGTAATTATTTTCCTAAATAATCAGTCATGGAAGGAATCAAGAGGGAAATTAGAAATGACTTTGAGATGAACTGAAAGTGAAGACTCAGTGGACCAAAATCATTGCGATGCCACTAAAGTATTGCTTATCTGGAAAATGACAGCTGTATATGTCCAATTTTAAAATAAGAATGCTCTCAAATCTATAACCTAATCTTCTACCATAAATCACTGAGAGAAGAGCAAAATATACACTTTAAAAAGTAGAAGAAAGGGCTTAATAAAGATTGGGTAAAAGACTAATAGAATGGAGACTAGAAAGCAACAGAAAAAAAATCAATAAAATCAAAAGCTGGGTTTTGTTTCTTTTTTAACAGATCATCAAAATTGAGAAAAATTTAGCAAACTGACCAAAAAAAAAAAAAAAAAGGGGGGGAGACTCAAATTATCACCAGCATATAGAAAAGAGGAGCAAGATTGTTACCAACATTACAAAAAATTTAAAAAAAGACTATAAACGTATGCTATGTACTAATTGTAAGCCAACAAATTAGGGAGTCCTGTTGTGGTGCTG
>NW_006408552.1:15656758-15662084 GCF_000296735.1 Chrysochloris asiatica | reverse complement strand
GTTCTGGAATACTCATACTTCGCAATGTTGTCCATAGCTTGTCATGATCCACACAATCAAAAGCATTTGCATAGTCAATAAAGCACAGGTAAATATCTTTCTGGTATTCTCTGCTTTCAGCCAAGATCCATCAGACATCAACAATGATATCCCTCATTCCATGGCCTCTTCTGAATCCGACTTGAACCTCTGGAAGTTCTCTGTCAATGTATGCTTGCAGCCGTTTCTATATTATCTTTAGTAAAACTTTATTCGCATGGGATATCAAAGATATTGTCCAATGATTTCCACATTCCAGTGAGTCACCTCTCTTTGGAATGGGCACAAATACAGATTAGTAAATTTTTAAAAAATTGTCCACCAACAGAAAAGTCTGTGAATAGCTAGCTTCCATGGTGAATTCTACCAAATATTTAAAGAAGAATCAACATCAATTTTTTATAAGCACTTCCAAAAGGAAAGAGGGAAACACTTCCTAACTCATTCATATCAGAATTATCTTGATAGCAAAGTGTGAAAAGCTCATCACAAGAAAATAAAACTATAGACTCCCACCATGTCAGTTTAACATTACATTCTAGTCTCTAGCCAAAGCAATGTGGCAATACAAAGAAACAAAACATAGCCAGATTGGAAAGGATGAAAGAAAAATATCTCTATTCTCAGTTGACATAATCTTGTATATAAAAAATCTTAAGGAATCCACTAAAGGATTAACAGAGGTAACAGATCAGTTCAGCAAAATTTCAGGATATACAATTAGTTGTATTGTGATACATTGCAATGAACAATGTGAAAAAGACATTAAGAAACCATTTCCATTTTCAATAGCAACAAAGACAATGGAATACTTAAAAGTATCGTTGTTAAAAGAAAGGGAAGATTTATACTCAATACAAATTATTAAAAGACATTAAAAATCTTTTTAAAATGGGACAATATCTCATATTTGTGAATCAAGAGACTTAATATTATTATTAATTTTCATAGGTGGCAGTTTTTCCCAAATTAATCTACAGATTCCAAGCATTCTCTATCAGAATCTCAGCTGGTTGTTTTGTAGGAATTGACAAGCTGATTTAAAATTGCTATGGAATTGTAAGAAACTAAAAATAGCTGAAGCAATCTTGAACAGGAGGACTGAGTTGGAAGATTCACACTTCCTTATTTCAAAACTTAACTACAAATTTACTATAGCTAACATGTTGTGCTGTTGTTAAGTACTATCGAGTTAATTCCAACTCATAGTGACCCCGATGTAGGGTTTTGGAGGCTTTAAATCTTTGCAGGAACAGAAAGCCTTATCGCTTGCATATGCACAAGAACATCCACACTTGCAGATAATACCCACTTGACCTGGCTTCTATGACTGGATGATCAGAGCTCAACTAGAAGAAGAAAGAAGAGGAAAAAAACAGTAATCTGATACAATTTGATAAACTTGACCTACATCTATGGATGCAGCAGCTCAAAAGAAGGAATAAATCTTTACAGCAAGGATCATTCCCACCAAGGATGGGCAACTTGGACACCGGCTACCCAAAATGGGAGGGGGAGGGAGGCTACAAAGGCAAAAAGTGACTGGCTTACAAGCTTTCAAGAGGGAGCCTAGATCCAGAGGGTACAGAGGAAGGTAGAGTCTCCACTGAGTAATATCCAATCTGTCTGGGCAGGGCTGATGAAAGGAGATGGGGATAGCACTCATGTGGTACAATAGTGAATAATTGTTATCAGGACTGACTGTGAGGGTTGGAAATATAAAGGTAGACGTTTCGTAGAAAAAGGAGGGAAGTGGTTGACTTTGCAGTCCAGGAGCGGAGGAGGTTCCTGGGACCGTCAAGGGAGAAGAGCGGAGTGCAGGACCCTACCCAGAGAAACAGTGATGCCAGAGATGGAGACAGAGATGATGATGTAGAGAGATGAAGCAGCTGGGAACTCTACACCTAGAGAGGGAGAGAGGCTGTATGCTGACAACCAGGGGGCAGGCTTACAAGGTGTACCCTTTGGTTGATTGATGATGCATGGAGGGGATTGTAATCATGACAATGTAACGACATATGATAGGACGAATGTAAAGCTAATGTTCTCCCATGTAAACTATCACGTGATTCACAATAAGACAGTTAAAAAATACATGTGTATTGCCTCTGATTAGGCAATGGAATCAGATAGGAAACCAGAAACACAAACAAAAGAAAGAAAAAGTAGTACACATACTTATTGAAAGCATCATTGGGTCCAAGAAATCAAATTTTATAAGCTTCTTGACTTTTTGCACAAAGACATCTTCTGGGTTGTTGAGGGAATCAATGTTCACTCCAAACGATGTGCTAGTGATTACATCCATACTGTAGGACCCAAAGATGCTAAGTAGAGAAAGGAAGACAAGGAAATTTTAAATCAACATCTCTTCATCTCTTCACCATCCCTCTGCAACACATTCAACTTGAAGTGTAATTTATGAAGTGTACATTCATAAACCTACATATAAAAAAAAAAAAAAACAGGAAGAGAGTCACACACACTTTCAAAACCATCTGCTGGACCAGCTGACAGTCTGTGTGTCCATCGCATGCACTCTTGGAGCATTTATCAGACTGTCCCATGGGGTGATGGGGATACGAAGGTGGACTTCTGAGCTCCAGGAGCCCAGTCCTTGAGGGATGCAAACCCACAGGTAATACAACTACAGCAGTGACTGTTGAGTGTGGAAGTTAACAGGTATGTCAAGCAGTGCTGGAGCACCAATACAGACACTAACTCAGTGAATGAATTCTTCACAAGGTCCACAAAGATGACACTGGATCTCTGAGTCTTTCCTCCACAAAATGTCTGTGTTCATAGCAGAATAATACTCATTATACATCACATTTTCTGGCATCTTCATCAAAATCATGAACAGATTTAAGTATATCATACTGCTTCTTTTTAAAAAAAAAAATTTTTTTTTTTTGGTCTTCTAGAAAATGCAAGTGACAATTAAGCTAATAAATTAATTCAGGCCCATGTACACAACTAGGAAGATGCTTTTTGTCTTGAAGTCACCTTTCTTGGGTAGCCCAATGGAGTTTTAGGAACTCTGGTAGCGTAGTGGTTACAAATTGGGCTGCTAAACTCAAGGTCGGCAGTTTGAAACTACCAGTGGTTCCGTGGGAGAAAGATGAGGTGATCTGCTCCCGTAAAGATTTACAGCCTTGGAAACCCTATGTAGGGTCACTATGAGCCGGAACCGACTCCATGGTACCTAACAACAACAACAATGGAGTTTTAACCCCACATAACTTGTGTTTGGTCACTAGAGTAACTCAACATTAGGAACTTCAACTCAGTGGCAGGCAGCTGGAGGGCCTTGTGACAGAGCTCAGTAACATCCCAACCACCACACTGCTCTTACCTTTTCAACTCAACAGGCTTCCCTTTCTCTGCTTCCGCTCTCAGATGTTTCACCAACATGTCTCCATACTGGCCAATGACGGGGAACATCTAAACAAAAAACACACCACCACCCATTGGTAAATATGGAAACTCAAGACCTAGCATAAATCTTATACTGTCTCTTGTAAGGCATGAAGATAAAAGGTCATGTTTATCACATTCAAACTCATCTGACTTTCCTTTCTATCTGCCCCCAGATTGGTTCCTTTACTTTCTAATGAGCAGCCATTTTATTTTCTCACCTCCTTGAGTTTTCCACTGGTGAAGGTTGGAGACAGCAATGTTCGCATTCTCTTCCACTCATCATCCTCAGCAATAGAAATGGCAGATTTCATAAATCCCATTGGACCAAAAGACTAGAATTCAAAGAAAAAAAGCATTTGCCCTGTATACATTCTAGAGGTCGCCATGATTGTAGATAATTTGTTGAACAGGCACCATTGGCTGAATAAATGCTTGGTGATTGACTATTAGGTGGCAAGTACTAGGATCAATGCATAATCAACATTTAATCAATATTCTATTGCTCTCTGTAAATATAGATAACAGCTACCTGATATGGTTTCCAACTTTTATTTGCCAATTGCTTTTTAAGTGTACCTGTTCACAATATAGGCAAATTATTTCTCCAGTGGAATAGAAAGAAACAAGACCGAATACATCCTCCAGGCCTATGAAGAGTAGAAAGGGATGAAAAGAATTGCTGGCAAAGCCAGAGGAACTGGGCTCAGACCAGTTTAGTCTTTGCATATACCTATAGAATGAGCAAGGAGTCCTGGTGTAGTGCTGTAGGATAAGCACTGAAATGATAACTACAAGGTCAGTGGTTCAAACCCACCAGCTGTTCCTTGGAAATCCTATTCAGGGTTGCTATGAGTCAGAACCAACTTGATGGCACTTATAAACAACAACAACATACTATATCTGCAAAAAAAATAATAATAATAACAAAACACAGTATCTGACATCAGACTTAACAATGAAGATTGAAAGCTTCCCTCCAAAGATGGGAAACAAGAAAAAAGTGTCCACTTTCATCACGCTTACTCAGCATAATACTGCAAGTCGTAGCTGATGCAGTAACACAAGAAAAAGAATCAGAAGAAATAGAAGAGTCTCTGCTTTCAGAAGACACATGGTTGGTGCAAACAACCTCAAAAATATGCAAAAACAGAAAAGCTAGAAAAGTAACTTCCATAACTAATAACTGAGTTCAGCAAGGTTGTAGGATACAAGATCAGTATGTGAAAATCAGTCACATTTGATATAATAACAGTGAACATGTGGAATTCAGAAGACAATCACTTCAAAGACAATGAAATAGTCATAAATCTAAAATGCTTGATTGCTAACCAAAAGGGTGGAGATTCTAGTATACTCAGAGACGCCTCGGAAGAATGACCTGGGGATCTGCATCTGAAAAAGCATCCATTGGAAACGTTACAGAGCCCAATTCTACTGTGACACACATGGGGTTTCCATGAGTTAACTCAGTAGAAATTCACCAGTTATAAATCTAGCAAAACATGTGTAATATGTGTATACTGAAAATTACAAGATGCTGATGAAAGGAATCAAAGAAACCCTAAATTAATGGAGAGATATACTGTGTTCATGGATTGAAAGATGCAGAGTAGTAAGGGTGTTGATTAATTAGTTTTTATCAAAATCCCAGGAAGGTGTTTTTAGATATAGACAAGTTTAGATTATAACTTTGTATGGAAAGCAAAGAACCTAGACGAGCTAAAACAATTTGAAGCACGACTAAGTGGGAAGAATAACTCTACAAAATGTTGTTGTTAGGTGCCACCAAGTTGGCTCCAACTCATAGTGACCCTATGCACAACAGAATGAAACACTGCCCGGTCCTGAACCATCCTCACAATCATTG